>NW_017728932.1:13729736-13804928 GCF_001723895.1 Crocodylus porosus | reverse complement strand
GGGAGGGCAGAGAACAATATCATTTTGTTTCATGTTTCCAGAGAAGCTCGCATGATGGGGTCTAAACCAGGACTGGGGCCCTTTAGGTACTACTTCAATACAAAAATTAAATAGTAGTCATCACAAAAAGCAGCTGAGCAACCATGTTGCTGAGGAGAGGTGCTGCTGTGTTCACTCTGAGCTGAAGTTTCCAAAAAGCTGATGGCTTCATGCCCAGAGTCAATAATCACAAATAGCACTACATCCAGAACCAAAAAGAGTATCTTTCTACATCCAAGAAGTTAAAAGCAACACATATTCTATATACAGAAACATGATATTCCCTTGAAGTTGGGTCCAAGTAGGAGACTTACACTGGACCAACAAATACATTTTTGGATAGAGCACTGAGCTGCCTCTACAATGACAAGACTGTATAGTCCCACTCTTCACAATTCCTCCTCTTCTGCAGACTCAACTTTGTTCACTAACTTGGAGGTGCCAGAAGGAAAATTATCAATTTCAGCAAAAGAAAAATGTCCAAGGTCCAAGCAAGTGTTTCACAGTGGCAATATGGACGACGACGACGATTCTTTTACACATAGTACATGCATTCAATTACCCGACACAACTGATGTGCTCAGAATTAGTCACGATCATCTTCCAAGTCAAGCAAGTTACAATAAAAAATAAAAATAAAGAGGAGAGAGAGACATTTTCCACGTATCCCTAGCTAGAAATTCATAAATATCATACGTCAGGGATGACCTACTGGCTAAGTCTACAGGTTGCAGAAAGTTAAAACTCTGAATAAAAAGAAAAGAAGAGAGAGCGCGTTCAAGCGCCTACTTCATTTAAACGTCTTTCAGCAACAGCCAGTGTGCAGATCTTCTCAATGGAACCAAACACAAGGCTTCATTTTAATACAAATTTAAAATTGCTTTCTTGGCCTAGAAGAGAAGTCAAAATTAGACCTTCTCAGAGCTATTGAGATACAGGTCCCTGTCCAGCCACAACAAAGTCCCGAGGTAAAAGTTATGTTACATTCTGGAATACAACACAACTTGCACTGATTATTTCAGACTAATGACATGGGAATAGAACCAAAACATATGGTAAAAATTTCCAAGGCATTTTCTGCACTTCAAACTCCTTTATGCGTTATGGCATATTTAGTTAGCAAAATAAAGGTTTGGTGATGAACCAGAACCTCCATCTCATAAAACCCACGCTAGTAAGCCTTTTTTAAATTTGGTTAAATTGCAACATGCTTCTGCCAGCTTGCCTACAAGATCTAATTTCTTATTTTAACTTCCCAGTCTACTTTCCTTTAAGTAATACACTTTAATGTTTATGACAAGAAACTCATTTCAAGGCATTTAAAATTTGATTTTGACAAGTATTTGCATCTCTTAAAGTGGAACGAGATAACACTTAACCAAAAATCTACAAACATATGCTTCCTGTTTCTTCTACTATGAAAAGCCTCCCTGTCTTTCAGGATCCACTAAAGAACGTGTAGTTAAGGAGATCTAGAGGATGAGTCGGGGAGGCAGAGGGAATGGATGGCTCAGATTATTATTTTTCTTTATCCTAGGCCACAGATGCAACGATGTGATGGGCACTAACATGCTTGCTGAAGAAATGGTGTGATACTGTAACTTTAAACTAAACCAAGGAGAAAAATGCAATCACACAACTCAACTCCAGTATCAAGGAACATAAAGCGGGGAAGGTAATTTTCTTGTACTGCAAAAATCTGAAAACTCGGTAAATTTCCTTGGTCCGTATCAATCAATACCCAAGACCATCTGAAGCCCTCCTCTGATGTCCCCCTCACCCCAAGAAACAAACCGCACAGTAGCAAGGATACTTACTTGGGTTGTAGAAAACCCAGGTTCAGTTCCCTGGCCTGCCCGATTCAGTCTGGAGAGACTACAGCCAGGGTCTTGCCCTACCATGTGTCATGGTATTACCTACTGTGAGGTCAACTGGCTTGTTTAGCACTTTGAACCAGAAATTTCATCCAGAACCTCAAAACCTTGCCCAAGACTAGTATAATCTCGCAAAATGTTTAGATTTGAATAAAATTATTAATTTTCCAACAAAAGCAGTTTAGTCAAAAATACCTCAAACCTGCTCAAGCCAAAAAAAAAAAAAAAAAATTAAATAGTAATAATAAAGGTGAGACTGGGGGAGCTGCTGCACTGAGATACAGATCTGAAGCAGGTATTTTGCTACCATGATTTTAATCATTTAACAGATACAGAAATATGTAAGATGTACCTCCCTGGACTATCAAGTTATATATTTAATGTCTTCTTCAACTTATCTTCCTTAGTTCTCTCACCTAAAAAATTAATTGGGAAACATACCAGTTCAAACAAATTAGCAGTTTTACTACAAACTAGTTCTGTAAGGGATATTACATTCCAAGTCTTGTTCTCTAACAAGTATCTGCATCTGCTGTATTACAAGGATTGATGCAAAATATGGTGCCTAGTAGAAGAGCTGTACAGTAATGACTTGACCTTAAAAGCTTTATCTGCGAAGCGCTGGTAGCAGTTGCGTGAGCATCAGCAATTCTGCAAGCAACTGTAAAACCCTTGTGTACAAACAGAATATCCTGTGAGTGACACCTCTAAGTAGCCTACATTCCCTTCTAATCTTGGAAAGTATGCATTCAAAAAACACTGGGGCTAGGGACAGTAATTACACATGAACCAGTATAAGTGATCAGAAACCGGTTCAAATCTGTAACCACAGACATTCAGCGCACACAAACCACTTTCAAACTGGCCAAAACCAGGTTAAGATAAACCTGGATGGATGTAGTACCGGACATCACTGATTTAAGCGAAATCCGTTTCCTGAATTTCTGTCCTAGATCTGAATGTTAAGGCTTAGATCTGTGTGTTCTGTTGATCGTTCCCACTGAGGATACACATTTCAGTGAAACGGTCCCAGTTTACTGCGAAGTGCGAGTGGATGACATTCCTTTGCCTTCCTCAGTGAGGCTACTGGTCCAACTCCTCTGATTTTATTAAGAGTCAAGCTTACTTTCTGAAGTTAGCTTTGCACTCCACAAATTACATTCTTTTCCATCCCCCTCTTATTGATCTTCCTGGTCAGCTATCATCATCTTTACATCCTCAAGCATGACTGGATTTATGGCAAGTAAAGATTTAACAGAAGTGATTGCAGACCTTACAAACACTTCAATACTGTCCAGGATTTCTGTAGACTTTTCAGAATTTCTTAGCTGCAGTATCCCCACTTGACTTGCTGAATTACAAGCCAGACACATAATCCATATATTTTAGCAATTCCCATGAATAACTTTTTCTTCTTGTAAAAAGACCAATATCTGTTTACTTCCACTGAAATACTCTTAATATTGCTGTAAAACATTTATATTTCTGAGATAGCCATGAAAGGGAAGAAGACAGCTATAAGACTCTTTTGATTCTTGTAAGTGGTTCTGGATCCCAGGAGAGTCTGAGGAGCACCTTGGAAGGATGAAGATATTTGAACGAGATGTGGGGGTGGGGGAAATCCAAGGAGTCAAATGAGCAAGATGAAAAGGCCAAAGTTATAGGCAGGTCCAAATGCGGATCAAATGTTGAGGGTATGAAAAGACCAATTCTGAAAGCATAGTCAGCACTGAAGATCCCTCATCAGAGACAGAACCAAGTTCTTTAAACAGAGAGACTGTGCGATGTAACGCATTATTCTCGTTGGAAACAATTGTTTCTGCCAAACTGTCCCCTTTCCCCACAGAAAATAACTTTGAAAGAAAGATTTATTAACTCCATATTGCTTATAAGAGGAAACATATCATATGTTATTTAAGGAAATGTTGCTAAAAAGCATTTTTTTTTTTGCTTTGTTAAAGCAGGTTCAGCTAAAGCTGGAGGTCTGCTGAGCAAAAGCATCAATATGATGCGGTCAGAAGTGGAATGGCAGCAGAACGATGGGTCAACCCCCTTTCAAATATTAATATATTTTAAAAGTCGATGTCATAAAATAGTTAGCAGTGTTTTTCTGTCTATAAAAAGCCATATATGGTCTATAAAAGGTTCTGCACGTAAATGCTGTTCTGTAATTTCTCCAGTCCACATATTGGACCCTCATTCTACCATAATCAACCACGTACCACTTAGGACACCTGCAGAAGCCACTTAACTCCAGGAACTCCAGCTAGAAACTGCCACTGCTTGTTCAGCTTGTGGGATACGTTCTTCTACCATACATGCTAGGCAATCATTTTTGCCGTTAGAGACTTAAAACCACTAAGCCACCCAAGCGGGCAAATATATACAATATTCACATCTGCCTTACTTCAGAAAGCAACCCTAAATTATAGTTCCTCTACACACCCTTGCAGATCAAGCTAAGTCAGCTTTTGAGGTTCACAATTCTTTAATACCAAAAGTCAGAGAGGCAAGTTAAAACAGAATTGTGTTAAATCTGCAATAAAATCTGATCTCGTCTGATACGTTATATCCAAGTGCAAGTATCGTCTGTGGCCTAACTCATTTTAAACTGCAAACTAACTTCAGTGTCCTGACCTAGTTCTATAAAGGTTTCCTTACAAAACAGTTCCTTAAAACTTAACTTTGTATTTTTGTTTGCCATTTCTATTCAACTGGCACCCTGGCCAAGCAGAAAAGTCACTCCGTACTGTTTGCTACTTTATGTCTTTGTTTTTGCAAATGGCATGATGCAGAAAGTGGCAAAAAAAAAAATAAAAAAAATAAAAAAGATTTGATGAATGTGTTTCCATAATAATCAGGCCTGGGAATAGGCGGTACAGCCAAACGTTGATGCCAGCTTCAACACGCAACCCAGCCAGTACACACATCTTAGTCCTAAACTACCACACACTGTGCTATTCCAGGTTTAGGCTTTGAAAGTCTCCAACCGAGAAGCTGTAATGTCTATGATCTACACCTTATGTGAAAAACTTAGTGTATTAACAAAACTGTACAAGGTTTAAATAGATATTTTGGCCAATAAAATGCAGCATTTTCACTATGACAAATGGGGATGGATAAAAAGGAAAAACTAAAGCACTTGACTACTAGCACGCTTTATAGATCAAGAATATTCTGATTCTGCTACCAAACAAAAAAAACAAACTAAACTAGTTAAAATAGAAATACTGAAAGTTTTTACAGGCATGTGCACACAACTGGATGTACCTCAAAAAAAACAAAACAAAACAAAACAGTGAAGAGACCAAAAGAATAATCGTATTTATGGAAACTAAACCCATTTTGCTCTGTGCTTCTATTTTGTTTCATAGTTTCATAGTTTCTAGGGTCGGAAGGGACCTGAGCAGATCATCTAGTCCGACCCCCTGCCACGGCAGGAAAGAGTACTGGGGTCAGACAACCCGAGAACACAAGATTACTACAGCAGAATTAAAAAAGCATTATTTTTTTTTAAAATGTCCATAAAACATCCACTAGGCTTGAGATAAAAATAAACACAATAAAATAGAATTAAATATAAAACTGTATGCTTTGTAGTTAGTTTTTTAAGTCAGAAGAGCTAACCTAAAAATTCATGACTGCTACATCACTAGAGGTATGGAAACCAGTACTTCTACCAACTAGCTTTGCTTTGGAGAAGAGAAAAGTTATTTGTAGATTCTTTGCTCCAGCAGCTTCAAAGCTCTATCCCACCAGCGAGTCTGAACCAGATTCAAAGTCAGCACAGGCTTAAAAGGAACAGGAAAGCAAAATCATCCTTGCTGGAAGCGGGAAAGCTCCAATCACAGCATTTTAACTCCTCAGGATCCAAAACAAAGATTTTTGAAAACTGGTTTAAAAAGTATAGAGGAGGCACATGATTAAGGCAGGAGTACATTTTGGAAGATGGGATCAAAAGACCATTAATCTATGCCGCATCAAGAGCATGAATAATCAGGCTAATGTGCTAAATAGAGCCATTATGCATTATGTGGAGGGGAAAGTCTCATACAGAGCAACTTCACAAAGCCACAAACTTTAATCTGCAGCAAGTGAAGGGGCGGAGTGGGGAAGCAAATGCTCCTGGATTTCTGTTTCCGATTCTCTCTCTCTCTACCTCGAGCTACAACCACGTTACCAACTGTTGCTTCCATTTCACCGAGATGCACAGCTCAGTTTAAACTGGCACAGTCCTAGCGCTGACATGCTATACATTGGGATGCTCAACCCCCAGCCCGCAGGGCTCTCCTGAGTCTGGAAATTTAGCAGTGGGGGAGCGGTCTGCCCTGCCACCAAGTTTTCAAGACTGGACTGGGCCCTGTTCCAACGCACCTGCATTGGCCCCCTAGCCCTGCACAGCTGGATTGGGCCCAGCCTGGCAGTTTCCACACAGCTGCAGATGGAATGGGCCCGCAGATGGCATCCACTCTGCAGACCAACCCGGTGCTACTCATACAGCCCATGGGCCAAAAAGGCTGGTCACCACTGCTTTACACCGACCACTTACAGTTTCCCCCCTTACTCGTGAAGTCAGAACAATTTGTTTTCAAATAGTCTCTTTTATCTGGAGAGACAAAGAGAAACCGAGAACTGCGAAGTCAGGTACCATTACACACATGGAATAAGCACTATATTCAATCAACACACCAGGATTAGCATAGCAAGGAGGTGGGTGGGTTAAGAAACTATGCCAACCAGATGGCTCAGTCGGTAATACAGTATGCAGTCATGCAAAATGCCGAAGCTTAGGAATCTGATATTGAAGACTGACAACATCCAAAAAGAGATGTCCTCATCTTCCAAGTATTAGCCATCAGCTCTCTCTCATCCCTTAAGCCTGAAAATTGTTTATAAAAATAAAATTTCAAATCTCCCCCAAAATGCCATCTATATACCAAGCTACAAAGAACACACAGCCACGCATGTTATTGAATGCTGAGCAGATTTAATTGGGACAGGAGATGAAGCGGTTTCCTATTTATTTTTTAGGCCTATTTAAAAACAAAAACAAACTTGGGAGGTTTTTTTTTTTTAAAAAATAATAGAGGTTGACTGATTTAAAAGTAAAGATTTTTTTCTCCAAGTAAGAAAAACCAGTTGGCCACTCCTTCAGATATAATCACTGCTGTATTACCTATTTTGGCTGCTGGGTTGATGAAGGAAAGAGAACAGAGAAAATACCTGAAGTAAAAGCTAAGCTAATCTCATTTGGGACAATTTATATTCATATTAAACTTCAGTGTTTGATGATGCAAGACCACATAGACATGAAGCGTACTATAATCAGGCAGAGAGAGGACAGGGCATGTTTAAATACTACATACAATCCTACCGTATTAGAGTATCTGCAATCAATCTTTCTGATCTCAGATCCTATTTACAAACACTCCCCTTTCATTCTGGGCTAGCTGTAATTTCTATTATCATCTTCGGCATTAGACTGGGCCTGTATCTGCCTCTGTTTTGGGGCAGTGCCTAGCACATGTTCTAAAAACTCTTCCGGCTCATTATATACCATACACTGACTTCCAATTCACTTCCATCTCAAGTTTGATGGTATCGTCTACTGGTTTCCACCTCTCCCACCGTGTCCTGTAATGATGTCTGTACTTGTTTATTTATCATTTATCTGTCTGAAAGATAAAACTGAAGAAAGCCAGAGACAGAAGTTTGCAAAAGCTGATCCTTGCCCTGAAAATATGCTCCTGGGAGCAACAGGTTTAATAAGCCTGAGCTGCATCACATCGAGAGTGACAGAATACATCTTTGCCCAGACTTTTCACTAACTACAGTCTGAGACCCCCAGTGCCTCTTACCGTCTCTGTCCTTAAGGTTAAAATGCATAGTACAGTAAATTTACAGCAAGTGTCTCTGTTTCGGGAAGTGGCATTTACTCAAAACTTCACACACATTCCAAGGGCACAGAAATTATTTAAACACATATGCAAACAACTATTTCCCCTCTAACCTGTCGATACTCATTTTTATCTTCTGTTTTGCTACATTTAAGCAATAAGAATGGAGAAAAGCTCCCATGTACTCCAAGTCAGGGTCTTTATTCTGTGCTACTAATCCAATTCAGACACCAGGCTTTGACCAGCAAGGTCCAGGCTTGCTTCTTTTCCAGCAAAGAAGAGTTTCCCCGCTCTAAAAAAAATAAAAATAAAGAAAAAGATATGCACCCCAATTTTGGGAGGGAAAGGGGTGTGCTATATGTGAAAAGATATGGCATGCAGCTTCTTAAAATACCCATCAGAAGCGTGAAGCTACCAAAACAAAACTGATTTGAAGCTGAGAGATCATTCTGCTCCTCAAACAGAAAATTTCAAGACACACAAGAGCACACTGCCATTTAACTTGTAAAATCAGATTTGATAAGGTCTCCTTTGCAAGGAGCCTGCACAGAATATTCTTTTAAAACAGTACTTTATTATGCTGTGAAGAACATGATGCAGCAGGGAATCCAACATCAAAGCGTTACAGTACTTTAACAAAATAGTCGACAAACTATTAAGTTGTGTTTCTGAAAAGCCAGTGAGGTAAAACTATGATCTTTTCCTTTCACACCTGGGAATGGAGCTGCTTATCCCAGCTAAAATCTATTCCTAGGAACGTGCCAAATCCATCCACCAAGAGCCCCGTATTCAACAATTCCCTTTTTTACAGCTTTACAGTAAAATAGTGTTTGAGCATTATTGATGGTAATCAGCTTCTCTTTTACAAATCCCTTTTATTTTGTACAGAATCATTAAAGCTCATGTGTTGGTTATCTAAGGCCTCTTATTACAGCTTTACTTTTATCTGATTCCAGATATTGGTCAATAATACATTCATGAACTTTTAAATCAAAGATTTACTTTATACCAAGTCATGTAAAAAGAGACTAAAACATGTTTTTAAAAGGTTCGACTTAATTTAATATGAGCTAATTTGAATAGTTTTCTGATGTGGCAACTCTCATTGTTAAATGCTAAATATAAGCAGTTTAGAGAGAACGAACTACTAACTGCCCGATGGAATCCATAAGCAGTGTAGCTCACTCGGTCTGAACACAAAGCACTTTTCTACCATCTGGGAAGAAAAACAAACCAGAAACAAAATTTGTTGGTATTTTAAACTGTTACTTCACTTCGGTTCCATTTACACTTCTCTCCTTTTTTATTTACAGACAGATCTAACAGTTCCCTATTTCACAACAGATCAAGTCAAACAGCCATAAACTGTCAGCTATTTACAAAGCAGATATTGTTCCCACAAAGAAAAAATGTTGCCCATTTGTTTTCTTCTGTACTCCTTGGGGGAAGGGGGGCTCTGCTACGGGGGGAAAAAAAAACTATTACATTCTAGCAGCAAGTTGCTTCTGATATTAAAAAAAAGATAGAATGTGCTATATTATTAAATACATTTAAGATATACTGAAACCTCAGCCCTGTTTAGAGCCAAGCAAAGTCAAGCAGTTTAAGAGTTTTGATGCACAGCTCTTAATGCAGTAAAGATGGGAGTTCTCAAGTCGGGTACAACTTCACCACTTAATTCCAGACCACATACAAAAGGCCCCAAACGGTGTCCATTAAGCCCTTAGTTCGCTCAAACATTTCTTTGTTAACAATTCCCTGCAATTCTCAAGCATGTTCTTATTTCAAAAATTCTCTTAAGCTATATTCCCCAATGAAGTGACAATTTTATATTCATGCAGAGGTAACGCATTTCAGCCAGGAGAACCCCAAAATATTTAGCTATGCAAAGAGTTTGCTTTCTTCATCACTGGTGAATGAAAAAGGCAGCCATTTTAAATTAGAATAGCTGCTCACCGCGATATAGAAGAGAACAGGCTTCTCCAGTTTTGGGTAAGCAAGATATTGCCCAATTTGAAGCGGAGCCAAAATATCAGAGACTCTCTCTCCATGCTCATAAAAAAAAAGGGAGGGAGACAGAGGGAAAAAAATATCATTGTTAAGTGGCAAACTGTCAGCATCTTAAATTTTGGAAGTTCAAAGACTAGACTTCCTAAATTACAGCAAGTTCTTAAGTTTTAAAGACAATAGAGAGCATCTAATGTTATGGCAAATCCATCTTATTCTTGCTGCTATATCAAGATAAAAAGTCAGGATCCTGCATCTCTTCTGGGAGCACAGTACTTACAAAGTACTGGAGATGATTGTAAGCAAATGTGAACTGGCCCACTTCTTGGGAATTGTTTGTGTTTGGGTTGAACAGTCCCAATTTTTAAAAAGGATTTGCTTGTTTACGCATAGTTGCTTAAATTTTGCAGCAAACTCTTCCAGGGGGTTACTCAGAATTTCTGAAACAATATAGTTGAGCAAGCTAGACAGCTGGTCTCAGGACTTGATAAAACCACATTTAAAGTAGTCTGCAAGGGAGGAGGTGGCTATTTGTACATTACAGGACATGATAGAAACCCAGCCACTGAAAAGGTCAATTTGTTTGAAAAAAGCTTACATAAAATAAGCAAAAAGAGGAACAAATTAAAAACTAGCGCCACTCAAACTAGAAAGAACTAAAGAACTCTTATTTCTGCTTACTTTTCTGATCAGAATGGAAAGGAAACTTGTGTTTTAGTATCAGAAAAAGCTGCAACAGCTGATACTTTAAGAGTGTGTGGGTGGGCTGTTTATAATATTACAAGTTTTAGAAAATACTTAGCATTTTTCCCATAAGCAAAATAAAAAAAACAAAACAAAACAAACACAACCACCAAAAACAGTCCATCTTTTTTACAAACCTACTTACTTTTGAGAAGGCAAATTCTCCCCCTTGGATAGAATGTAATCTCTAGTATTTACACAGCACCATTTCTCTAAGTCGTTTCCTCATTTAAATTAGATCTGATTTCTAGCACCACCTCTTGAAAAGATGACAAAGAAAACAAAACCTTTTAGTCATCCCAAGAGTTTGAAATTTTGAAAGGTAAGAAGGACCTCACATTGAGAGTAAACCCTCTAATGCATCTCACCATAAGAGACAAGGTTCTTTGACTTAAATAGTTGGGGAAATTTTTTTTAGCAAGCTTTTGGATTTAAAAACCCTTTGGCAGGCTGAGGAAGTTGCTGCAGTTGGTGTGTGCTCTTCCTGGCATTTCTAACCCTAGTAGCAGTGATCACCTTGCTAAGGGAAAACAACAAATTCAAAAAAAAAAAAAAAAGAAATTTGGGTAAAGGTCTAGAAACTTAATCTAGAATCCAGTTGTAAAATCATTGCCATAATGAACACAAAAGCCACTGTGATTTAAGAACTGTTTCACCATCTATTGGCTCTTAAAAACTGAAGGTCTTGGGCATGAAATTTCTAAACACAAAGCCCTCTCTGCCTAATTTAGGCGTTCAAAAATCAAAAGGCAATTATCCTCCAGAGCGGGAGTTAGCTGCAATGGCCTTGACCCAAATTTTCCCTCCCCTCCACTGTTACACAGCATTCCATCTGCTCCTTTTCAGCGTGATGGATGAAGTTTATCACAGGCTTCTGCTCAAAATGTAACATCATTCTACAGTTCGTATATTAATGGGAATGTGTTAGCATTAGAGCAGGAAGTGGTATCACTTACAATCTTGCCAAGAAGACGCACCTTAAAAAGTTTCGTGGAGTGTTAAAAACAACGACATGGGGAAAAGACCTGCATCATGTTTCATTAAGCTCTGTATTGTCAAGGATGTCTTCACTGGAAAACTGTGTTAGGCAAGAGAAAGGGACAGTGCGTGGAAAGCAACTAAAACAGATATGAGAATAGATATGGCCAGTGAAAATAGGACTTTTGCCTACATCAAGACCCAATACGACTTGGTTTCAGGAGTACTGAGCTTTCAGAGATAAAAGGTGATGGTCTTTACTATATGGCCTAGAGACATTACTGTACAGTAGCTGAGTCACTCAGAAGTTTACAAAGAACATTCTTTTTATTTTATTTTATTTTATTTTTTTAATTACGATTGAAGAAAATCTTTAATACTAAGCTTCATTAAAGAACCAGTCTGTGAGAGACAAAGTGATACAGGCGCCAAAGAGCAGCAAGTCTAAAAATAGTATTAAACCCCACCCCTGTAATAGGAAGAATATGTGGAATCACATCCCAACAATGGAGTCAAAGTAGAAGAGTCTCTAGAGTGATCCAGTTTTAGTACAGATATTCTCACTTCCTTTCATCATGAACTAGAGACCTAGTAGGCAACTGTCAAGCCTATGGCTCATGGTGTACGTGGAAGAGGTCTAGTTAGGTGCCTGATGAATCCAGTTGTATGGGGTCCTGAGACCATCACACCAAGACCTTTGATGCGTATGCCCAGGCAAGACTATGGAGGAGTGGAGGGCTGCTCAAGATCTACCATCTCCCCTTTACACCACCGAGACGGAGTCCAAACGCCAGACCAAGTCTAGACATTCAGCGCCTTGATGGTTGTAGCTTCTGCCAGAGAAACAAATCAGAGTTGCTCCTGACTGCTGAACGTCTCTGCAAGGGTGCGCTTCTTTTAGAGTGACATCCTTTAGCGTTTCTACAGCCAGAGTCCCCATAAAACAATGAGAGCTAGGGTTTTGAGGTGCCTTATGCTCACCTTACTCTGGAGGCTGCAACATTGTACCAGTTTATAGGCGCCACCCTGCTCCCCGAGCTGCCAGACCCCACCGTCAGAAGCAGTTTACAGTCATACCCAGGACCAATAAACAAAAGAACATTTCAGGTAAAAAACAAACAAACCAGGGAGTTCAAAATAGATGCATTTCAAGATTGAGTGGAGGGTTAAAGAACCAAAACTGTTAGAAAAAAGAGCAGGTAACTTGCAGCCTCCAAGCTCTCACCTGGCCACAACCTGCCCCACTGCTGCAGCTGCAACAGCAGCCAGACTCTCCAGGCTCTCCCACCTTCCTTTGGCCGCTGCTTCCTGTCCTACCCCAAGGGCCAGGGCAGGGAGACAGAGGTGAGTCTGGGCCATGTGATAGGAGGGGATTTTGGCTGTATGGAGAGTGTGGGGGAAAAGCGATCACACCCATATGGAGCAGCAGTGGAGGAGGGCAGCCCAGTGCAGCAGGGCTGGGGAATGCCCACAAGGCACACATTGCAGTGGAAGGCAGGGGGAAGACACCTGGGGAGGGGGCAGGAACAAAAAATAATAATCATCACCACCACCACCACCACCACCACCACACTTGTGCACCTACACAAGGCAGCAGTGTAGGGGTGGGTGCCCACACAGGCACAGGAAACAGCAGGGGGGAGCATCCACACTAGGCATAGCCCTGTGCTCATGAGCCTGGTGCAGCCTGTGTAGCATGGGGCCCCTGCTGGGAGTGGCCCTGGGGGCTTATAAAAGTTAGACAGACCTGCATTGAATAAACACTACTGTGCACCTCTAGTACCCATTAAAAGTGAACAAAGTTATTTTGATAAACTCTTTAAAAAGCCAACAGTTATCTTGGGAACTGCATGTCATGGCTCCATATACATGTAAACAAGCTACAATGAAATAGCAATTTAGTTGCCATTTTTCAGAAACCATGTTAAAGTCTACACATCCCAGCTTGAAAGGTTCCCTCCCCACCCTCCCATTCAGTCGGTATCAAATTGTGTCATAATGACGTACTTACTGATTTGCGGGGCTGGCAGAATTCGTGCAGCTCGAACCGGACCATGACGGACAGAAAAGAGCTCTTGTGCTTCACCGCTGATCTGCACAAATGGTGCAAGGAAGATTACATTTAGTAAACCTAAGCAAACAAACCTCTCTCCACCCCCGATTCCTTCACTTTGCCCGCCCTCCCGCAAAGCCCAAACCCCAAAGCAAAGTGGGCTCAGGTGCAACTCCTTCAGAGTCTTGTACAGTGCTACAACACTGTAACAGGATGTTCCTGTTGCCCCGATTAAGAGTTGGCAATACCCTGCAGCAATCTGAAGGTTAGCTGCTAATTTCCGGAGCAGGTGTCATTCTTTAATTTCCTCCCTAATTTGACTGAGGTGTATATCTAAAGGTTAACAGGTCCTTAGGGAAGGAATTCAAAGGAGATCACTTTAGACCAGGGTTCAATCCAGCGTCCCTTTGGAGCTCCTTTATTATTTAAAAAAGCAAAACAAAACAAAAAACAAAAAAACCAAATGTCAAGGAGGGTAAGACATTTTGACTCGACTGACTCATCTGCATAAGTCTCTTTCACCAATTCATCTTACTCAGTTAACATAAAAAACAACACACTCCAAACATACTTATTAAACTAGTGCAAACTTAGCAATTTTAGTTTATACAAGACCTACAAGCAAGTTAAAATGCTGGGGATCTTCTTTTCTCTGTTACCAAAGTTGACCCAAAAGTGTCACATAGAAGACTATTTACAAATCTTTAAAAACAGTGACCAAGTACTTTAAACAGAAGTCCTCTGCCTTTAGAAAGTCAGTGTCTTCTGCTTAGCTACATAAAGGGATAAAAGCACTATGTAACATCCATAAGTAGCATGTACTGCAGGAAAAAGCAAGTCTTCAACTTGCCTACTGATAGATTTTGAACCAAAATGCTAGAAATTCCAGAACAGTTTATTCTACAGTGTGTATTCCATAGTAAAAGAAAAACTATCGAGGATTAAGACAGACAAATATTGGCTTTTAAAGTCAAAGTATCTGAAAATACGTGCACCATATACTCCATGGGTATGAAAACTCTGTTTCAGAAGTCAAACTAATTAAATTTGTCATTAATGGAAGCCCTGAAGAGATTAAAATCACAAGTAGTTAAGAAGAATTTCTAGACTTCCTATAACTGGTCAGTCAGAATATATTTTCATAACTGACTGGTAATGGATCAAATATGGAATGTCAAACTTCAGGAAAATGGCAAACATGAAACTAATGCCCCAAACCAAGAACTTAAATACGCAATGAGGCTAAAAAAAAAAGTTAACAAACATCTTGACATATTATTTTGGAAAATAAGCCAAATAAGCAGCTTAAACTATGTATAGTATGAAATTAAGACCTTTACAATTTGTAAACATTTACACTACAAACCAAACCTAACCTTTTAAAATGCCTTCTCTACAATTACGTTCTCCAGCTTAGTTCACGAATTAGATAAAATAAAAATGCAGCTATTTGAACAAACCATGAATATGGCATCTCAGACCCCACCCCCTTACTGCAAATCCTTATCTATCCATCTTACAATTTATTACCATTCTTATGAGTAACGCATGCACAATTCCAGCTTATCCTCTTGAAGAATCTGTCTTTTATGAAAGCCATGTGCAAATACCATACTTAGTACAGAACACTTCTTAAGAAGTAAACACAATACATTTAACACTCCAATTCCAAATTCCTACTGTATGTCTTCATAAAACCAGAAACAACCTGCAGGGCTCCGTAAGGAAATTTAGGGAAACACTGATCTTTAAAATGTCTTTGCAGAGACAAAGCGCTCCCTTCCATTCTTACGCTGCTATGAATCAGGAACAACTCCAGTCAAATGGATTAGAAATACTCCCCGACTCATTCAGATGTAAAACGAATGTGAACAAGACTAGGATCAGACCCTTAGTCTACCCTACTCTAATTTTATTAAATAATTCACATGACAGATTCTGCTTTGCAATTTATGTGCTTTTATAGCGCATAACATTTTAAGATTACTTTACAAAAAGAAATGGAAACACTAAATTTTATTTGATAGCAGTCATTTTGCAACAGAACAACAAGTGGTCCCCACCTTCTACTTGCAAACTAAGTCATGCGTTGACCAAAACAACTGGATAATACTGAGAAGCCTAACGGATGAAGCCATCTTTCTTCCTAGATTTAGTTGACTTCCTTGAAAACAGTACATGGGTTTGGGACAGGGAAGCAGTGAGAAAACTCAACAAGTGGCTGAACTAAGAGGAAAGGTGAACGAGGAAGAAGGTACCAGGTATTTACATGGAGAGTGTGGTTAGGCAAGAAGCTTGTTGAGAAGAAAAAAAAGAGGGAGACAGACACACATGTGTAGACAGAAGCAGATTTCCTATTTGTGGAAACATAGCAGTTCTCTAAAAACGGGAAACAAAGTGGGAAGGCATAAGATTTCAAAACTATTATTATTGGCATTTAAGAGTTTTTTCCTCCCAAAAAAATATTAAAAAAGTGCTTCATGCATGTGTATGCACATCAATGGCTGCAAATGAAAACAAAAGGGGGAAAAAGAACTAACATAACAAAAGTACAGAAGAAGTGATTCATATAGAATAATACAACCCGATTCCATCACCTTGCGCTATTTTTTAAGCATGCCAACACATTAGCTCCAGCTCCAAGCTACTTCAAATAAAGTAAGAGTCTTAACAGTAAAAACTAGTAAGAAAGCCAAACATCCTCAAAGTTTCTGCTCTAAAATATACTTAGTTCTGGAAAGCATACTTATTTGGCCTGTGATAGTAAGAAGTGGTAAAGCTTTCAAAGAAATCTAACACAAGTAGGCATCCAAATCCAATTGAAACTTATTGGTCATTTGACACCTAACTCCCCATGGCACCTTTGAAAAGCCCAGCCCAAATTACTTATGGATAGATAATTAATTCCCAGCACCCACGGGAGGTATTATCCCTATTTTACAAATGGGGGTAATTAAGGTAGAAGAGAAATTAAATGAAATACTTAGAGATACCAAGTCAGTCAGAAAAAGAGAAATTGGCAGGTCCCAACCCTGTTCTCAAACCACTAAAGCAGATTTTTTTCTTCTGGCTTAAGCCAAAATTTACTCAAATAAGGAAAACTTTTTAGAAGCTTACACGCCTACATCTGCAGTGTCACCGTACTAGGATGTCTATACTTTACTATACAGCGCACATATTTGGCAGGATGTGTGTTGCTCAACTTATTTGGTGAGATTAGGAAAAAAAATAGTGACAGACTGTAAAGTGTTCTCCTATGCTTCTGTAGATTTTATTATAAACTACAATTGTACCAAGTGATTTGAAATGAATGCTCTTTAGAAATCTACAGAAAGCCAATGTACGTCAGCAAAATAAGGAGCAGCTACAATGACAACATTAGTGAAGTGTCCTTAGTTCCTATATAGCATTTTTTTATCCAAACATTTCAAAAGTACTTTACAAAAAGAAGCAGTAATAATACAAAGTGAAAGATTTATAGTGTACTAAAGATCCTCATTGCTCCTTAGGTGTGCTTGGAGGAAAAACATCTCTGAGTGCATACATACATACTAACTTTGACCATTAAGCCAACTTATCAGAGTGTACACACGTATGTGGAGCAGAGTTGACTCAAATGTGGCACAAGGTAATACACGTGCAAGGTGTATTATCTTGAGTTGCATTACTTAAGTTGATTTAGCTCACAAGGTGGCTGCCACCATGTCAAGGAGCTTTACATGTGTATGCTCCGACGTGGCTTAACTTGAGCTGACTTCATTAAGTCAACTTAGTTAAATTGCCTTATTTTAAGTTGACTTTGTACATGCATACACACCTTCCTCGAGGTCTTTTTAATTAAAATCTTAGAATAAAATTATTCAAAATAGATAAGTTCTGCCCAACAGCACCTTTTCTAACTTGTGACTTACATTCATGAAAGGTCCTGAACTGACCCAACTGAAGACTCATGTTTCCAATTGACTCACAGAACAAGCAAAAAGCTTTATCATCATCACTGCCGAGCTAACACAGCTCCTGATCTGAAAGCACCATCTCCAGATAAGAGATATTGTAGCTTTGTGTTCTTGCCAGTTGAGTCCTTATCTCCCTAGTGAGGCTGCCAACAGGAGGGGTCATTTATTACAGTTGTAACTGGACTAGAACAAACAACCATCTTTATTATAAGCCATCCAGTCACTGAATGGCTAACCATTTTGTCACTAGCAGTCTAAGCTGGGTGTGAGCTGGCAACTATTAAAAAGGTGAAAGGCTCCATACCCCATTACCAGTCCCTTGAGTTTCCTAGTCTCCTGAACTTAAACGAAATATAAATAGACTTTAGGAACTGAAAACAAAGCTTATAATTCATCAAAAAGCACCTATGAAGAAAGTTGCTTGTGGCTGCCATTTTGGATTTATTCCAGCTAAATAGCGAGTCCCTGCAGCAGCATTCAAAGTTCTTGGAAGTTTCCTTTTCCTGTTCCAAACACCAAGAAAGCTTCCAAATAGATTTTAAGAACCGAAAAGGAAGCTTTCAAAGCAGCTTCAGGTATTCTTTCTACAAAAAGGGTGAATCCGAAGTAGCAGCTACCAGCTGGTGTGGAGGAACTTAGCATCTTCCACAGTGCAAGTGGTCAAGCCACAGGCTGACGAGACTTAAATCCACGGACCTGCCTGCAAGATAGTAAGCAAAGGTTCCATCCAACCTGAGGTCAGATGCCCAAATGAAGACTTCATCCCTTTTCCCACCAGTGAGAAGAGATCAGGAAAATGGAGGAAACAGTTTCTTCTCCCCTTGCACATTTTGGGCTACCACTTTAAAAGCATAATTTAGTTTATGACCGCTGCTTAATTTTATGACAGAATTTTGTTGTTTGGGACATACCAGTTTGGACCCGTAACAAACAGCATAAAGAAAGATTTGTTCATGCTGTATGGAAAAATAATATTTTCCAACCATAGAAAATAGCTTTCACATGGCAAAAAAAATGCCAAAATGTACATAAACTCCAAAATTGAAGATTAGAAATCTGATTCTTAAACTAAAATGCAGACATATAAAACTGCAAATTGTCAGTACACAGAAACTTGACTGTCGCTAACACATAAAGAAGATGTTAGGTGAGTCATTAGGAATCCACTTTTTAATTCCAGTTATGGTTTTGATCCATGATATAATATTGTATCAAAATAAAATATATATATATATATATTTTCCAAAGCTCCCAGTCTATATAGATGCTGTGGAGGTGACTCAAAGTAATGTGCTGCTTCTTCTGGTAAAGTGCGCTTTTTTTTGTTTTGTTTTTTAGTGTCTGCAAGTAGCTACAGTGTTGTTCATGCCTCCATGAACTGTATCATAAAGCTCAAGTAAAAGAAAACAAAATACTAACTGGGTGCACCTAGCTGTGTGCGTTATTGCTGAGTAGACTAGTGAGCTGTGCAGTGAAGTCACCATCTACATACGTACCAGTATTAGGGCACAGTAAACTACTGTCAGGGACATTACTATTTTACAGCGAAATAATTTACATGTGTAGATGCTGACCACAGGCATAAACTGCACCTGATCAGCCCAGCCAGCCAGGGGCCTGCTCCACCCTGCTGCTGTCCTGGACACGCATGTAGATGCTGTACCTGGGAACAGTTTATTCTGGCTCAAACTGCTCCAGAGTTTATTGTATGTGTAGATGCACCCACTAGTATTACGAGTTAGGGAGTGCAGCTGATATGAATTTAATTTACATTTGGTTTTAAATTTAAAAAGAAAATTAGTGGCCGAGAGCAAAAAAAGAGGAGAAAGTGAAAGGGCTAGGAAAAAAGTCAATTTTCACTTTGTCATTTGTTAAATTAAGCTAACACCATTAACGATAAAAAGAAAAAAAAAATAGCTTTTTTAATTACGAGACTATCACAAAGTAACACAAACTGGGCCATCTGTTTTCTTAAAATTAAATCCCACCACCCTGACATGCTGCTTTGAACAGAATGGGATGGCCCTCCTAGGTGAAGCGCCAGGACCAGTATGAAAAGGCAGGCTATATTGAACGAATTAATTATGTTAAAGTTGTAGCCACCATCAAAAAAAAATATGAGGATCTCAACTAAAACGAAACCACATTAGCTATGGCAGCTTGCTAATGCCTTTAGTTACAGCTCTGTCAACATTCCCATTTTAAGTGCAACATGTTTTAAGCAGTCTTAACATGCTCAGGCTGCAGACTGAATACATATCCGTAGCAGGGGACAGCGCTTCTTCACCTCTCCCATCACTACCCAAAAGCAGACAAGTAACATATATGGGAAGCAGACACAGGAGGGGCACAATGGTCCTTCAAGGCTGTGCATTCGGTGTTAGGCTCTGTCCAAGCAGAGCTACATGAAACCCCCTTCAGAGCTTACCGTTCCTCCTCCAGTCTGCCAAAGGCTCTGCTGCAGAAAGGAGTAGAGTTTTCCTTTCCTCCCTTCCCCCACAAGCGTTGGATGTATTATAAATCACATCAGTTTTCAGCACAAATGACTGTGCAGGTTGTGCGCATCAGACCAGAAAGAGCACTCGGCTAAGAATGTAAAATATTTGCCATACGAAAATAAGATTTTAAAAAGTTAGCCTCTCCCCCAAACCTCCGAGCACAATGACACAGTTTTTTTTTTCCGAAGTCTCTGGACACGTATCAGAAGGATGATATAACTGGGTAATTCTCACACATTCTTCTAAGTGGCTACTGCAAGCATTTACACAGGTTTCAATACGGGAGGCGACTGTACAGAGCCCAAGCCCGTGAGGTCAGAAGAGGCAAGGAAGCAAACACATAATCTGCAACGTACTACCCACCTCACACATGGGTACTTTTGCCAGAATGGACTAAACTCCAAAAGGGTTAAGAAAGCCACCGTGCAGGGCTTTCGGAAGATGGGGAGGGGGGAAGAGAACAGCTCCACTGTCCCCTGCATGAATATAATAGCTAGTTTTGCTATGTTGCAATTCTTTGTGCATTTATCAAGACTAGTATTTGTGTCAGTTTACGACGGAGAGAGAAATTAGAGACTACAATGGCATCCGGAAGTTGTCCAGATATGCCTCCGCCTCACTGGTCCTCATCCATTGGCTGTTACCTATCATAAGAGGCGATACTTCAGACTGTCGGAAACAGCAGCATTGTACTACAACCGTATAACTTTGCTTAATTAGCATTTGCTGCTACAATACAGTCTCCTTTGTCAGTCAAGTTCCTGATTTCTTAAAGCTCAATAGCTCGCTTATAACTGAAATATGAATGGCTAAATCGATGTCGTCATTGTCTACTCCTGAACCCTGTTCCCTCGTACAGTAAAAATAATAATCAGCAGCCACAGAACCAGGCAACATGCATTTCTTTGACTAGGAACATCTAGAACAGACACTTAGAAACCACAGTAAGCAGAAACCAATTCCAAGTGTTTTCTGGTTCCGACACTGTATATGAAGTGTGAGCAAAGGAAAAACAAATTCCCAATACAGCATAAAAATACGCTACGCAATAATTAAGTAGGACCTTCTAGTCGTACTTCTGTACGCTCCAACGTTTCTTCCCACTTCTAGGGGCGGATTTTAAGAACAGTTTTAACCTTTCCACCCCTCTTTCAAAATAAAGATCAAAGAAAAAGTAGTTTAGATGGACACCTTCCACTTATGCAACACAGTTTTAGACACCACACTTCAAAACCCCAGCCGTTACTTCAGCATCCAGCAGTCCAAACATTACTTCAGTCCTTTGAAGCAGCTCTAATGGTATCTTCCATTTGCAAGTAACACTTCCCTAGTCAAAGATCTTACTCCGAGGAGATGTTAATGTAAAAGCACTCAGACTGCAGAGAGACACACACTCCTGGAGGCAGACTGCAAAGGTGTTTAGAAGTCAATGTAACACCATTACGGAGAGTGTCAGCTTAGTAGCTGTCATAAACACTTCATAATCACTCAGACACAAACTGGACTGCCTGCGGCACATTATTTTATTAAGTGCTGAATAGGAGTCCAATTGAATGAGGAAAGAAAGCACAATGCTGCAGATGACAGCCTGCGTGTGTGGCTTTTCACGCAAACACTGAGATGGTTGCTTTTTTAAACTGAAAGCCCTTGTAAATATTAAAAATCTTAGACCTCTCTTAACAGAGATAACATCACCCATTTATAAACTAGAGACTCAATATGAAGATGTAGAAAAAGAAATGAGCATATTTTGTTCCAAAACACATGCACACACGCTGTTGCTAAGTAAAATGCATATATTTATATAGAAGGTCAATCAGACATGTCAGTGCAAGCGCTCTTTTACCCCCTAAAAACCAAAACAAAAATCTTAAGAAAAGGGAATGTTAGGTTTGACTGTCCCTAGACTTGTTAGAGGTCTTAGTTATAAAACCCTGACACCCAACAAAAATTAAGGTTGGGACAAACAAAAAGCAAACTGGGAAGTCAAACTATGGTATACATGCACACAATGCTGCTCATCGTCTGTAGTATGGCCGCTGCCTTAGATCTTGCAAACTCTATGTAAAAAGACATAAAAAGGAGGTCCCATGGAACATAGCTGGCAGTTTGTCCTCACTCCTTCAGTGCAAACTTAATTGCAGTCAGGGATACCTCCAATGCTGGGCCGGTTGGGGGCAGATATTAATTAAATTCCCCTGGTCCAGTTTTGTTTGTGTACACTGCTTTAAAACATATAGTAATCCTACGAACTCAAGAACTGAAACCAAAGAAGCCATCCAGGACTCCTTTATAAAGCATTTATAAACATCCCAAAATGCTATAGATGTGCTTGGAAGAAATTAGTCGAGAAAGGCTTGGGTCTGACAAACTACAGCTTAAAGTATCCACATGGTATCACCTCCTTTCAGATGAATGAGGAACACAAGTAATCATTTTCTACATTTTCTCCAAAAATATTTCCCTCTTTTCAAGTGGCCTCAAATCTTGATGGACATCCGATACCCTAAGTGCTGCATATCTCCTGACATCTATCCCAGCTACGACAACTCACGTTGTCAAGACACACATATCAAATGCCACCTAAAGATAACCATCTCAATCTCATCAAGAATCTGCTCCATAGATTCACTTGTCTGAATCTCTGCTTTCTTTCAGAGCTTCGATTTCATGCTTTGTTACAACACTTTGCGGTGTTTGAGTGCATGTGTTAGTTCAATACCCCATGCCCTTCAAAGCGACTGACCTAAATGAGTGGCACAAAATCCTCAGAAAACCCTTTAACTCTTCCATAAAATGCCACTGTGAGTATATCAACTTTGACACAAATGTTCTCCAGCATTCAGACAGTTGTTTATGGGCTAGCGAGAGGCATCAGCACAGAAAAAATAGACAATACTAGCAGGTATTTGGAACTTCAATTCCATTTTTCTTATATGCTGTCAAATGCAAAAAAAAGCAAGATATTTAGTACTGAAACACAAGGGCATGGCAAGGGTGCTGGGGAGAATGCTGATCGACTGGCGTGGAGCTTCTTTTGCTGACAGAGGTGACAAAGTGGTGAATATGTACTCTGTGACATAACTATGTTACCTTCAGGCAGAGTCCCATTCCCCTAAAAGAGGAAAACTGAGTTCTCCAAGACATTCCTATTCCACTCTTCTGACAAAGAAGATCCCATCTCACAGAAACCTCCCCCGAGGACAAGGATACAGAAGGCTTCCATCAAGGAAACTTCTTTACATGACCACAGACAGTCATTTGAGAGGGATGCGAGGAACTTTCACTTGGCCTGAAAGTAATGGCATGCCGCACCCCCAAGAACCAGCTTCTCTGATTGAGACAAGCTCTAACCCAGGGATTCCCAAAGATTTGATGCCATGGCCTGGCAAACCGCAGCCCAGAAGTGGCTGCAGCCTGGCAAACCACATCAACTGGCCATAACAAATCTACAAACTATGCAAAACAGGTGTCTACTTCTGCCCACCTTCAAGGAAACCCTTTTCCATTCTGAAAAGATCAAATTTGAGCATGTTCAGGCAAATTGAAGAAAAGACACTTACCTTGATCTGAGTAAATATTATGCATCCTAACCACTTTTTACTGGAAGTTCTGTTAGCATTTCAGTTACTGCTACGGCTGTAATGCTCCATTTCTTAGCTCAATATCTTACTGACACCTAATGTTTGCTTTCTGTAGTACACTTTGAAGATCAGTGTAATGATTTCTAAATGCTAACTTTGGTATAGAAATGCAAAATATTTCATGTTTAAGAAATTAACTGCATACAAAACTGATTATGCACCTCATTTTTTATTTTTTTTATAGTGACAACTATTTCAAGACAGTAAAGAAAATATAAAAAAACCCTTTATTTTGCTACAACATTACATAAAAAAACAAAAACCATTCAAAACAAAAATAAAACAGCATTGAAAACTCCCTCTGGTACCTCCAGAATATCATCTTGAATACTAGAAATCCTCAGTAAGTCCATAGGAAATGCAAGTAGATATACCAGTTCTCAAACTCTACATGAAGTTTTACACAGTGTATTAGGGTCTAATCTAATTGCTGGCTTTGGGTTTTCATTTTTGTTTCCTCCTCAGAGAAAAAAAGGTACATATTCCAGTTTTCTCCTCTCGTAATACCAAAGTGTTAGTCTTAAACACAGGTCTCAATAAGGTATACAATATGCCTTTAGAAAGAGCAAAAGAAAAAAAATCCACTGTGTTTTCTTAAGTGTAGTTTGCTGGCTAAAACTATCCTCTTCTATACCAATGAATAAATGCAAAACAAGAACCTTTTTATAGAAACTCCTTGCATTACATGCAGAGGAGGAGAAATTTCATCCTCACTAGGTTTTTTCTCAAGTACAAGGTGTTGTACACACTGGTTTTTAGGAGTTAAGAATTTTATGACATACTGTATTAAACATCCTCCTAAAGTTAAAGAAATTTGGGGAAAATTCCCCAAATTGAGTCCATGTGCTCGTAACTATTTTGGAACACAAATTGCGTGGTACATTTGACAGAATAAAAATCAAACCCATATGTGCATATAGAATTTAATAAAATTAAAATTGCAAATCATGCACATGACAAACACTAAGATTGTAAAATACTGTTAGGCCCACATTCCTAGAAAAAAGGACAAGCTTTTCACATTTTTTCCTCTAAAGAAACAAGTTTTGCCATTGCCCCCTTCTTGTGGGTCTTTTTGATTATTCCTCCATATTCATAATACTAATTTCTCTGAAGTGTTACTATACCCTACTCTGATCACATGTTGGAAATTTATTTTAAAAAGCAATTATCTGGGGGGGGGAGGGGAAATCAGGTTTGAAGTAGCTGAATTCAAGTTTGAGGCTTACCAAATATTAGTCTTTTTAATATGGGTGAATGCTGAATCTTTCTAATACTGAGTAGGAAATAGTTAAAGTAATACAACTACATTCCATTACAAAAATTTAGATACGTTAGAACAACAGTATCCGGGCAAGTCTTAGTGTCTGAAGGTGAAGTTTCCTATGTACTTACAGGTATGCTCCATATCTGCATTCCATCACTGTATCCGATCATTAGCAGCAAAGGGGGTTCATTTCCAGTACTGTGTATTTCATGAAACTCCATATTCCTTGACGTATCTAAAGTGGGTTTGATTATCAGAGCAAAGATATCTAGTTAGAACCAATCGGTCTTAGCACAGTTACACTGTATGCCTTTTTCTAAATCCATGTTCACATTACTACAACTAAAGGTAAAGCCAAAGTGTTTCCAGCCTTTAAATTCCTACAGCTGAAAAAAAAATGGGACACAGCCCTTAGACATAAGGAGTAGGCTCAGTAAACAGAATCTCAAGTGAGAGGATACAACATGTCAGTGAAAATGGAAGGATGCTGGGATATTTCCTATCCCACCTAACAAACGCTAGCTTCCACTAGCTGGCCCAAGGATTTCTTTTAGTTCTACCTTCTGTGGTTGACATGACATGGTAAAGTTAATTTTCTAGAAGTAACAAGAAGTCCTTGCAATAAGCCTCGTCACATTTCATATCTACCACTCTGAAGCCAACTTTATAAAATCTGCAGTCTACAGTGTTCTGCTGAGATATTATTTATTAACAGAGATTACTAGTGCCTTGTGGAAGATACATTACACAAAGAAAATAGAGGGATCAGAGATGTCTTCTTTAATACAGTCTCTCATTTTAGAACAGAGGAAATTCATAGGGGGAAAAAACATATACTTACGTAGCACTTCTACAAATCAAAACTACTTAGAAATACCACCTAATTAATCTTTACAACATCCCTATGAGGGAGACAATTCCCATAAAAACATCATAGTGCTTGAGGAAAATATGAAGACAAGCTAAATGCAAGCTAAAATAACCAACTATGCATAACTTTACCTAAGCTGCTCTTCATTAGAATGTAAATCATCACTTTTTAAAAGCATGCAAACATGAAGGATTACAGGGGGTGCAAGCAGGTTAAATAAAACTACCACGATTAAATTGGACAAAGGTAAGTTTAGATCAGTGGTCTGACTGAATACAAGAGATTGTCTACTGGACAGCAAAGCAGACTCTTCAAGGGAAGAGGCTGGAACACTTAAGATGGACAGTGAGGGAAAACGAAAACAGCAGGGAACAATACGCACTAGCTAGAGCTGCGGGCAGTGACTCACACAGATTAATAGGCCTTTTACCATCTCCATCTTCTGTGTATTTGAGACCCAGCAGCCTTTGTCCCATTCCAAAGGATGTAAATCATGTAACCTGTCTTACATGCCATAAAGATTCCCAACCCCAGCCCTGGGCCATACTACTGAGTCTCATCTGGGACAAGCGCAAGTCCTGACCACTGGGACAAAAAGAGTAGACTAAAGATGCAGTCAAGAAGCAAACCTTGATGGAGTTTCAAACCACTGTGCTCCAGAAGGTTCCAAAGGATTTGGACAGCTGCCTACAACTACATGGCTAGTACAAACAAATTGACATGCACTATTAACACCCATATGAGTGCAAGATGTTTTGATTCACTCAAGCAAATACTCATCTGACCGTTATTCATTTGACACTGAATTGACCTTACCGATCATGCTGTCTATAGCCTGTCTTATTTGAAAAGAGATTACTGGGAAACAGTGATGCAAAACATCTTAAGCAGCTACCACAGAGTATGGATTGTGTCACTGCACTAGTTCAATGTGGTGGGAGAGATCAAGTGATTTAAAGCTAGGAATCAACCAGTCCACTGACTATACCCAATTCAATGTTTTCATTTCAGCTGATTTGAATAATGGGAGGGATCAGAGACTTGTTTTGGAATCTGCTTCCCTCACTTCTTCAAAGCTAGAGTTTGCTCATCTTCAAAAGAAGTTTCAGATACACTCAGGATGTTGCCTGACAAATTCTACCCTGAACATGCCTGTTCTTTATAAAGCTATTCTTTATGCACAAAATTTTGTCTATATTGCAATTTTATGTTTTTGCTGGCTCAGATTATTGTGCATGAGCTCAAGCGATACAAGAATAAAAATAAGTTGGAGACGAAAATAGTCATACCATTTATGTCTGCATTTTCAAATCTGACCCAGACTATTTTTTCTTTTTCTTCTGTTGGTGGGGTACTGCTGTAGGCCTACAACAAAAGCAGAAAAGCTGATAAGAAAACAAAAGTTTATTTTTTTCCTTCCTCTACAAATTACATCAGGAACAGCAAGGTGGAAAAAAACACAACACACACACACAAAGCAGTATTCCTGCATATATCTTTTCTTAGATGCGTTTAAAATTAAGTACGCTCCCCATGAAATCCTTCATCTTAAAATACGAAATATAAAAATTCAGTTAGTCTAGCAATGCTCATTAATGGAAAAAAAAAAAAGCATGCAAGTCCACAGCTTTCCAGAAGCAGTGTAGATGTGCTAACTGGCTTTGGATTTTTTCGATACTATATACCATGTTCTGATTATAAGTTCACCCTGCATCTAGGCCCAGCCCACATTTTCAGGTTTGATTTTAGAGCGGGGAAAAGTGTCTTGCCAGAATATTAGCTGATAACTACAGAAAAAAGACTCTGAACTGCTGTTGCACTTACGAAATCCCAAAGGAGAATCAAAAAACTAGGAGAGGGCTTAAAGAGTTAAATGCACTCAAAATACTGAAAACAAAAACTGCACTTAACTGTATGCACAGACAGACCGCAAATATAGAAGTCAGGACTATAGTGGGGCCATTATAGGTCAGCCCCATAAGTCAAATGTAATGTTGATGGTTCTGTTGGACGGAAAAAAGGTGGCAAGACTTATAATCAGAACAATAACAGTATTTGTCTTTTTGCTAAGCAAACTAAGAAACAATTGTTTTAATAATCCTTGATTTTATCAGTGAAAACATATATCTATGTGGCGTATACTCATTTTTAATTCCTTTTTGATGCACTTAAAAACATTATAAGCAACACTGCAAAACACAAGAGGTCTTTACTATGGAATTTTCATTATAATCATGACATTAATATACGCAACATGTTTAAGTTTGAAAAAGAATACAGTGTAACTCCAGCAAAGCAGATCCATACTTCAGTTAAATATATTCTGCAGATACCCCTAAAGGGATGCAATACAAAGAAACTCTGAAATGGAGCTTTTTGGTGCTTCTAGGCTGCACAAGTTTTACAGTTCTCAGGAGAGGCTGTGGTAGTCAGAACATGAGTTACAATGGAAAAAACATAGTTTCCAACTGAATTATTGCAAAATCCTGTGCAGTATTTTGGATTTAAAATTAGAAGAACTTGTATAATCACTTTATGCATACCAAATAGACAATAATATGAACTGAAAATATAAATGAAAAAAAAAATTAGCGGTGGTATTACTTTTCAAAACAAAGCATGTTCCATGTTTTCAAAGCAAACTGGTTTGTAAAGTTAGACACAGACTGCATCATTTTAACTACAGAAAAAGATTCTAGGGGAAAAACCACATACACATACATACGCTTTAACTGCAAATTTGACTATGTTTCATTTTATCATGGCTTTAAAAAATGCATTTGATAAATTACCAGTAGTGAACAGGAAACTGTCTCTCAGGGAGAGGGAGAGAGTTGCCAATTAAAAAAAGGTTTCTAGCCTATCTGGAGTTCAACTCACCTGCCAGATATGAGCCAACATATCGCTGCCTTCCTGAGTCTAGAGAGATGAACAGCTGCAGCGTCTTTACTACTGCCCACTGCTTTTCCAGAGACTAGCAGCATGAAATTACCATTCTGGTTGGTTTCCCCCTGCTACTTACAAGACTGTGGGAAGTAGGGCAGTGATCACAATCATCAATTTCAATTGTTCCCGAGGAAAGCTATGAACAGCAAAGACCAGCATCAAAGCTATTCTCCCCAAAGGACAATTCAAGAACTACAGCCTATAGGAGAAAGCAGTGGCAAACTCATCTGGTCCTCCTTGCTCACAGCAAGCTAGAGGCTGTAGGAGAATAGATTAGCAGATTCCCACAACCCTAAAGAATCAGGAGGTTCTAGAGCAAGTGAAGAGAGGATGGGGGGAGGACAAAAAGATTGAGACAACACATAGGATCCAAAGCACAGTCCAGAAATAGCACCTGGGTAAATGCTCCAGTATCTGGAAGGGCTGGACTCTACCAGCGTGTTCTCCATCTGCCTCACAAGCAGATCTCCTTCACTGACACATCTTTAAGTATCTGAACAGCTAAATCATCTTCCTAGTACATTTATGCTTCCCCCCGCCCAAACACAGACTTCAGTGCTTTAAGATTTTCACTTAACTAATAATTTGAGGTGCCCAACTGAAGAACCCACAAAGCGGCCTGACTTGCAGACATAGCTTCAGAAGACATTCCTCTGTTAACTGTCTAAAACCCCCTACAAGGGGTCTCAAATGGTGCACTTAGAATAAAGCATTGAAAATTACTTTTAAAAAATCTTGGCCCTTTAAATTTATGCATAGATTGGACCAAAATATCACTATTTATCTTCAATAACCTTTTTGTATTGCTTATCCAATTAGCAAAGAAGGGTTTTTTTGGCTTATATGAAAAATACACACGTACCTGTGGTACAACATCTTGAAGAAATGTAACAACACTTTCCATGTATGACTGTTCTCTGGAAGACAAGAAAAAGGAGTAGTTAATTATCTGGCATGTCTAAAATAGGATGTGAATACATTGCATGGACATAAACACGAGCACATGCACCACCAAGGAATTGATATATGTTATACTTCAGTTTAGGAAACGATGCAAGTTATGTTTCAGTTTAGATTGCCTGCTAAATGCTGAATAGAACAGAAAAAAAATAATCTCAAAAAGAATCTCTATTTTCAGAAAGATACAGACTTACATTTGCACCAAATAGTAGAAGCAACTTTAATTTCGGCATGTATTTTATAAACAAATTAACTGGTTTGCAGTGCCAAGACTGAAATGCAAACCTCCATACTTCCCTCACAGGGTTACAGGAATATCAAGTTAACACGTAGCAGAGTATAACTAAACATGTTGGATTTTAGGCAAAGTACTGAAAAAACTGGGACTCACTACCTTAATAAACCACCCAACCACATAACGTAACAAAACCACAGTCTGTAAGGGGCTAATAGGGCAGCAGACTGACAAAATATAAAAGGAAGAGAAAGTTAAGTCAAAGGAGAGATGGAGTCCTCTTCCCTCCTGATGGTTAAAGCAGGGCATACCTTTGGGAAATACTGCTCAGCATTTTTCCAGTTGATTTGCTTTTGTTTTTCAATTGCTTTGTGGACAATAAAACAAGCCCTGAGGAAAAAAGCCTTAAAAAAAACCAGTGTCTGGAACATTTCTTTCCCTGGGCAAAGGGAACTACCTGCTGGCTTGTGTGTGGTATGTAGCATTTTGAAGTCAGATTGCTGGACCCATCTACTGTCAGTTTCCAAGATAAAACTGGCTAAGAGCAAGAGGAAGGCATTTTCAGTACAGCGCATTTAGGCCTGTAGAACTCACTGCTCCTGCAATTCACTAGCAGCTACAAGTAAGCAGGCAATGATGTATGCTGCAAGATAGTTTAAATGTACCAGAACAAAATGTAAGGCTTTTTTTTCTTTAGATTATTTTACATGAGAGGTGAGCCAAGTATGCTGTGCAGCTAATGAGTAACAAAATAATAAGGTTGGTAGTACTGTGAATATGCAAGAAATTTATATTTTCTATAAAGCATGGCAACCAATCCCTGTAGCAATATGCACCATGTTCAACTGCTGATGTAAATCTAAACAAAGAGAATTAGCAATTTTCCAAGCTCTCATCTACCAACACGCTTTGGAAGATTCCAAATTTATGATTATTTTTGGGAGACATTCTTTACATATTAAATAAGACTCGTGTTGTTCAAACTCGGGATATGAATCACAAGAAAGAAATTGGACCACCATTGACAGAGTTTGTAGAACTGGGTGGGAAATCCAGATTCTTCATACCAAAAAATTTAGTCACTTTCCAGTTTGTCTCCTAAAACAGAACTGCACAAATATTACACACACACAAAGAAAAGATTACATCTTTTAAAGAATGAGGCTTCCTCCAGCAAAGACAGTAGTATGGAAGAAGACATAAGTTTCTGCATACACTTTTATGCCACAGACTCTAAATCGAGACTGACAAAACTGGATTTAAAGATTACAAAGCTGAACAGAATTTATTTTAGTGGTTAGATAGAAAAGTTGGCTATAGGACTCCCGTATTTTTCCTCCTCTTCTTTCTGCAACAAATTTACTGGATGTCCTGGCCAAGTCATAATTTTTCCGTGCCCATTTGTAAAAAAGAGGTGCTACACAGTATAATTAACGTATGAAATTCTCAGGTGTAGTCCATCAGCAACCATCATGACAGCAGAGTGGTAATGACTTTGTTGATGATTTCAGAGATAAAAATGAACATTGATCCCTTCCAAGGTACACTGCTTGTGGATAAAGCAAGCAGATGTGTTTTGTTCAGTGAATGTAACCTAAATCTCTCTTGGAAAGAAATTATGTCATGTGGAGCAGCCAGAGTGCTGCAGGCTAATAACTTCAAAATGCTTATTTTTAAAACACAAGAGATTTCTAACTAGCTTCTAAGGGGGGACTGAAACCTGTGTTTGAGGCCAAACACAAACCTGTCTCTTGCACGTGCCCATCTTATGTTTTGTACAATAAGCGTTGCCGTTATTTTTTTTTTTAATATATATAACCTAGCAATTCAAAACAATGGCAGAAGGCTGAAATTTGTACCATGTTACCTAAAGAAGTTAAATTCTGATATAAAAGATGATACCTATTCAGGTATCAGTTGTTCAGGTTAGGACAATGTAACATGGAACAAATCACCACACCTCCTCACATGCACATAGATGGCATGCAGATAAATAGAGTACGCTGTAGGCACATCTACACGTGCAGCAGACTGCACAGTACCTCACGCTACTGTGCAGTCCTGATGCCACACAGTTATTTTTAGCAGCTACTGTGCAGTAGCTTGCTGCTACAGTGCAGCAGCGTCAGCGTCACAGTTTGTGCCTGGTGACGCTATGGTGATATAGCATCTCATGCAGACGTGTGCCCTGTAAGTACATAATTAAACTTACCTACAGAATACAGTGAGAGTCCCAATGTTACTTATTGCTTGCACTGTAACATAACTAATATGCAGAGATAACCATTGTATGCGCACAACTGCTTAAGTGTGTAGCATCTTTCAGCCCTGATGTCCACTCTGTCTTTTGGTTGTACTGCAGTAAAACTGCATACTAATTGTAACTATAACCCACTTTGTAACTAATTATACTCTGTTTAAGTGGGTCAGAAACAGTAAAAGGGAAGCACCTGTCAAGGGGCTGACATAAGACGCCTTGAAGTTGAAGGGAGCGACTCAGTTTCAGGGTTCTCACTATCACAGCGCTGACAGCAATGCATGTTAATGGACAGTGCTGTGATATTAGCATTTTCTCCCTGTAGTAGCCTGGGTTGCAAGAACCTTCTTCTCTATACAATTATCACAGAGTTATAGGAACAACTTTATTCCATTTGCTCCAGGTCAGATCAAACAGATCCTGATATCTAACATTACCTGGTTTGTTTACTCATATACATTAGCTCTTATGTGCACATAAGAGTTGCCAAAGCAGGTGTAAGGATTTGAATACGGTGCCATACTGCAATGACAATTCAGCAGCATAACGTCACCTCTAAAGAAATTCTGCTGCTATAAAACAGCTCATGACAGGCAAAGCCAAGTCCATTGGTTTTCTGGATCCTCTCACTGAGAACGTCCACCGTGCTTCTGTGAGCGAAGGGTGGCAATTTAGGAGGCATGACAAAAGCAAGAAACTCTTACTTACATGCTATGTTTTGGCTGGCCATAAATTCTTCTGTGCTAGCACCATAATGAAATCCACAACCGCACTCATTGGAAAATGCTGGTTAACATTATATGTTATATGTTTTAACTTAATATCCTCTCACATGAATTAAATAAATAAGCACAATACTGGGGAAAATGTTTATTTACCAAAACACCCCCTGTGACACAGAAACACTAGGGTCAAACTTGTTATGGTTGCATTATAGCTAGCATAATATTTTTGCTTGCTAAACACATTTGTTTTGCAATCTTCTCCTTTGTTTATAAAGGTAGTCAATTATCTATGATGCAACTTGAAAGGCTGGTCAACATGTCAGTTACTGCCCTAACAAGTGTCTTTTTTAAAGAGGCTGCCTGCTGCGTATAATCTTGGGAAGCTGGAAAGAGCAGTGCATTTACTTTTTTCCTCTGGAAAATTCTCAGCGCAACAAAACTTCCTGGTTTTAGACAGTCATTCCTTGTTGATTTTGTGAGAACGTTTGTGCCACGAACTCGTTGTACAACAATCCTGCAGGCATTTCAAATAGTGTAACTGGACATTGTATAAAATATGCTTACGTGACAGCCTGCGGGCGAACCACAACTCCCCCAGTACATCGGCTAGGACGACGGGGAGATTCTGTTGCCATTGCTGCTTCGCAGATACCTACAAATAGGAAAGTTTTAAAAGCAATTACTTTTATATAAATATTAGTCCTCCTTTTTCTCTTCACGCTGACCATTAAACTCGCAAGGAGTGAGGGCAGAGGAGGTCTCAGGTTTTATGGGTACAAACACTCTGCATCCATCAGGCCCCTGCTACATGTTACATGTATTACGTAATTAACTGGCAAATTGTGCAATCAAATTTAGACCAGCCATAAGTGCAGTCATGATCACACAATTAACTGGTGAATCGCGAAATAAACCTAAACCGGCCGCACGTGCAAAATAAGATCAGCCACATGCACAAAGTCACACACAATTAAGTGGTGAATTGCGCAATAAATGCAGACCAGCCACACAGCCAAAGCAATTATCACACCAGTAAAAAAAAAAAAAAATAAATGGCTGACCCACTATAAAAAGAGCCAACCCACTATGAAGTTAGCGCTTGAAAACATGCAACAACCCTGCAGCCGGTTTCTATCCAGCTTTCTCCTGAATGTGGAGCAAGGCCCAGACAAACACTGCAATGAATGAATTCCCTTTCACCCTCCAGCTCTCCCAGGCAGAAAAGCAGGACAGCCTTTCTCTGAGGGAGGCAGCTTTTATTGAACCGGCTCCAATGCCAGGATAGGAGTCACAGAAATCACAGAGAAGCACGGCAGGGAGAGACCTCCAGAAGTCTAGCCCAACCCCTGCCTAAGGCAGACCATCCCTTTCCAAACCATCCTATCCCATCCATCGTGTAAGCCCTACTACCCTCAACCCTGACACGGCACAGGCCCCAATACCCCAGCCCGCCACAGGTAAAGCTGGCGAACCGGGGCAGCCAACATCCTGCTTCCAGAAAACACTGCAGGTCCTGGGAAGCCGCCTGCTACAGAGGCAAACAAAGCCCCCTCAAGTCCCTACTCATCCCCCTTAATGCCTTCCCATCCCCCTTCCACTCCCAACCCCCCCAAATCCCCACCCATCCCCCATAATACCTTCCCATCCCATCCCCCCCTTCCAGTGCCAACCCCCCCAATCCCTACCCATCACCCCAGATCCCCACAAAGGCCCCCGGGGTCAAATCTCCTCCCGGCCCCAAACCCGGGGCAGGGCGGTTGGCCCGGGCACGGCCCAGGGGAAGCCCCCGGCGGTGCTCAGCCCTACCCCCGACCCCGCGGCGTGGGGAGGGGGCCCAGCAGCCCCTCGCAGGCGGGAGCGCTGCCACGGACCAGCCCCGGGCTCCCAGACGGAGGGGTCTCCAGGCATGGCCGGGCCGCGCCGCGGCCGTTGGCGGTGGGGGGGTCGCTCCGCCCGTACCTGCCGCGTAGCCCCGCTCGCGCTGACACTGTTTGGGACCCTCGCTCGGGCACTGACACACCGCGCCCCGCCAGCCAATCGCGTGGCAGCGGAGGCGGTGCCTTACCGGCTCTCGCCCAATCGGAACCCCCACTCTGAGGCAAGGGGCGGGGCTCCGCTGACATCACGGGTGATTGCCACCCCTCTCCCTCTCTCTCCAGGGTCGGTTGAGCGAGCAAAGCTTAGCCAAGCAGGGTGGGTGACAGGGAGGAGGACGCTTTGTTTACATCCGGGTCTCGCGAGAGCCGGCGCGAGAGCCGGGCGCACGTGGACGGGCGCCTGCCAGTCCTTAACCCGCGGCCAATCGCGGAGGAAGGAATCCCCTAAGCCCCGCCTACTTCCAGGCGGCCTGAGCGCTGTTTACCTTCCGGCAGGGGGTGTGGGCGTCGGTGCGTCATGATGCAGAACCCGGAAGTCAACGGGGCGGCGGGGTGCGGAGCGTGGGCCGGACTTCGCTGAGGTGGCTCGCCCGGCGGGGGGAGCTGGGCCCGCGGCCTTCAGGGCTCGAGTGAGTAGTTCTCAGGGGCCCCGAGCCTGTCCTCAGAAGGGGCGAGAGCCCCTGCCTTGTCCAGGCAGCCTGGGGCTCAGGTTTCCACTAGGCAACAGCTGGTCCCCTCGCCCGCAAAAAAGGCTTTATGACTTAAGGGCCTAACGAGGAGATAGGCATTTATTATAATTTAAAGCATTATAATAAAGTATTTAGTATCATTTAAAGCATTATAATAAAGTGTCATGTTTAGGCCTACTTTACTATAATGCTTCCAGTGATCCTAAACACTTTATTATAATGCTTGAAGTGTTTAGGATCACTTAATCCATTGTTATAAAAGTGTCTAGTTTAGGATCTCTGAAAGCATTATAATAAAGTGTGTATTGTCCTGTCCAGTCTTCTACTAAATACCTGCAGAGGATAAAATTAATTATAATATCAAAATGGAGTAGAGTAGGGATTCTCAGACTGGGTTGTAACCCCTTGGGGTGTTGCAAGCAACTTACAAGAGGTCTGCAAACTTCCCAGGGGGATATTGGCAGCTGCCGCATGCAAACTCCCTGTCCCTGCTGCCACCATCCAGCACTCAGGGTTACAGTATCCCAGAATTTGAGAACCCCTGGAGTAGAGAGTGACTGCTCTGGAGGTTAGTATTCATCAGCTTTCAAAATGGAAATCAAGGAGTGGGTGAGGCCCCACATACATGAATGAAATTGTGCTTGTGGGACATAGGTCCATAGTTTGCTTGTATGTGTGTGTTTAACCATAACGCGTCCCCCTCAACAATTCATAGGGTATACAAAGCCATCTTATTTAATCTCTGCTACATTTACATATGGCAAGTGAGATATTTAGCTCAGTGTATTGAAAAGATTGTTCCTTTCCTTGTTCCATCTCTCCAGTCTTACCAACGCGAAGCTGTTTGAATTCCTTGGCTATTAAGTACATACTAAGCGCCTTGAAATATATGAATAAAAAAAGACTGCCGTTCATTTCATCAAAATGATAAATAGGCAAGAGTCGCAATTAGAAGTGGCAGTTAGTAGTTCAGACTTACAAATATTATAGATCAGTTGATCAGAGAGAACTTCAGTGTCTGTGCATATTTTCAAAAACTGTTTTCATGTGTAAGTTTTTATACCGTAAGAGCCCTGATCCCTAGTAAAAAGAAACCAAATATTTGCAGTTCTCAGTTATTGTCCTCTAGTAGTAGAAATACATTTTTTGTAGGGACCAGCTTAGAACTGCAGTATTTTAATCTATAAGATCTTGTTGCATTCATTGGACTAAAAAAATTGTGAATTTTCAGAAAGCCTTTCATTCCTCTTAGAATTTCTGTAACCATAGCAACGTGTAGATAGTGGAGATAATTTTAGCCCAGGGTTTTGTTGTTCCAGTAGTTAGTGAACACAAGTCCAAAAATAGCTTCCCTAGCCACTGGCAGTTTCAAAATACTGGTTTCTCCTGCATATTTAAAAGCAGGTCACACATGGGAGCCTGACTGCACTTAGGTTCACATAATACAAATACATCCAGTATAAAATATCAAACTGTATACTATCTGTAGCAAAAACAGCTAGCGGTATTCCATTTCATACTCCATGTATTAAAATAAAGGAGGCACACAATGGCCAAACAAACCACATGCAAACTGAAGTGGTCAACTCAGAAGAAATATTTAGAAGAGAAAAACCTGGTGAAGATAGGAAAATTGAGTAATCAGAAGTGTGCCAACCAGAAGGAAAAGGCTTAAAAACACAATTATTGCTAGTCTTGGTTAGATACCTTCAGGGAAACAATGCAACCTTTACCCAGAATCCTATTTCCAGCCCCTTGGGACCCCAATAGAAAAACAGTCCATCTATGTAACACTATTGGGACAAAAAATTAATAATCATCACATGGCTTCTTTTTCAGAACAGTTAGAGGGAAGTCCAGACCCTTCTACTAGTATGCACTGTTTGGATAGAAAAGGTTGGTTAAATGGATTTATGCTTAACTCATTGCTCATGTTAAAATATTTTACCGTTAGTAATGCTGTCTATTGCAACGGCATCTTACTGAATGAAGAAACAGCAAAGCTATAGCAATTTCCCACTGCAGTCCAACATCCAGGTTATGAAACTCTTGACTTTGAGCTCTTGTTAAATTGGCCCAATTCCCATATTTGAGGGCTCGCTTCCTGCTGGAAGCATGGCTGGAACAGATCCAGCCCTAGCATAAGTAGTAAATGCTCACAGAAAGAACTGAGCATCTAGGCACTTAGGTTCTTATTTTTCACCTCAGTTTGAGTATATGCAAGGTATTTTACCTCTTTGTAGTCCAGCTTACCTGTTTGTTAAAAGGCTGTAATACTACTCACCTCACGGGGTGTCACAAGAATTGATGTTTCGGAAATATGTTCAGTCCCTCTTGTCATTGGGAACAATAGTATTACATTCATTATGTTTAATTAAATACTTTGGTTAGTTGGTCAACACTTGTTCTCAAAATAATTATCTTCACATTGTAAAGCAAATAAGAACTATGTAACTAACCACCAGACTCATGCTCTGTTCACTGGTTATAACATATGCACCCACTCTGAATAAAATGAAATGGGTTACTGAAGTCTTGGTATTTTCTCATAGTGTTGCAAGCCCCCAGGGGAGGGGAGAGTAAGATGCACCACCTTGCTGGAAGTAGCTGAGCTACCTTCAGATCAAAATGGAATGGTGCTCCGATGTTGTCATTGTTGGCCACAAGGATTTAATTTAAAAAATCCATGCACAATACTGACGGCTCATTGTGCCAGGGATCAGACTTGATGCAGTGAAGTAAGGTGTTTCTAAAGTGACCTGGATGATACCTGCCTTGTCCTAGCAGTTAAACTGGGAGTGGTTCTGAAAGGTAGAGCTGTTCGATGACACCAGAACTGCACCAGCTCCTTCCTCTGGTGGACACAGGCATGAAAGAACTTCCAATTCCTCCTCCCTTCTGGTTTTTCTCTGCCAGTTGAGTTCATATAGCACCCAGCCTGGAAGAACATCAAACTTGCACAAAAAATGCTAGATACTTGCAGGGGCATCAAGTCTCAAAAGGTAGGCAGAATATTTTTAATTGTAGAATTAGTGGTAGTCTCTCTAACTAGTGATGGTGAGAGATTAGAATATTAAGGAACAAGTCACAGTTGGGAAGGAGAACTAGTATTGAAACAAAGGCTGTTAACTGTGGGGACTAGTTTTATATTTGCATCATTACTCATGGATAAGCATTTAAAAACTTGAGCTTTGAATTTCAAGACACTGCACATATTTCAAGAAAAAGGCACCCCCAGCAAGTTTTCACTTGTTTTATTTAGGTGAACATACATATGGTCTACATATGCCATAAAACCTGTAAGTCATAAAATAATTTAAGAATTTAGGTTGGAATAATATTAACAGCACCACTAGTTACTGAAATGGCAGAAATGTCATGCCTTTGAGGCACACATTTGAAAGGGATATACTGTCTGTGGAAAGATGCCATCAGTCCTTCCAGGAGAATGGAAATGCTTTTTTGTAGGACAGTTTGGGGGCTTAAGTTTCTTGGAAAATGTAAGACACACTTTTTTGCTAAATACTTTTGACGATTAAGGTTACAAAAGATACAACTGAATAAGATACTGCATAGTATTTTAATTAAGATAAAGAAATTGACATTGAGCTGTGTAAAGCAAGACTCAACATCTCTGCTTCCACATTTCATTTCTGAGTAGAGAAATCTAAACTTTAAAAACAAAAAATAGACCTAGTGTATTCTCTAAAAGACACACTTTGGGTGGAACGTATAGTACTACGAAAATACATCTCTTCCATTTTGTTTAATAATTTACTTTAGTTAAAAAGTTGTGAAATCCTCATCACAAGAAGCTTATACAAATTCATGACTTCAGTAAATTAACAAAAAAGATTAGATTTTTTTAAAACAAGGTTTAGCCCTGTTGTAAAAATTATACAAAGGAAAAAAAGACTACATTTGTATGAAGGAATACAAATTTACACACATTTTACAGTGACTTGATACCCTACACATCTACAAAATTCACAGTTATAATACAAGCAAGTACAAGGCTGGGATAAAGCTGTTTGATACCAAAAAAAAGTTTCCTACTTCAAAAAACAAGATAAACAGGAAGAGTTTCAAAGTTTTGCACCAACTTCTAAGTTCTAATCAGACCAAAATATGCTCCATTACATACATACCCTTCAGCAAACGCATACGGCTTTTCTCGGCTGGTGGAACAGTGAGTTACCAAGCTTCTTCTGGCCCCGTAGGCTTCGCCGCATGGTGAGCTTGTTCGAGTTTTTGCGCTGGGGAGTTGTGGACAGGCCTTCTGGTTGGACAGCAATGCTGCGACTCAGGGTACGCCTTGGCTTCTTCACAGCTGGGCCAGAATTGGATTCTTCTAATGTCCTTTTAAAGTTTGCTGGGGGTGTCCTCTCTGATTCTTGGGCTTTTGTCTGACTGTTAGGAGACACCTTGAAGCTTTTTTGGTCCATGCTTGAGTTTGCCGAACTGGAAGGTGAGAGGGTAACCGACAAGCCACTGCTGTAAGATTCATGTATTCTCAAAGCTAGCGCTTTGCTGCAGTTCTCCTCCTGTGGGCCTGGATCCTTAGAGGATGCTACCATTGACGGTAGACCACTTTTGGCAATCTCACTGGTCAGCTCAGAATATTTATCTAAGATCATGTTACTATGTATGAGGGAGGGAACAGACTCAGGGGAGTTCAGTCGTGGCCATGGATCTTCGTCTAAAAGCTGAAAGGAGAAAAAAATAAAATTAATTATGCCAAGATATGCACACCTGTATTGCCCCAGGCCATGGCTGAAGTGAAGGGTTCTCTGGGCTCGATATGCCACATGTTACTGAAGCTTCTTAGACAGACAGAGATATGCAAACACTTATACTTTTTCTAGGGCAGGGACAGGAATTCTGGACACAACTTGAGACCTCCACCTGTGTGCGAGTATCTTCATGAAATCTATTTAGAAATCTCAGACCACAGATAATAGGTCAGCCATTCAGTCTTTCAGAAGGCTATCTTGGCCTTACTAAGCATACGTGTGCTTTTTCTTTTCAATGGTATACAGTTAAAAAGCAAATCACTGATTACACGATCAACTTGCAATCTTTCATTGTGTCGGAAGCCCAAAGTAGAGAATGATGTGTGTAGCATGTCCCACACACTCCCAGCCCTCGAGGGTCTCATTTGTAAAAACAAAGACGCTACTTCCATCCTTCAGAAGCATCATGGCAATGTCTGCATAGTGTTCTTAAGATTAAAAATGCCCTTGAATGGCCAGGTATTATTAAGACAGATCAGCAGAAGCAGCCTGTTTTTCTGTTCTTTGTCCTAATAATACTATCCGTAAAGTCTATGACAGACATTTATGAAAGACATTTCAGGTTATAGCTTCACTCTGTTCCAGCGCCAACAAACATGTAGGTTACACATTTTGAAGGGATCTGGGAATGCTTCTTTAATATCCTCAATTATATTTTTTTAAACTGGTTCTCTATCAGATTTTTATCTTAGCAGTATCTTACATAACATGTTATGTCATGAGCGTGATATTGCTCAATGTAGATTTGGATACACAAACAGGAACATTAAAGGAGGAAGCTGAAGAGTTTGGGATGATGTGGGACAAAAAAGAAAAAACAACACACAGGACCCGAATCAGGCAAGATTCTTTCCTGGGCAATCAGCTGCAGACAGCACTAAGCTGAATTGATCTTGACAGCTCCAAAAACATTTTTTGATTCTAGAACAGGACGATTCAGTGCTCTCCATTCTTAATAGTTGAGCCCCTCACCACAGATCTGAATGTTCATCTTAAAAGAGCCCCACTGGTAATATCTTCCTATTGGCTGATATTTCATACCCATAACACAATGTTGACGAGCTCAGGCTAGTAAAATTCACGTGACCCATTTGAATGGGTCAGCAATGCTGCTAATTTTGATCAGAAGCTGCCCTGAAGTTTTAGGTACTATGGTTCCGACCCTTCTCATCAGTAGCGGCCTTAGGGGAGGTCAAACCAGGCGACTGCCCAGGCCCCCACACTATCAAAATTAATTACACTGAATATTTGTATTATCAATATTGTATTAAGATACTTTCATTGCAGTTTCATGAATAGGGCAAAGTGAAATTGAAAGCGTGCGACTTGCTTCTAGGTCATCAAAATTAAGCCTCTAAGGGGGCCCCAAATGACTCTCTTGCCCAGGGCACCAACAACCCTAAGGCCACCACTGCTTCTCATGATATGGTTATTAAAACACCTTAGTTCCAGTTTGCTAATGGACAACAACTACTTGTAATCTTTCCCCAAACACAATAATGCCAAATTTTTGACAGAAAGGAACTCCTAGTTAAAAAGGGACATACTAGATCCTGCAGATCTTATTCCTGCCAAGCACTTGGTAAAACAGAGCTAAGTACCTGGGTGTGGTATCTCAATGTTGAGCTTGGGAAGAGCATGACTTTCAGGACAATATGGTCACGGCTGAGGCCTCATCTCCACTACAAAGCTTTGCTTACAGAACTCGACTTCTGCCAGCAGAACTTGAAGGCTATGCTCCTTTTTGCCTGGTAAGTTACTCCACATCTGCCAAGCGGTTTCTGCCTCCCTCCACAAAGCCAAGAGAATGGATGTGCAGACTTCCTTCAGCACCCCCAAGGTGCATGTGACACTATGGTGGCACAAGTGCTGAGCAGAACCACACAGAGGCACTGGAAGCAGGTAGGCATGCATGTGCTCTGACAGCCTGGCACTGAACAGACGGCCACCCCCCCAACTTGTTCACATAGGAATAAACCCCTCTAGCACGTAGGCTGTATACTCTTTAACTACCTCCCCCATACCTTCACAGTACTAATGTCAAGACCTTTGAGATGACAGACTCTAGGACTGTTTCCCTAATGTTCCCCCTCCACTCCCATATTCTCAGAAGGAAAGTTCTTTCGAAACAATTCTGTGCTCTGGTGAAAGCGTACTTTTTAGTTGGGCATGTGGAAAATTAGAAGCTCAATCAAGAGTCAAACTTTGCTCGCTCGCTCTCTCTCTCTCTCTCTCTCTATATATATATATATCTGCAAAAAAATATATATTTGCAAAAAAAAAATCTGGTCACCAAGCTGGCTTGAAGGGACTGGACAACAGCATTGTTTAGAAAAAAAAAAGAGTCGTACTGGTTTTGCCTTGCCAAATATACTGGTTGCAAGATTGGAGAAATTACTTCCTTCCACTGTATTTCTGATATAGAGTTTGATGGGCACAGTGAAAACAGATCAGCTCCTCACTGACTCAGAAATTAAAAATTAGGTATGTTTACAAAATCATTCAGATAAAATAACGTTATGGCAGGCAGTGGAATTCACTGTCAGAGAGTGTCAAATACAAGACCACAGTACAGTCCAGAGAGTTTCAGGACACAAGTCTCATTGCTCCTCACAACCAGGAGGGACTGGAGAGATTCACTTTCTCCCAGAACACCGCATATGAGGGGCGCTAAAGGCAGAATTCTGACTTGGATTCTGATCATACTCCTCACAGGTTATGTTAATCTGGACTTTTAAAACTCAGCTGGTTTAGTTTAATAAGCCTACCATTTTACCACTGAAGCAAAGCACTCCTCCTCTATCCATGCTCTGGGTCTCGTAAGTACCATTTTAGGTTTCATGTCATATGACTTCCATAGAAACTAGGGCTGCCTTTCCCATGCCTGAATTTTACCCACCAGCATCACTTAAAAGCAGTGTACTGTGTGAATGGAAAACCTTGCTGGCCAGCTATTCTATAAATCTCAGCATGGAAATCTGCGCTCCTTGCTTCTCAATGAACTGAAATGCTTCTCCCCATTGTTAAAAACAAAAAAAGCAAACAAATAAAGCAACGTATTACTCAAGCCAATCTAACAAATTGTGTGCATGTGCAATCTCCTTTTTTGGGCTCTCTCAAAAAAACAAAACAAAACAAAACAAAAAACCACACACACCAGAGGACACAGATGCAGAGACATTCCATTTATTCTGATCTGCCTAGAGACGTTTCTTTTTCCTTAAATGTTTCAAGATTATCCTGACAGGGCAGTGGCAATGTTTTCTTTCTGTCTTTTTCCACTTCCTGCTTGCATTTGTTCTTTTCCTTCCAATTCTATAGGTATTCTGTGAGGACAGATGGTATTGGTTACTAAAGCAGCCACCTACGCTAACTCTAAACATTACGTTAGCAGTGTACTATATGCATTCTTTTCATTCAGAAAATCAAATAAGGGAAGAATGGGATCTTATCTTTTTTAATGGGAAATTAACCTGCAAAGAAGGCCAAGAGAAAAAAGCATGCTGTATTAAATTAATTTAGATAAAACACACTGAACTGTAACTAGTGCATGCTTGTAGCCAGCTAAGATTTTGAATCCTAAAAGAAAAAAAATAAAATAAAACAAGGTCTTGTCTGTATGGGGAGAGTGTCCCTAGTATTTATAGCAGAGCATTATTCCACTGCAACTGTTGCAGAATAGCTCCTCATGTCGAATAACTAAGAATAAGTGGCTTGCTGGCTCACAAAACAGAGTAAATATTCTGGAACAAGTTTATTTTATTCTGGACTAGTGCATACTACACATGGCGAGCTATTCCAAAGTCTCCGGTCAGATCCACATCCCTATGTAGACAAGCTCCAGAACAAACACAGCAACGTTTAAACACAAGTCTCAGCTGTTAATAACTTGGGCTGTAAATAGACATTGCATGTCTTAGAATCATAGAAGTAGGGTCAGAAGAGACCTTGTAGATCTTCAAGTCCGACCCCAGGCCTGGGCAGGAGGAAAAACTGGGCTCAAATGATCCCAGCTAGGTAGGCATCAAGCCTCTTAAAGACATCTGTCTAATCTAAACCTCCTCTCCAACAACTTGTGGCTGTTATTCCTTGCTATGCCAGGGGGCACTAGGGGAAACAAGGTCTCTCCCAAACCCTTCTGGTGCCTCCTAGTGAGTTTATAGACAGTCACCAGGTCCCCCCTCAACCTTCTCTTGTGAAGGCTGAACAGGTTCAGGTCTCTCATTGTAGGGTCTACCCTGTTGTCCACGGATCATGTGGGTGGCCCTCCTCTGGACCCTCTCCATGTTGTCCACATCCCTTCTGAAGTGAGGCACACAGAACTGGACACGGCAGTCCAGGTGCGGCCTGACCGGTGTTGCATAAAAGGGGAGGATCACATCCTTGTCCCTGCTAGAGATGCACCTGTGGATGCACGACAAGGTCCGGTTAGCCCTGCCAACTGTGACCTTGCATTGTCAGCCCATGTTCATCTTGGAGTCAATAATGAAGAAGAAAGCCTTCCATCTCGGGTTCCTACAGACATACAAACTATCCTGCTTCAAGTCCCTTGGAAGCATACAGGACAAAGTGTGCCAACTCCTTTTTCCTGGAACATGGCTATGTGCTCCTCTCTGGTGGAGGAACAGCAACGCAGCTTGGAAAGGTGATACATGTAAGTGCTTGTGATATACCCATTTTGATCCAGGTCAAATGGGATAAAAAAAAAAATCAGGCTCATGTCAAAAGAGATGTCTATTTACAGCTTTCGGGGACCTCTACACATGTCAGACGCCTGCTCCGATGCGTGCTAAGTAGCAGATGTTGGAGCTGACTCAATTAGTCGAACTGGCTGGAGCGCACTAATTAGCATACTTCAGCAGCCTCAGCATCACGTGTATTCATCACCTGCGCTGCCATTTTGCAGCATGGGATGCTGAATACACCAGATGCTGCGGGTGCTTTAATTAGAGCAGCTCCAAAGAGCCACTCTAATTAAATTGCCCCCCATCCCACCTTGGAGCACGTGTAAAGACACCCTTAGTGCTCAGCTCCTAGATGAAGGAATCATGCCATGGTAAATGTGCCAAGGCACTGGATGCTCCAAAAACTGCACCAGGACTGTAATGAGAGCACCTTCAGTTCATTAAAACAGCCTGGTTCCACAGCATAGAGCTTAAAGGCAATTTGAAATGTGCCCTTTACAAGCACCTGTGCCATTAAGGAATGATACTTCCCCAGCTAGAGTTTTGATCTAGATCTTTCACTGACTTAGGTACCAGTCGACTATCAGCAAGCACACAGATTTGTACTCTTGACAGTGTATTGCATGTACTTATATGCAGAGGAAATGCAGAGGAAAAAGAAAACTATTTTGCCGAGTCCTTACATTAAATGTCCTTGGATATTTTCAGTTGAAGTGCAGCTCACACTTTCCCTTCACAAGTTATAAATAATTCAGACCTTACAGACAATATACACACCTCATCTGAAATTAAGGTATAAACAGAGTTCACATCAGTTCTCTCCACGTTAGACACTGGGATAGCTGTGCTTTTGCAATGGACTTTGGGATCCTTCCTTGCACTTTCCTGCTGCTGCTCAATGGCCAAAAAAGCCCCAGGGCTGTCTTATTAGCCGTCTCTCTCTGTATCAAGCAAATGTTAAGCACTGTCGTCCTAATCTTTGTTTTTCCATTTTACTTTGCCTAAAGGACAGCTATTCAAAGGCATTAAATCACATCAAAACACTATTCAAATCTGTGGCAACTGGCAATTACTGAAACAAACAGTCACTCACAGTTATACCCTGGTCTTTAATAACAAAATAGCAAAGCACTTCCCAAGGCACAGCTCAACATCAGTGCAACATCAACCAAGGCCCCAATGCAAAGGATGAGCCTGTAAAATAATGTCTTTTCCTTTAAAGCAGAAAATTAAATTGATCAACAGATGCAAAGCAGTAGCTCTCTCAATCTGAAAATAAAGTACTTCTAAAACCAGTAATCATTTCTTTGTTTATGGACGTACTACTAAAAAAGAGGGATTCTGTAGGCAAGCTTCAATACCAAGCTTTTCAAAACAAACACCAAACACCATTCTAACTACCATTACTGACTGCAGCTGATAGCCTTGGTTTGACTAGTCATTCAAAGTGTCACAATTTTAGGGATTAAGAAGAGACTCAGTATCCCCAAATCCAATAATTCAGACCTCACACACCGCCCTTAGCATCCTGTAGACTTAAGCAATCAAAGAACATATAGCAAGAAAATTCACACTCTTCTCCTGTTACATTTGGGAATGGCAACATGAAATAGGAATAAGGCTAACTTTCAGCACATACCAAGCTATGCTTTGAGAGAAAGCAAAGGGGAGACCAATGCTACAAATGGTTTGAGATTCAGAGTAAAATAGGAAAGACTTGGACTGATGAAGAAACTTTACCTTGACAGGAGGGGTGCAGCAGCGGGAAGGTGTCATCACACACATATCAGGACTGCTATAGTGGGGGCTCTCTGACAAGTTGAGATACAATTCTTCATTTTCCAAGTTGCTCCTATTCTGCTGTAATGGCGAGATGCAGATTACGATGGCACTAGTGTTATCTGCACGAAGCATGCGCTGCCTCCACCGGCCCAATGCTCTGTTCACCAGCATTTTGGCACAAGACTGTCTGTGTTCTCCCTGTAATGTTAAAAAACAAAAAAAACCCACAAGAAACAGAGAAAGTCACCACCAATTTATTTTGTGAACACAAGCAAAAGAAATTCTCTGTCTTAACCTCACACTAAAAAGTACCTGCATTCAGAAAAATCTCCATCTAAGAAACAGCATGGAAGTCACAAATTGTATGACTAACGTGCAAACTCCAATTCCACTTGTTATAGTGAAGCTTAGTTTAAAATGATGCTACATGGACAAAAACTCAAATCCTTATTTATTAATAATGATTAATGATTTTTTTTTAAAGGTAATGTTTAAGTCATTGTACATTGGCACCAGTTTGGTGAATGAATATAAAAATTACACCGTTATTTCAAAAATAAAAATAGGGCTCTAAAGCTCTTCAAGTAAAACATAGGATCTACACAAATCAGTTGGCCATGGTCTGTTTATTACTTGAAGTACATTACAGCAATATTGCGACTCCAAGGGGCTGTCCACCCACCTCAAAATTTCTTTAGCGGTCTTTTTGGGGGGCACTCTACAAAATGATGCTCAGGACCTCCATCCTGCACACAGTCATGGTGTTTTTTTATAACAAAACGAAGATAATGTCACTAGAAGCCATGGGTTTTTTGGATAAAACCCACAGAGACTCTAACCTGCTTTAGCTGCACTGATTCATATACCCCTCAAATATATGATAAATATTTCTACACATTGTTTTGCATTGTTTTATCCTACAGGTAAAACTCAACCTCTAGTATTTAATAGACCACATGCACATACCGGCTTGGCATCTAGATTCCCGAACCACGATAGAGCCAAGTTATTTACTTGAGAAGAAAAACATATGGTTAGCACCTACATTCCACAAGAGGTGTTAATATACATCATAACCAACAAATCTGACACCATATGCCAGCCTGCTCAATTTATCATCACTGTAGCAACTCCATGTATGTTGTACCAGAATTATTAAAGTAGCAATAGTGAAAGATGTCTCTACTATGTAGGCCTTTAAAAATGTGCTGCGACAGACTAACCCAGCAGCTTTTAGTGGAGTCGAAAAGAAAAAAAAAGTTAATAAGCTATCGTCTCTACAGGAGCTGACAAGATCAATCTGTCCTCACCATAAAGTAATTTTTCTCCTCGTGGTCCTGGCACATAGAAATGGCATCCTGTGGTGGGATCATGTTCCACAGTCCATCACTGCCTAGAATAATGTATTTGTGCTTCTGCGGATCAATCGTGTGGACACTTGTGTCTGGCTCAGGAGACACAACAAATTCACCGCTGTAGAAGTCATAACTCCACAGATCACCTAGTGAAGAGGAAAGCAAGGTGATGCTTACAAGGCAACTGTCAAGTAAAAACTTGTAGGACAGAAACCACAGACAATTGTTCCCACCAAGGCCCCTTTTTGAGCAGTGTTAATTACAGGGAAATCCCAACATAACTAACTCTTACCAGTACACTGCCAAGTGATACAAGCCCCTATTAGTATTTTTAGTACTTTCTAGTAAGTCACACATTCAGCAGTATGGCCTGATATTTTTAATATACATATACATACACACACGCATGCATACATACACAAACAATGAACTGGAAAGACACAGATGTAAAGTGGAATAAATTAAGTGTAAATTGCAACAGAGAAAGGTGCATTTTCCAGGGTAACTCTTTTCACATACAGTACAGGGATCTTATGCAACTAGTAATAACTTTTTTCAGGCAAAGAGGTAGTTTTTTAAATAGGCTAATCTAAACTAAAAGTAACATTGCTGATATGCTACTCTCTCTTGCCTTCTCTTTCTGAATCCAAGCATATGGTTTCTAAACATGGTGGATAAAAATCAATTATTTAAAAAATAAAGCAGATTTCTTACTTAAATCAGATTTTTTAATTTAATCGTATTTTTAAGATGCTTTTTTTTTTTAAAGAAACCTATACAAATATAGTTTTACTTTAAGACATATAAGAGCTCAAAAGAGATCATCATGGAATAGGGATTATAACTTCTAATTATATACTATTCGAGACAATATATTTATGTAGCCTTTTTAGAAAAGTTTTATAATAGGTCACAACAGACCATGGACTATATTAGATGCCTAATCTTAGTTCGGTTCCCAGAGGTTCCTCTACAGATTAGTAAATATTAGAAAGCCACTCCACCCAATGAAACTCAGTGCTTGGTGTAGAAGATCCCATCAAGCATCTCTGCAATACATCGTTTCAGTTCTCACATTGTGAATGTGTCTCTGGAGATACTATCCTTGTTAACAGCAGTATATGGACATGAGAGATAACAGACCTGATTTACCTATCCATCACCCCTATGGTCTCTCTGCAAGTTTGTGCACACACAGTCAAGCCCTTACACCTCCCTCTAAAAGGGCAAAGTTTCAAGAAGTTAAATGAATAGAGGATTGTTGGGGGTGGAGTACATCTGGGCAAGGAGGAGGAGTCTGGAGATAAAAGCAAGGAGGGAGGGGCAGTAGAAACAAGAGAGAAACATTTTGAGCAGAATAGTCCCAAAGTCTTGAGGGAGAAGTTTCTGAGCATAGCCTTTCCACTGACTTGAGATCTAGAGAGGGAATGGTATGGCAGAAGGGAAAACCTATCATGGCAGCAGGCTGTAAGAGACCCTGTTTGGAAATAGTTTAGTGAAGGTTATATATCAAACAGGAATGCACCTTTTGTAGAAAACAATAATTAAATCAAGGCTTCCTGACCAGTAATTTAAACCAACCAGATTTAAATCAAATCCACTCTGTTTCTAAAAGCTCCACTTTGGACTTCAGCCTAGTGGAGACGTTCCCCGTCTTTGGTAGCATTCTGTATTGTGCAAAGAGAACGAGAAGGAGGATTCTTCTTTTTCCTCTACTGCTCACTGGACATTTGAGATTAACAAGGAATCCAACATGATCTTTACTACCATGTTCTACAAATATTGGTAAGGTTATCCTGCACTGACCACATGCCCTTAAAAATACAAATGCATTCAACTGTCAAGAGCTGAAAGATGTTTACATGCTAAGGAGTCCTTCAGTTTAAAAGGCAAAATTGCTTCCTGACTCAAGCCTTCAGTAAGTGTAAATGTTTGTGCCTTTTTCACAGCATTCAGACCTCTTCCTTCCCTTCCCCTTCCTACCAAGTCCCTTTAAAATAATAAAAATATGCCTTTGTTCCTGCTCCAGGAAGTAAGTAGACTACTCCATTAGCTTCGCTTAGGGCTATCAACCAGTTGAAAAGGTTTTTCAAGGACAAAAAAAGAGAAATACTTCAAATCAATTACTCCACTCCACTATGGCAAACACTGATGGCCCGTTCCTCATTAAAGAGCCAATTCACCTTCGCAGCAGCAGCAGCAGCAGACAAAAAACACATGCTTCTACTAAATGCTAATTAAAAGCCCAGCCTGCTTACATAGAGGCACTCTCTCCATCAGCAGACTGGTACAACAAAGCTCACTGACTGGCAACAAGATCAAAATAAATACTGTAGCAGCAGAGCAGAGCTCCAACACAGCAATTACTGTGCACATAATTGCCACTAAAAGTTTGCATAGATCTCCAATTTTTGTTCAAATCATGCCTGCGTGGCCACAATGGGTAAAATTGTATGCCTGCATTTATCTTTTTTTATAACAATATTTTGATGCCCTCACTAGAACTCCAAAGTCAGCTGAAGCATAGGGTTTTTTTGGTTGCTTGTTTTAACTTACCAAGGACTGATCACAAATTTCTTTTTGATATCGCTTCTTTATCTCCTTTATAGTGGTTTATAAAGAAAATGTACAATGTGATGAGTCCCCTAAGAGCCCTAGCAATCAAGTATTTACAGTTAAAATAAGTACACCAGTCCCGTAGCACAAAAGCCACCCTATTTTTCCTATATTTTCTATCGAAAACAAAAAACAAAAAAACCCCCAGCAGATCCAGAGACGTCTAGATTGACGAGACCCCTTTACACACGTGGGAAAAGGTGCAATGTGATCTCATGCACGATTCGCACAACTATGCCTCCTACTGTGCTACGTGTCCATGGCAGCAGACGTGATGGTGGGATCATGCATTAGATCCCATCATGCCTTATAGCTGGTCCCAGACTCCCCCTGCAGTGGCATGGAACAAACTCCCACAGCTGGGAGTCCCATGCACCCCAGCTGAGGGGTTCCCAACCACAAGCGCACCCCCCAGGGCCAAAGGATCAGCGCAGGGGCATGAACCCCCGGGACCCTGAGGATCCCTAAGGTTCAGGGGGTTTACACCAGGCAGGGCATACCCCTATGGCCAGGAGCCCTGTTAGCTGATGGGGCTCCCAGCTGAAGGGGAGACCCTACTACACATGCAAATTAAAGCTCAATAGCAACCTGCTATAAAGTTAGTACACATTTTTGAAATTTAACTTTATAGGTAAATATGGTTGAAGCTTTCTATTGTGCGATAGCCACTTTGCACATGTAACTGGTCTCCAAGTAACCGCACAATTAACCAGTTACTTGTGCAATGCCTGTAATGTGTAGAAGGGCCCTCAGTATCTGAAAGACAGGAAACAGCTGAAGATGGAGGGCAGTAGGTTGTTTTACATGCACAGGGTTCTGTCACTATTAATTAATACAATTTATGTTTTTACTTTAAAAAAGAAAACACTATAGAACTTCAAATATATGGTTCACAACCCCAAAGTCTGTTACTTTGCATCCCTTGCACTATAGTAATGCCCTTTTTCTTCCCTGCGTACCACCTCCGGTCTTGACCAGCTTCTTCCAGTCAGGCGAGCACAACACTGGCATAAATTATCCCCCTCTGCTGCAGAAGCAGCTAAAGATAATGCAATCCACTTAAAGCACATTTGGATAGAGCCAGAGAATGCTCAACATGCCATTTAATAATCATGTCTGCACTTGCTCATGTGGTAAGCACCTGTGAATTATTGGCAGCAAACCTGTTTTCAGAAAGTAAGAGACACCCAAATACAAAGCCAGGCATGGAGCAGACCTAACACTATAGAAACAAACCAACTGCACAGTATTTACATGAATTCAGAGAGCTCCTGAAACTCTTTTCACAAAATAGTTAAGACCTCCTTTTTCCACCTTTTCAAATATGCAACTGCTACAATCCAAGCCCAAGAACTGAGCAGTCTGCAGAAATGAGAAAAGTCAAAGCTTTTCTTGAGATTTTTGGACAGTTGCTTCTTCTGGGATGCGCACCCAATAAATGCTACATTACTACAGCTAAGAGAGCTGAAGTGCTGAGAGCTGCTGTCAACTGAATTCTCAGTGAGACTCAAACACAAGCGCAAAGCTTTTCCAGAGTACTATACCAGAGTGCCTCTGCTCTGAAACTTCATGGCACATAACCTAAAAGCATGCTGGAATAGTGACAAACTCAACAATACACCACAAGTTCTCATCCTCTGCTTCTGCAGGCAGTCATCCTTGCTACATTTATGAACACGCTGATGAAGACCATCATAAAAGAGGAGGCAGAGGGAAGTAAGAACAGATGTAGAGCAGCAAACTAGGTGTCAACTTGCAATTTTTATTCTACCTCTGACCTACTCTGTCTTGTAAGGACAAGACACTCGGCCCAGTTCCTACACCTGTTCCAAGGGGCAGCTCTCTACAATACATGGTAGATCACTGATTCTTGTAAAGGACTTTGAGGTGGTCGGACTAGATGATCTACTCAGGTCCCTTCCGACCCTAGAAACTATGAAACTATAGAGCAGTTTTTCTGTTGCAAAGAACCCAGAAAGACCACAACTATGGATTTCTTTTTGAAGTCTCTGGGTTTATCTCATGAATGTTAGCACTGTTAGGTTTACAAAAACTGTGACACACCCCACTGAACTCTTGAAAGGATCTCAAGGCACACCAAGGTGTCATGGCACCCTGACTGAGAATCACTGCTTTACACACAAACCCATCCTTTCCACGGAAAACTCTCCAGCACTATCACTCTTTCCCTTAGATCAAACCCCTTCCTAAGGGTAACCTACACTTATCTGAAAAGCAGTAGGCAAGATGCAGGATTCATCTAGTGAAATTTTATGCCCCATCTGCAGGATGTCAGACCAGATGATCATATTAGCCTTACAGATTCATGATCCTGGCTAATCAAAGCCATCTTACTTTTGTTAGCTGAACAAGGAAAAATGAACACAGTTGAAGCCAAACAGAAAACTCAGTATAGAAAATGGGACTTCCGAAGGCAATTGGAAAGCAGAGCATTGGCTCCAGTTTAAGCTACATTTCTAAGATATTCGTTAAACATGCATCTTTTGGCAAAAGACATTATGATCAAATGTTTTGAAACTCATTCCCCTTGACATTATCCCTGTGAAAGCTGCTGTCCAAGTTCACCGCAAGGGCATACAGCTGAAGAACATTAACCTTTCATATCTGAAATGCAATTCTAGCCAACACAGCCCAGTTACAATGCCTTCTAACTCAAGACCTTCCCTGAATAAGCAGGCAAATAAAATGGAGCAGCATTACTCTGATGAGCCGCTAACTCCATTAACTCCAGGCAAGCTTTGACAGTCCAAGGGCTCAAGGGAGCTCTACATAAGGCTTAACTGAAAAGACATGGGAAATGCTTGTATTGTGGTCTCTGTCCTGGTTTAAAGGAGGGGGGTGAGGTGGGAGAGAGATGCTCCAAGGAAGAACACTAGTATAAAAGAATGCATATTCTGGCTTCCTTCGCACTGACCTGTGATATCACTTGGACTTTGACAACACATAACAGGAGTCTGAAAGCCTTTCACACCACCTGTGCACAACCACATTTTGCAATCCAGCCAAGTGTTAGTCATGACAACAAGCAAAATCAAGTTCAGAAGCACATCAAGTGTTATTAATGGGATTATAAAAGCTGCAAATTGGCCTCTTATCTGTCATTCACCTCCTTCTCCACCCTCAAAAAAGTCAACCCACTATATCCCCAAGCCTATTGACTCATCAGGCAGAAAAATGAACCCTGGTCTCCCAGATACAATAGGGCAAAATATTATTATAATGCATGCACCTCAATGAAAGCTACCATCTCAGGACTACCTCCCCCCGGCCCAGCAGAGCCAGGCAATAAGTTCTTAAAAAGTAGAGTCAGAGGGTGTATGTCAATGCATCTTAAAGCTGCTGTATAGACAGAATGCTAAATATCAGCTGTATATCTTCTGCCCCCACCAGATGGAGAACACATCTGCCAAAATGGCCAAGAAGAAGTGGCATAAGCCCAAGCAAAACGATAAGCCTTCCTCGGAGAATTCTTTGTTTCAGCGTCCAAGAGAAGAACACGACATAAAACTAGGAGTATATATTAGAGAAGAGTGACGCTTTCCTAAATCATCACATGCTTTCCATTTTTTTCTCTCACTGTAAGAAGTCAGGTAGGCAGGTAGATTTAGGAAACTGAGGAAGTCAGGTGATGAGACTTGCCAAGTTGGGACCACGCCAGTGACAGGGATAATGTTAGAAAACCAGGAACTCTGGGCTCCCAGACTCCGAAGATGAGAACGCATTTCTCCTCCAGCCGAAAACATCCAATACCACATGTTGTCACTACTATACAGCCAGTTACTTTAAAGTATTACAGAACAAGGGTCAGACACTCCTACATCCCCCAGCTTCTGTCCATACAAAGGAGGCACTGATCATATAACGAGCATATTGCTGACACTGAAGCCCAACATGAAAGGCTTCAGGTAGACTTAAAAAAAAAAAAAAAGAGTCACTCCATCTATGCTGCATACAATGTGTAGCCATCAACTACATCACACACTGCAAATTAAAACAAATGGAGAACCAATTTCTTAATGACAGAAATGGATATGAAAGCAAACTTGTATTCAACCCATTCATAAAAATAACAAGTCGTGTGCTCCTCCTTACTAATTTATTGCCCTAATATAAATCTTATGTATAAATCGGATTACATACCTACTGAAGCCTGGAATGTTTTAACAAATAACTCTGAGCTATAACAAACTTGGAGCTCAATCCAATCCAGTCCTTCTCCCCGCAAAGCAAAAACATGCGTCAAAAATAACTTAAATCAAACTCTTCTCTTTAAATTTCCTCGACAGTTGTTTTCTTTTTTGGCATTCAAAAGGACATGAGGGGAAGGAAGGAAGAAACCAATCTGATTAATTTCGTAACTTTTTAAACAACTCCTCTACTAAGTTTCTATCCTATAAGTACAAAGGAACCACTAAATGTTCTCTTCTCAGTCTTAAATAGGCAGCCTTGCTGAGAAGCATGACAAATCTCGACAACTGTGCATTGTGACCATTTAACTCATCCTGGCTGGTCTGAAACTGAAAAGGGACAAACAAAAACAAAAAAAAAAGCAATAAAAACAGAAACAGTTTAAAACATTTCTATAATGAGCCACAAGAGGGCATCTTTACCGCAGTCTTAGGGAGATCAGACAAGTGCAGCGTCATACATTTCTACACCGTGGCAATATCCAAAGCTATTAAAACTCACTCTGGGGAAAAAGGGGCAAAACTATCAGGAGGCAAAAGTCAAAAGCACAGACAGCTCAGCTACCTGGAAGCCACTGATGCATGTAATCTTTTACTACACCATAAAACACAAAAGTATTTCTTGAATGGTGGTAGGAAGCCTTCTATATACTTGCAAAAAAATGTCAGGTGCACTAACAGCAAAGCCTGGGGAGGTATGCACACTGACTTTATTGCATCTTTCTGGGGCATCTTTCATAAGCACCATACTCACTGCAAAGTTAACAGAAGTCAAAGCAGATTCAAGGAACCACCCAGCCAAGTGAACACAGCAGTGGTACAGCTTGGAAAGCTTCACTTTAAAAAAGAACTAATGCGCATAGCACCCAAGATGTATTGAATGGGCGAAATGTGAAAAATGAACTTACAGGCAGTGATGTGTGAGCGGAGAGGGGACAGCAGGAAGTGAACGTGTAACACATGGACAGCTGCCTTGCAATTTCTGATCTGGACTCAAGTCCCTCAGTGAGCACTAAGAAGGCATTTCAGGCACCAAAGGGACAGCCATTTCTCCATAGGATTTTGACAAGATGTAAAAAACGACACAAGGAAGAAATAAAAGAATCTATTGTCCGGTAGTGGAAGTGACTGATTCTGCATTTAGGAGAATATTCATTACAGTTTTTAAACACATACCCAAGGACGAGAAAGGGAAGATCATGCACTGAGGCTCTAGAGACAACCTGGATTGCAGGGGGGGGGGCAGAGAAGTACCCTTCAAGATAAATGGATCCAGATGTGTCTTGACATTAACCACAGCTCAAGCAACAAAGTGCAGACTTGCCACTGCACAGGAACTGAAGGGTGTATTCTGCATTTTATCCAGGTCCACATATGTATTTGTTTCAATAAAAAGCTTTTCTAGGGGTTCTGCCAACTGGTGAGGTACAGCTCTAGGTTCGCGTGGAAGGCAACAACTCTTTCTGCCATATTAACTTTGCTGTAAATACAAATACTGCAGATTGCTGCAAACCCAGTAAATGTTACTCTGTGATTAGCTAAATTGAATGCGTCCAACAGAGCCCACCTGCCCTGCAGAGCTGGTTTGTATGGCTGGAGCTGCTGCCATAGCACAGAGCACACAGTGCCAGCTCTGATCTGGCACAGGGGACATGGTAGGAGCTGAAGCCTTTGCCATGTGCCCCAGGTTGGAGACAGAGCTGCTTCTGCCTCCCATACACCTGCTCTAGGTCAGTTATACCTGCTGCATGCTCCAGGTTGGAGCCAGAACTCCTGTCGCTGCTTCCTCATGCCCCAGGTCCAGCCCACAAAGAGCCCTGAAGTCTAGATCCAGCCTACAGTATAAAGCGAGTTTGACACCCGTGGGCTAAATGAAACCAAGATGTGAACATAGTAGGAATAGCTCAGAAAATGAAAGTCATTTACTGTCATTCTGGCTCATATGGATTTCCTTTTCTTGTTTTTTTTTCCCCCTTCCAGGTAAGAGGTGTGCCTTTGTGAAAAGGAAAGCAATTCTTGAGACAGAGGGAACAGCTAATTTCTGTTAATGACTATATATCAAAAATATTTGGATGCCTTTAACTGAAGTTCATGTTCTAGAGTGATGATTACTTAAAGGGAAGCAGATAAACAGTACGAAGATTTTAAGTCTGCTGGTGTGCATATAATGCAAACACCAGTATGCTTAGGGTTAATCTGTGAGGAGAAATCCTCAAACTGTTATTCAGATGCTCTGAAGATTTTCCATTCTAAGAACAAACATTTCATAAAGAGACATCTATGGAACCCAAGCAATGACTTTCCATCTCTCATATCCATGGGCATCCACAATTCAAACTGCAGTTTAGCAGGGTTGATCTCTACAATGTCTTATGTGTGAGTAAGCAAACAAGCAGGCATCCTGGGACAACTGTGGCCACTCTGCACAACTGATTTTTTTTTTAAACAGTCTGTGAAAACTAAATCTTTATACAAGGATCCTAATGATACTGGGCCCTCTGCCTCAGGGTTTTGATGCAAGCAGGTTGAGAGAGCTTTACAAAGCCATTCTGGTGCTCAATAGGCTACTCTGACAGGTTGCTCCCATATCACTCCACACTGGTCAGCAGGCACATACATACTATACATTTGGCATTTAGTGCCCCAAAATACAGTCCACCCATTTAAGGAAACCTAACACATTTATAAAAATCAGAGGGAAGCCCATGCTGTACAGTCAACTGAAGACAAGCCAAAAAGCCCCAGACACCTCAGCAGAAGTGGGTCATTAAACACCATCCAGAAGCAAGCACACAAAATTACAAGGAGATACTCTGAGTGACCACATCCACAAAGAGTTTATATCCCGGGTCCTTAATTCAGTTTTTATTGTTCAAAAAAATATTAAGAAAACTATTCAAGTACAGTACTACTTCGCCTGGCCAAAGCCTACAGATCTGGTCATGCCTACAGAAAGAAAAAAAAAAAAAGGTTCAGAATCAAGATACTTCATCAACAAGAAAGTTCCTACTTGCTTGATAATACCTTTCTCAAGACCCATCTCTGCCAGATATTAAGCCTTGACCAGGTAGTGGGACAGCGGAAGATGAAAAGTTTAAAAATCAGAGCAAGGAACTGGCCTTTTCTAAATGCTTGCAAAATTCTTGGTCAAATAGGGCCTTTGCAAAGTCTGAGAACTTTGGTTGTTACTGCAAAAAAAATTAAAATAATGAGCAAGAGACTTACTTCAGAATTATTTCAGAAGCTACTTGATTCAGTTTGCTCTACTGGATGGAGTACATGGATTATACCTCCTAGGTTACTTACCAGATATCCAGCCTCTTACCCAGATACCATGACCAAATCATCATCAAAATACAACCAAGTGTTGCTCCAGCACCAGATGCTAGAGGCTGACAGGTTAACCTAACTTGATTAGAAGTGTAATTAAAGTGCTGCCCGTCTGCTTCTGTACATCTGGAAATACTTTTAAAAAAAAAATAGGGCCAGAGAAGCAATTTCACCATGGCCTTTCCCAAGCATGTTCAGTCGAATCTCTGCAAAACCTTCGTTCCTGGCTGGCACATGGGAGAAGGGAAGCAGGAGCTGTGAAATATTTGACACTAACAGCAGGCATTTTGAGGGTAGGGAGAGGGAACAAAAACTCCTCCCATCTGGACGGTGCAGGTGTTAAGTTGTAAAGGCTTATTACAAACCTGAAGTAACCAGGTGAATGGAGTTCTGCGATGCCATTAGTACTCCTGACACAACAAACTGGGCACAACCCATAGTCAGCTATTTTTCCTTCTCCCCTCACTCCCCCCCCACCTATTTCAGTAGTAAAGCTTAATTTATGCATGAATATTCTGCATGTTATCAGAAGAGCTGAAAGCACTTTATATGCATTTCCAGAGTGCTAAACACAAGCTTAGTGCTCATCTCTCATACAGAAGAAACAACTTAAACACCCCTGTGAGTTATTTAAGAAGTACAAACATACTGCATTCTGTTTAAGTGCATGACCTTGCGAGCAAAAAGAAACCATTCACTTACCCAAACTTTATGTAAGCAAAGCTCATAAAGTACAGAATAATTTGTCCACTGTGGATGCAGTGATATCAGCAACCCCAAAACAAACTAGTTCCTTTTGTTTTCTAGGTTCTCATAGCAGCCCTTTGACAGCTGCTTCCCCTTCACTGACACTAATTATTCTGAAGGTCAACAAAAGCACAACTACATTACAAAATACAGAGGAGGATAGAGCTGAAAAATGCTATGCACTTAAGCAGCATATGCACTTAACCAATATGCAGCTAATCTATGTTTGTTAGAAGATAAGCAACAGGCAAAATATTGGGGCCAACATCATATCAGGCATTTAAGTGAATTACCCTCTTATTAGATATGCACTAAGTTGAATATACTATAGATGACTTCATGCATTACTTAAAAAACGTCCACCACTGCAGTGGAAAGCAGATACAACTGAGCAGTATACAGTACCACTGCTCAGTTTTGGGCAGAAGGATACTGCATCTAACCTGAACAGCAAGGATGAACTACAGGAGGAGGAATTTGGCTGGAATGTCTCACATTATGTGCCAATATCCTCTCTGTTGTCCAAATATTTGAATGACACAGTGTTTCACTATGGCACCTACGCTGCCTGTTTCCTCGGGTTTTTGGCTACATTAGTGGGCTTAGAAAAGGAATTAAAAGAGGCTTCAAAATAATCTTGTCCCCATTCCATTAACCAGAATAAAAATACCAGAATAAAAATAAGTTAATGAATAGTCATGAGAGAAGAAAGTTGGTAGAAGTTCATGAATACAGTGCAATGTCAGAACTTCAAAAGACCAAGCGCACCCCTGCATGTAATCATTTTGCCTGTGTTGAGAATTTTGCAATCTCTTATCATAATCTGCCAACTTCCAGTAATGTCAATAGGTTTATTCTTGATAATGTCTGCTAGAGGCAGGACAAAATTGCCTGTTTATCAGACTGTTGTTCCCCTAATAAACTCTGGCCTAGGCACCTTTGTTTGTGGTGCTAGCACCTTGGCAAGAAGAGGCATGATGTCCAAAACCAGGTAAAGTGAGGCCACTTTCTGCACTAGTAACCAGCAGAATCAACTAAGGCATTGGTAACAGAAGAGTATATTAAGTCTGACATAGTTATTAGCGTCAGAGCAAATTGCTCTGCTTGGAAAGGCTCCAGTGTAGGAAGTGTTCATGCCAACCAGGGTAGCAAGGCTGGGAGCCAGCCAAGTGGTCAAACAGGCTTCAGTAACATGAATACCAACGGTTTTAGTTGTGGTAGGTCTGCTGTAAGCAGCTTTTGAGGCCAGCATGCCCCTCATGAAGTGAAATCCTGTTTCCAAACTGTGAGCGTCTGTGCACCATCTGGGTCCGACAGAGAGAAAAGCAGCTGCTGTGTTCCTTTTCCCAGGAGGCTGGCCATGCCTCATCAGAAAGGGATGTGAAGAGGTTGCAGAGTCTCCTCAAGCAAAGCACACAAACACTAAAACATTGATGTTCAACACATTGTAAACTTGGTGTCTTCACACCACGTAGGAGAAAGAATGCCCTTTTTTAAAGGACCCAAATACGCTGAGCCAAATTTGAGCTGAGAGAAGATGGATGTCCTCATTTCTTGGACTTGAGACTCTCCAGCAATCCTCTTCATCCACATGATAATCGTAAAGGCCACAAATGGGCTTGACAGATGGATCTTTCCCTGAATCCCCATCTGCCCAAAGAAACCAGCCAAAACCCTTTTGTGGGACTTGAGGAAAGGAAACAGACCAGAAGACACTGGGTTTCTTAAAATCGGCATGATAGGCTGAAGATCAGAGAAGGAAAAAGGAACAGCAGATCTTTATACAAATTAAAAATGCCAAAGTAACATATGCTCTTTGTTAGATAAGGGAAGCCAATGTGTGTGTTAACCAGTGGCTTGAGCACAAGGCTGAAATTCATGAACCTGGATTGCATGCTGCTACTCCATTACTGACTCATGACCTGGACTTGCTTTGCCAATAAGCACCTCTCACATGGGCCTTCTGAAGCAGAACAGACATTTGTAGAAGGCACCGCTTAAATGGACCATTACTGTAACTTTAAAAAAAGGTGAGGTTTCTTTTCACATTAAAATATATATATATATATATCACTGAATGGCCACTCCCCATCTCCTTTGCCCGACAACTCAAATTTACCACCTTGCTTGCTTTGCAATTCTGTATTAGAACAGAGCTGTCCAACTGCTGGCCCAAGAGGGGTAAACATGTAGCCCATGGGCTCCCACTTGACTGCTGCCACCCACGTAATTCTAGCTGCGGCAGCAACTGGGGCTCAGGACTCCCTCTTCCTCCTCCAGTTTCTACAGTATGCCCCCCCCAGCAGGTAGGGTGGAGAGGCACAGTATTACTATGGTGCAGCCTGCTGTCTCAGGGGAACCACAGGCCCAGACTGCTTGTGTGGCACAGTGCAGTGGGGGAGCCCATGGCCAAGCAACTAAAGGCAAGACGGGTGCTCTGCATAGTGCAGCAAGGGAGAGGAAGGGGGCTAGTTCAGCCCCTTCAGCATGTGGCCCTCACCAATATACAGTCCATGGGGCATGCAGGCCCTCAACTGCTTAGAAGCTGGACCACGCAAAAGAGGAAAATCATTTCCTCTTACCGTGGGGAAACTTCAGGTGAGACGTGTAAAGCTTGCTTGTAAACTGGTGGCTATACTATGCTGTTGCCAAGCTGAGGACTGCAGTTGCAGAGTCCAACAGCCCCTCGGGACAGTCAATGCTGGATCATTTAGGAACAAAGTCACAATAGGGCTGCCCAGCTGTCCCTGTAAGAATTAAGTCATGCTACTGTGTTTACAATGACAAAAGAATTAAAACCAGCTTTCCATAAAAGGTGCATTTACTGAACAGAAATAGTGGACTCCCAAGCAGGGGCATGGGAAGAAGAGAGAGTGAGCTGCCCCATGCTGGAGTTATGCCCTGAAGCGCAGGGGAAGGAACTGACAATAGGTAGGTAAAGGCAGTTGGTGGCTTCTCGCTGCCAGCTGGCAATTCATGGAGCATGTTCTCCAGGAGCCCTCAGACAATACAGACAAGATCCAAATATGCTTCCTGAACATGTTTTGCCTGACACACTGTGTGCCAATCATCCCTTTTCATGACCTGCTAAAAACAATCATCATAAAACACACGATTAAGTCTTATCCTTGGCATACTGGGCAGCTCCATGACTGGGGCAGCATCAGCTTCCGCAGTGCTGAACACAGCAGCATGACCAGTCGCCATTGCGGTCGCGACTACTTTTGTGCCTCCTATGAAGGCAGCACTACTGCTTAGCCTTAATGTTATTTTTCAGGGACCTCACATGGAAAAGCAGAGGTGGCACCGCAAAGGGAAGCCCCAGACCTTTCATGTCTTGCGACAGTAGTACTGGATCTGATCACTACATCAAGCATACTAGAGTGTTTTATTCCACTTATTCCAAGCAGAGAAGAGCCCAGCATGATCCTCAGCTCAAAGACATACACAAGAGCAAACCAACCTGCTTTATATAAAAGGGGGGAAAGCCAGCTTCACACAGACAAGGTTCCAAGTCCTGGTAGATCACATGGCTGTGCCTTCACTAACCCAGTCAGCAAAAAATGCCCTTTAATTCTATATGGCAAAATGAAATTAACTTTTATTGTATTAGAAACATGGTCTAGATTGTAAGAGAGCCTAGAAATCGATGGGAAGTAGGCCAATACACCAAGAGTTGCCAAAACAGACTACTGAGAATGTATCTGCACTGCTCTGCGTGCAGTGACTTCTTCCTTTATATAAGATATCCTGACTGTTTCATTGCCTTGGTAATTACTTGCTGTACATGGACACCACTTACCAAGCGCTCGTGCCACTGCCAGGAACGGAATCTGGTCGATGACGGTGCTCCTGCGCACGGGCCCATTGTGAGTCAGCCGAGGCCTCTTCCAAACAACCCGATTCACACCAGACTTATTGATCACACTAGACATATTGTAAGTGAAGAATAAAAGGGGCAGGGCAAAGGTGGATAAGGGGAAGGAGGAAACAAAGAAAACCAATCAGTTATGCAGTAGCAGAAACAACTCTCCCAATATGCACAGGGTTAATGCTAACTACTGTGGTAGAGCCTACAGCACAGCCAAACCCTTCAGAAAGCGGGGACTACGTTCATGGGGAGGGTTTGAGCACAGCTTTCGCTGAAGGGACAAAGGAGACAGTAAAACAGCAAATGAAAAGCTGTAGAGGATTTCAGCCTGCTGCTCACTCCTCCAACACCAGAGATGGAGAGTCTGTTTCCCTGAGATGCTGCACTGGGCAGTACGTCCAATCACAACTGGGGCCAGTTGTCATTTTGGCTCTTTTAGCTTTGCCCACCTGCCCCAGCTCCAACAGTCCATAGAAACAGTGAGTGGTTAAAAAAACCTCAAAATAAAACAAACAGCAGCGTAAACCAACTCTTCTTCAGAGGTTTGCCATGTTGGAGCAGCAGCAAGAGGCAGAAATAAAAGGAGAACAGTCAACCGCCCTGAGGCAGGAGGAGGCAGGGAGAGAATGAACAAAAACAGCTTGGCATTTCAAATGTAACACCTGCTCTCAGATGTTGAACAATGGGATTAGTTCACCCAGGAGTCAGGAGGGACAAACAGGAGACAACACTGCACATAATAAGGGCAAGTGCAAACCACGTATTACTTTTAAGAAGGGAGATAAGCCATTTATTGCAAAAAAGGAAATGGAATAAGGTGCTGGTGAAGCTCAGTCTTTAACAATCTAAGGACCAGGTACTAAAGTTTCCTTTATTTCATCCACAGCTAAATAAGCACTGAAAGGCTCCGAGGGAACCTCAAGACTCTTTGTGCTAATACTGTTCCAGATGCAACATCCAGGACTTGAATCAGGGATGAACACACCAGGGCTTATTTCAGGGATGAATTTGGCCCCATCCAGTTGGGTGCTCTAGCAGGGCAGGGAGGGTCACAGACACTATGCCCTCAAGTTTCCCTCCTTGACTAGTACCACTAATGGTCAGATCAAGTTAATGCCACTCTGCAGACACAGACTTTTAGCAGGAAAAACTTCCTAATTTTCACTAAAACACACATTTCTCTTCTCCCATAACATTTTTCCCACACTCTTGTACAGGAAGAGATGTCCTGAGAGCACAATCCCACCACACTCCTACTGAGGAAAGCTGATGGAGCAAAAGCTAGAACCCAAAACAATCTATCCGCTGAACTCGCATCGAGAGGAAGTCCCAGGGGATTCTTCTACTTTCCACTAGAAACTTCAGAAAACAGTCAGCATCTTTCACACAGTTTTGAAAAAGTAGGTTTGGAAACCTGTAACGTATGGGCAACTAACCTAGTGAAGGAGCAAGTAATTCTCTCAGAAACCCTCCATCCCAAATGCACTCATCTGCTTCCACCTATTAGGCACAAACATCTGACGGTTAATGAGCGGACCAGGTTCTTGCATGAATGGCATCAAGAGGGAAACCTTCAGTGATCTCTGCCTCTGAGCTACTCTGAGAAGAGAACAGTGCCCATCCATCTGGTGCAGAGCTGCAGAATGAAAGAATTCAGGGCTCCTGTGAAGCCTTGCCAAATTCAAGTACTGAGATTTGTTTCTCAACATGTGCTATCTGAACAAGGTTGCCTCCTTGCTCCCTTAGCTATGGAGAATGTGCAACAACCATATTCCAACTCTTTCTGATATATTTTAGTGTCAACCACTTCAGGGAAAAGAAACCTGCACTCAGGGTCAGCAAATAAATGAGGTGTTAACATTCAAATACTGGGCCTTAATATTTTAAGACATTCCCAGGGTTTAACAGAATATGCATGCATGTTTATTAATTTGGGATCTTTGTTTCCTCTGGACAAAAGCTTTGCAAGGACTCTTCTACAGCTGCCAGTATTACCTCCAGGCCAATGGAAAAAATTAATTTTACTGAGCAGTTAGAATCTTCCTAATTAGACACAGAAAAAAGAACTCCATAAGCTCAGAGACCATCCCTTGGTACTGAAACTCCAAGCAAAACTCTATCAAAGCCTTACCATTTTCTTCATTTGACAGACAGAGCACTCCACAGCTCAAAAATAATAAGCACATTTGTTTCAAATACCCCAGAATCTACGGAGAGGAGAAACCCTCCACGCCACTCTTTCAGAAACATTTTAGAATCATGCCTGCACCCTGCCCTTTGCCTAATGGTATTACCAGTGGTTTAATTTATTTCATCCCATAAAACATCAGAAAATGACAATAGCACCAGCACTGAAACGCACAGCAATTGCTCCCTGCACAGCTCACAAACTGGACAACAAGAGCCAGGATGCTAGAGAAGTGCAAGAGAGCACCAACAGGGTCACCAGGCAGGCAGCGAATAAGCAAAAGCAGACTTGAGCCCTTTCAATCAGCAAGACTGGGATGGTAACTAGAGATGAAAACTGAACAGAGAAACAGTTACCTGCCCCCAAGTCCTTCAATTCTCTCTCTTTCCTTTGGAAGTTCAGGCTTGTGATCCTGTGTCACCTCCACAGCCCGAATGAAGTCATCTTTGGGGTCATCCTGGACTCCCAGAACCACTCCTGAATCGCCAACATGAGCCACATACATCTTTGACCCACGGATAATTACCACGCTGGCAGTAGTTCCAGAGGTACTTGGAAGCCCAGTCATGGTCTTCGGCCATTCCGCTGCAATAAGAAATAAAAGCTAAATTTTCAATGTTGTTAAACTTTTCACTCTAATTCCCTGCTATGGGATTTTTTTTAAAGCAACACCAACATGCCCACACAAGACGCTAAACTACCCAAAAGAAAAAAAAAGTTTTAGCATGATGTCAAGAATTTACTAATGTCATATTCAATGCAAATCATACCGCTGTCAGTCAAACTGGCTGAACAGGTTCTCCTTTCTTCAGGTGTTTCAAGCCTTACTGCAAACAGCTTTTGTGATTTCACTGTAGTTTCTATATTGTCTACATATTTTTTAACAAAATCCCACAGTGCTACATTTGGGCATAGTACATTCTTTTCATGGGACAAGGGCTAAAAAAGCAGAAGGGTAGAAGAGCAAAATTAAGGGATATGCTGGAGAGGCTTGCGTAAGAGTATAGTGGGATATGTACAGAGGGATATGTTGGAGAGGCTTGCATAAGATTACAGTGAAGCATATCCACAGCCCCACAATGACTCCACGATCATCACTATCCCAAGTTGTCTTCAACCTGTAAAATATTCAGTCAACTTCTCCCACATGGCAAGAAGCCTGCTGAGAAATGCCTTCCCCTAGTTTGTTTCTCAACCATCTGTACCAAAAGGCTGTTGCCAACACAGATAGCCAGCCAATGTCACAATAATTTAAAGCCTCTCATAACAACTAGGGCCTGAGATGTGGGTGTTTCATTAGTTAACAAATAAAAGCCTTGCCTTCCCTCCTCCTGGTCTGGTGGACCCACATCGGAACATCACCCTTGCTGTTTCCCCCTTCTATCTTAACCCAGAGACTTAAACAGGTCAACTTTTCATTCTGCACCTTAAGAACAAGCTTACATATCTTTTAAATAAAAAGATACTACCTTGTTCCTGTTCTCCCCTGCCTTCCTGAACTATTCCACTAAGTCTCAGACATAGTCAGTAAACTCTACTTTTCGCTGCATACCTTCGCTGTAAATACTCCCTTCTTATACCCCGTATTTTGTGCACAGATATGAGCTGCACTTTGATTCCTGGAGCATCTCAAAGTAAATATATGACTAAATTAATATTCCATTATGTTCTACAATGGGAATACGAACACTGCAGCAAAACCAGATTATTTGGCCTTCCTGTGTGACAGCCCAGACACTTCTACCTTCTGATGTCATTTCAGAAGTTGAATTTGACAGTGTATGGACTGTAGTAGGAAAGACTATTCACTGCAAAAAAAGCAGAAGTCAACCCCAAAAATGGATATGCCTGTTAACTAAACCCCGATGAGAACTATTTCTCTTGTCAATAGAGATGAATTAGATAAAACATTTGGCAGGAATATGTTTAAAGAGTTTCAGAAAAAATAACATGGACAGTTGCATTAGCAATAAAAATGTGATGCTTTGATAGTACTAGTCACAAGAGATCAAGCCTTGTTTGCAAACATTATGTCCCAAAATCTTTGTGAAACGCAGACTATTTTCCTCCTCTTTTTGCAGATGAGGCACTGTGAAACTAAGTGTTTGGTCCAAGTTGATGCAGTAAGCCAACAACAAACATACACACTGAGCCCTAAAGCCTGAACCTCCAATCATGTGCTTAACCACTAGAAAACTCTCTCTCCCCATTAAAATATTAATCGGATACCAATTTCCTCCTAACAATCGCATTATTTTTTAGTATAAATTACATCTGGTCTGATATAGTCATCAAAAATGCTTTTTCTAAAAAGCATAATAACTATGGATATTAACTGTAATACATATCAAATGGAGAGAGAATGAGTAAGGTAAGCAGGATTTCAACCAATGCACTTATTATACAACAATTTACCCCAGTAGAAATTCATTAGTAGCAACAGCCCCTTCACAGCATTAAAAAGATACATTAGAAAAACTGAATTAGTCTTAATGAAAGATGAAAGCCCTGTAACCAAAAGTCCCATTAAAAAGCAAAAAAGACAAAGCAGCATCAAATTTTAGACTCTCATTTAGCCATGCCCAGGACTATCTACATTAAAGGGCTTAAGCAAATTAAACCTTGATTTGGTTTAGAGGTATATGCCACACATAATCCAGCACAGGACTTTCCTTAGGGATTCAGATCATGCCTAAACAGACCTCAGCAGAGGAGTTAGGACTCTCAGCTCAATTACAAAAAGCTTAATGACTGGTTAAGTCGTTTACCTGCCTCAGGTTCCTACTCCATAAAACCAGGATATTTACCTACATGATCAATCAAGAACTGCCACTCCCTAACAAAACACTTCTTTTGCCTTCATTAGGGAAAATATGTGATAAGTGAGTTGGATAAAATACTAATGCTGTCAAGGCAGTTTGTAGGCTTCACAGATTACACTGAGTTACAAAAATCAAGAACTTCTAAAATGTTGCACAAGAAATTTTACGGTTGCATCTTTTTCTTATGAAAACAATAGCTTCAGAGGCCCTCCAATGACCAATAACACATCCAGGCAAATCACATGCAGACTCCAAGACATAGTGGGCCTAGTACATCAATGCACCAGAATTTTCCTCCTTTCTTTGGGGAAAAGTACAACAAAAATACCACGAATTAGTTGAACTGTAGAACTTGGAGATTAACACTCTTCCCTTCGGGCGTCATTGCATTAGGTCTCTGTGGTTTAATTTTTGCTCTGTTTAAAAGTTAAACTTATTTATGCAATTGCATTCTGAATCCCCACATACTTCAATCTTGCAGTGTAGTTGGCTAAAAATTGCCTCCCTTCATTAGTTTAATATCTATTCAGTATGAAGTTACACAATGGAAAAGCATAAAAGAAAAAAAGTCTACATGCTGAATCTCATTTTCACCACTTCAAAAAATTAGGCCTTTAATAACCCTACTGCAGAAACTAATTGTTCCATTCTTATTTCTACAGTAAGAAATAACTCAAAATAAAGCAAAACCAATTTCTGTTCCTCCAAGATGCAAAACACGTAAACTTCATTTGACAGGATGGAAAAAGAAAATTAAAAAGACGTTTATTACAAGTATGTCTGAATCCACAACCTTGCAGATGATTAGATCAAGAAATCTTTTGATTTTTTTCTTCAGTTTGAGCTATATCACCACCCAACACAATTATCCTCCGGTGGCCCTTTCCCAGCTTCTCATTCTGTCAGAGGGCATACTGCAATAACATCTGTATTGGATACCTGGCGATTGTCACAATTTCACATCAGGGCCAATGCTGACACACAAACTGTCACCTGCCCTGGTACCACAGCTGAAGTTCAATATTTAAAATGTGACCACAAGTCCCCAAAGACTTCAGGTAATGTGCCATTAAGCATGCTAGCAGCCTAGCAAAATTCATCTTTCAAGATGGTTTTTACACATTTTTCCCCCCATTAAATATGCAAACAAGATGTAAAACCAACTTCCTATTGGACAAAGTCACTCCAGCGTGCTTCAGATTCCAATGGTTGAGATGATACAACATGATGATTATAAGTCATTTTTCCTTTATCAAATGCACTGAGAACATATGCCACATTATCAGCTAGAAGTGATAGAGCATTATGTATTTGGGACTTTGGTGGATTTGCTCCCTGTCCAGAATGCTAAACAGCTTCCAAGAGTTCCCAGCTCCAGCTGCCGCTTTACCTCCCCATTGAAAATACTATCCTGACTCTCTTGCTTTTTCTCCACTCTGTGCTCCCTGCCAGAAGAAAGTTAACTCTGAAAAGCAAAAAACTATCTGTTCAACTTGCTCATTCTGGCCAGTTAGCATTGCCGAGCTCAAACCACGGCCAATCCGCACCATGGTGTTAATAACATTCTTTTCAAGACGTATGTACATGTTCTGATTGCTGGTCTCAGTCTTAAAAGGACAGCGTGTTCATGTGTTCAGGTTTTCAAACAGATAAGCAAGATCAAGGTTCATCCAACTAAAGCTGGCACTGTAGTTCATTAAGGTCACAATATACTACCATCCATTTCAATACACTGCACTAAAAGTGGACAGCGGTCAAAAAATTATGAGAGGAGACTAAAGAACAACTGTGTTGCCTGGAATTACAACCATTTTGCCTGTAGGCCATATTCCCACTTTCACCTATTTAGCATCAAAGGGAGGAGCTGCTATTACATCCAGGTGTCACATTGGGCTAATGTAACTCAGGAATAAAAGCTGTTTGCCTTTGAGCCTTTATTTCAGCCTTTGCAGTTACTGTCCTGAGATTATATCCTATGTATTAGGAGCTGTCCATAAAACAGATGCAATAACAACACTTCCTGCCTAAATGCTAGAGAGTCCAAGAGCCCTTGCCAACACAGTAGTATTATTTTTAAACAAAGGAGTTAGATATGGGATGCCCCTATCAGCGGAAAGCAACCTTGCTAACATGTAGTTATACTTTTATACTTTTTAGTGTAGATAAGGTGTAAACTGGACGCCTGCAAACTGCTTAATGATGGTAACAAATCTTCAATAGCTGCTGCTTCTTTTTTTAAGCATACATACACAAACTGTTGTGTATGGTACTCTACAATAATGACCTAAAACAATTCAGTTTACAGTCTTCTGAACCACTCTTTCCTTTACCCAAGTTAATACTAACACCTTTTATAAACTGGGAACATTTTTTAGTGGGCAAAAACACAGTCCTAGAAACGAACAATGTTATTACAATGGCATGCCAGCGTACTAAACAATATAAAGGCAGCTGGCAAATGTTTTGGTCCAGGTCTTCCCAGACTTACTAATTACCACTCTTTCCACACATCCCCAAAAAGCTTCTGCTACACACACCAAAAGCAATTTTATAGTTTTCATCATCGCCCTCCAGTTGACTCTGCACACACAAAACAAAGACAGACCTTTGTGACAGGCCCTTAGTCACTGGCTGGGAGCTATTTGATTTAACAGCTTACTGGCTGTGCGCGCAGCCAGTCACTCAGGTCCTGAAAGTCAGGCCCAGGAAAAACAGATTTAAAATCCGACTGATCAGTTACAAACTTTTCAAACTAAACAAATCCGTGCTGTTTTTCAGGTTCATGGAGTATGTACATTTTACAACCCCTTCTCTCCTTTTTCCATTGTTCCTCTACTGAAAAACAAACCCTTTAAAACATGAAAACAAACCTCACGGACATTTTTCTTAAACAGGGCATCTACTGCTGTACGATGAATTAAAGATTCCTACTTCAAGCAAACCACATCATGGAACAAATCACTAAAAAAAACTGAGGAGTAAATTAACATGATGAGTGACATGATCTGAAGCGGGCAATGTGCTTTTCTTCCTTGTTTAGCATGGAAGTGGCTGCCTGCCTTAACTTCTGTTGAGACCAATTTAGACACTAGTTTTAGAAAACTAAAAGACAGCCTAAAATATATATATGTTTTACTTCTAAACTTCCATGTTAGCACTAGTAAAGGAAAATCCCTTATTTTATCTTATTTTCAGCAAGGTTTGATTATATATATAAAAAAAAAAATCTTATCAAGCTTATAAAAATAAATCCTAGATAGATATTAAAGTATCTACAGCCATGAGTGATTGGTGCCTCCTGAATCTGGGGGGGCACCTGCAGAAGCCACTGACGGTGGCAGCCCTGTCAGGGGTGGCCACCAGCCCTACCAATAGCATTAGTGTCAGCTGTCGGGAGGGCACCAGCCCCGGCAGGGTGGGGCACGTGCACCCCCATGCATCCCCTACCAGTTGCCTGCGTCTAGAATCCTTAAAATTTCTGTATTATCCATATTATGTAGACAGCTACTGTTAGGTGGTCTTGGCCTTTTTCAAATAAGATAGATGAACTCTTAGACATATGAATAAAAAAAAAAAAGATCAAAACGACCTGTTCCTTTGGATTTTCAAGCCAACTGTTACAGAACAGGCAGTGGAAAAACCCCTCCATTAGCATGTACTCATTCAATGATGGTGCCCAAACTGAGTTAACTCCAATCAGAAAGGGAAAAGCATCTTTATACAATCCTTGTAACTCCAATCATCTAAAGCAGCAGTTAGCAACCTTCTAGCATCACCCCAGTTTGGCTCAGAAGTGGGTGGAAGCAGGTGTTAGGACCCTCCTAGCCCTGGAACAGGAAAGCAACCGATGCTGAAGTTTCCCCCACCAATGAATCCCCATGCCGCTGGCCAGGATCAAACAGCTCCACAGGCCATGGGTTGCTGACCCCTGACCTAAAGTATAATAAGAAAAACTGAAAAATAAAAATGCCTTTGAATGTGATATTTATTCTGAAGGCATCTCTACTTGAGAAGCATATACAGTAATCTACGCCAAGGGACTGCATGTACTGTAACTTGCCCCTACTGGAAATGGCTCTTAGCCCTCTTGTCGAATTTGAAACCTCACAAGTAGCCTTCTTTTAAGTATCCTTCTAGCCATATTAGCTGGGAGGACAGTCTCCAAGAAAATAAACTTGTACATCATCATGTGTTGAAAATATTTAGCCAACCTGAAACAGCAGCAAAGGTTCCTCACTGTTTTTTATTCATGCCAACTGAGCTAAGACTGAAAAATTAATGGCAGTTGTGTAACTATTTCTCTGCTGATCACCACAGCAGAAACCATCAAGCGCTGCCATCGTTGGATCAAAGCTACTGAAAATCCTGGCAACCTCCAAGAAATTATGACAGCTAGTTACTACTCTCTTCCATGCAGAAAAACCACATCAGTATATTCCCATCCCAAATCGTAACTGCCTCTTGTCCATCTTCAGATTGCAAAATGTATAAAACAGAGAGAAATAGTTAGCTGTGCTGGTCTGAAATCAGGCAGAAAGCAAGGTAGATTTGCCACTTATAGGCTAGATGTATAAAGAGCTTTTGTGGACTAGAGCTCACTTCAGCAGATGGTGTGAAAGGGCAAACATAAACATACACCCTTCTTCTACCTTCCATCATGTCAACACACAATTAACAACAGGAGTCTTGGAGGATGCAACATTCAGACTAACCCAGCTAATGAGCCCCTCTCTTCCATATCCAAGTAACAGAAATTACATGACATCAGTTTTTAATATTTTATCCAATTAAAAAAAGGGGACTACACCTGCTGCCAAATCACGCATGCAATACAGAAATCAGGGAGGAAACTTTACAGCAGAACTCAGACAGAGTCATCAAGCAGGCAGAGCTCTAGTTCTGCCGTCTTCTAGCAACAGTTTGAGACTTACATAACAAAAGTTGCGTTGCTTCCTACACACCAGTACAAATAGTATTTCCTGCCTCCAATCAGCAACATGTTTGTTGGTTTTTTATTTTTGCTGTCACAACCAGGCATGGTTACCATAGACATCACAGAGACTAGAAAACCAAGCTTACAATCTTTCTTCCCCAAACCCTCTCCCTCCACTTCCTCTAGGTTCATTATGACACTGTCACATCACAAAGGCCCTGGGTCTGGGGTGAAGTCATGTCACTCCCCACCATCACATCTGTGAACAAGTTCTCCCACTTTCTCCAGGACACTTCTTAAAAACAACAAAAAAACCACCCCGCCATCCCCTCCTCTCCAACCCAAGAGCCAGTTTGTCTCCCCTCTAATCCCTGCTCCTACTCTACCAAGCTCTCCCAGATATTTACTTGACTGCTAAACAGCCTTGGTTTGGACTAAATGTCTTCAGAAAGATTTCAACTGTTGCTTCAGCCACTGCCTCTCCAAATAACTCTGCTTTCCTTGTACTATAACTTTTTATCACTGCCTGCCAGATCCAGCCTTCAGGATTCAAGACTGTACTTTTGATGCGATCTCATGGGAGACACTGCTCTGCCTGCTAGTCTTTGTGCCCCAAGCTGTTGTATGAAACCAAATTAAATAAAAAAGCCACAACTCTAACATATTTAACATATTTTTAAAAGCTCATTATTTGTAGCCTTGCTTCCAGGAAGCAAACAGAGAGGTAGGTAGTTAGCAGTGTTGGTCTGAATTTAGGCCTAACGCGTTAATCAATAAGGTGCTCCGATGATCTGTCGAAGACGTGAACAGGAGGGAGGATAATATGCACCCTGGTCCTGTCAAACTCTCCCTTTCAGGATCCTTACTTGGGCCACAATGAATTTAACCAGCCAGTCTCTACAGTCCTCAGGGACTGCACTTTATATTTTGGGTGGCGCGTGGCCCATTTCCAGCTGCTCAAAATCAGTCATAAATCACCATCTTCTGAATTCTTGCATCGGCACCGGACGGGCCGAACTGCAGACAGCGGCGAGTGCAGACCCGGATCAGAAAGCAGACCGAGTTATCTGCGTCGGGGGAGATTTGCACCTTATAAGCTGACAAAGGGCTCTGCTTACAAAACCTCACGCCAAACATCTCTCATTTCATTATCATGCAGAAATCGACCCTGCATAAAAGCTCCCCCTACTTTCCAGACATTTCGGGGGGAGGGGAGGGAAGAAACCCGTGCCGTTTCACACAGAGATCCCCCCCAACACCCCGATTTATGTCGTCGACCAGACGAATCCCAGCTCCCCCATGAAACCTCCGAACCCCCTTCCTGAAACCACCCTGAGCCAACACCGCTTGCTCTGATCAAAGGCATCATGTCTGAACCAAGTACCCTGGATGTTTGCAGGGAGGCAGCCCACCCCCACAGCGGCCAGTAAGGGAGGGGTGGCGGGAGGCTGTTTGGAAAGGGAAGGGAAGGGGCCCCGGTGCAGCTGGGCCCGCGGGAGAGGGCCCAATTGGGGAAGAGGAAGGCGAAGGAAGGCAGAAGCGACTCACGTAGCTTCTTCCACATGGCCCGGTGGCAGGCGACGAAGCCCTTGCGCAGGGCCGCGCACACCTCGGCCGGCTCGGCGGAGCAGAAGCCCTTCTGGCGGGTGATGAAGCCCCACAGGTTCTCGCGGGCGAACTGGGCCGCCTCCCGCCCGCCGTGCCCGTCGCACACGGCGAAGAAGGCCGCGGAGCGCCGGGGCCTGGCCTCGCCCGCCGCCGCCGCCTCCTGCTCGGGCTCGGGCTCGGGCTCCACCACGATCTGGGTCACGTCCTCCATGTACTTCCTGCCGCCCTGCTCGGAGAACACGCTCACCGCCAGCGCGAACGGCGCCTCCATGGGGCGCGGGGAAGCCGGGCCGCCGCCGCCGTCCCCCTCCCGCCGGCGACTGACTATTGTTCGTGCGGGAGGCGCCGCTCGGGCATGTCCGACCCGCCGCGCCGCTCCGTCACAACCCGCCGGAACCCGCCGCCCCGCCCCGCCCCTCGGCACGCACACCCCGGCCCAACTTGGCTCTCCACCGTGCCGTGGGGGCGCACGCGCACCCCGCGACTGTGGCAGCCCGTGGGCGGTCACCGCTTGTCACCCCCGGCAAGTCCCTGATCGCCGCTGCCAGCGATGCCGGCGGCGTCTGCGGGGGGTCGCCGACTGCTGATCGACGCTTGCCACGCTCCCGACGCTGTCGCGGACGCCTGCGGGAGCGACCCACTTGGCCCACCCACACTGCCGACACCGCAGACACCTCTGGGAGCTCCCCACTCGACTCACCACCGACACTGCCACCGCCCGCGGGAGCTCCCCACTC
>NW_017728932.1:13714244-13729461 GCF_001723895.1 Crocodylus porosus | reverse complement strand
CCGACACTGCCACCGCCCGTGGGAGCTCCCCACTCGACTCACCACCGACACTGCCACCGCCCGCGGGAGCTCCCCACTCTGCCCACCTCCGACACTGCCACCGCCCGTGGGAGCTCCCCACTCGACTCACCACTGACACTGCCACCGCCCGCGGGAGCTCCCCACCCGGCCCACCATCCACACTGCCACCACCCGCGGGAGCTCCCCACTCGGCCCACCATCCACACTGCCACCGCCCACGGGAGCTCCCCACTCGGCCCACCTCCGACAACGCCACTGCCTGAGGGAGCTCCCCACGTGACTCACCACTGACACTGACACTGCCTGTGGGAGATCCCCACTCAGCCCACCACTGACACCACCATCTGTGGGAGCTCCCCACTTGTCGCCACCACCATGAGCCTGCCATGCCCCCCCAGCCTCTGAGGGCATGCAGCGTTCAAGCTTGTGACACACTTTGAGGTCACAACCCACGGGTTGAGAAACACTGATCTGGAACAGTGGTTCTCAATTTTTTTGTACCAGGATCCATTTGTGAACATCAATGGCCAGGCCCAGCTTGGTGCCCCCCAGTCCCAACCCTCTGCCCCCACACCCCAGTATGTGCGGCAGGAGAGACCCAACAGCTCCTCAGTGGCTGGAATTCTGCCAGCTTGCAAGAGAAACCACAGTCTCTCATGTTTTTCTCCTTTACAAGCAAATCCCTTTTTAAAGTTTGTTCTCTACCCTTTCACATATTCTTGTTGAGTCACTTTTGGGTTGTGACCCACAAGCTGAGAAACCCTGGTCTAGATGAGAGAAACTGGTATAAGGGGGAGGGATGCACTCATTTTCAAACCACCCAGAGGATGTAAGAATTGTAAACGGTTTGCTGGAAGGATGGCTTGGGAGAGGTCTCGGGATGTTTGTCTGGGGACCTGCACTCCTCAGTCTTTTCATTAACAACATGCATGGGGGGGGTTTGGAGCGCACTTGTTACATCTGCAGATGACACAAAGCAGGGAGGAGCTGCAAGCACTGTACAGAACAGGGTTAGATTACAAAGTGATTCTGACAAGGTGGAGAAATTATTTTAAATGAAGGGTGAAATGCACTAAGGGTAAGTGCAAAGTAGCTTCAGTAGAATGATCCACTGGACAAATACAAAAAAGGGAAGGACTGACTAAGCAGCAGAAGAATGATAGTGCGAATCACAAACTGAGTCAGCTACTGCATCTTATATTGCTGGGAGCACAGAGTATTGGGTTGTTCAAGCTGAAACAAGACACTTCAAGCACAGCAGACTAATTCTACTGCACATTGGTGCGGCAAGCAAAATCTTTCCTAATGCACAGTAGAATTAGTCTACTGCACATTAGCATCACCAAAAAAAGCGTGCGCCACAGCTAATACGCAGTGGCGCTGATTACAGGCATTAATGCTCTGTAATTATGGTGAATTAATGAAGGTGTAGATGCACCACGTATGTCTTTTCACTTTATTCAACACTGGTAAGAGTCACCTGGAGTATTGGGTCTTAGTATGGGCACCATACTTCAAGAAAAACATGGACTGATTGGAAAGGAGAGAGAAAAATCCTCAGACCTAGGGGGGAAAGACAGAAACTGGGATCCAAAAATTGGGTTTGTTTAGTTTAAAGACGTAGGAGCAATTTTCAAATATATAAAATGTTCCTGCAAAAAGGAAGGTTATGAACTATTCTTTACACCCACAAGGTAACGGGTTAAAATTTCAACAGGAAAATCTTTCTAACCATAAAGAAAGACAAGCACTGAAATAAATTGCCAATGGCATTAGCGAAAACTTCATCAATGAAGGTTTTAAAGATGAGGCTAGACTATTATCTGTCAAGAATGGCATTCATATATTTGATCCTGCCTTGGAATAGAAGGGAGTCGATGACTTTGCAAGGTCCCTTCCATACCTCTTCTGTAAATCTAGAAGATTAAAATATTATTTTGCCATAACTGTTTTAGTGCCACAACTGTTCATGTCCTTTTCAGATGGGAAGAAACATTATTCAAATAGAATTCTAACCACCACTTTTATGTGAGCGACCCATTATTTATCCTTTCCTATATGCATCCTAAACACCTCCCTCTCCAATCTCTGATGCCTTTACCTTTCCTCACATTTGAAGCCTGACTAATACCCTTTTCACATCAAGAATTCATTTAAGGGCCTTTGCACTGTAGGTTCCCAAGGATTGCTAGAGCTGTTGGAGCAGGGTTTACACCAATGGTTATAAAATACAGAATAAGATATGTTCCCTGCTGGAAAGAGTTCTTCAACTGTGCTAGATACTTACATATTTATACCTTGCTATCACTTTGTAGTCCTGTAGCACCTTGCTCCTTGAAGTGCCAGGAGTGCTATCAATATTGTTGAATTAAACAAGCTTGCCTGCAAGTAATATTTCCAATATCAGTAAAACGGGGATGACTAATTCCTTGGCAGGTACGTAGTTCATAATTTTTTTTTTCATTCTTTAATAGGATGAAAGCCGCTTGCTATGAAGATAGGCAACATGTCAATATTTGAAACTTCTATAGAATCTGAGCATCTCAAAACACATTACAAAATGTTAAAGTAATCTACGAGGAATTGGTTAGATGAATTTTCTCCATATTTTCCAGCTGGGTATACAGACAATGAGCCATTATATTATGTACAAAAGATCACATGTTAGTGTGATCCGTCCAAAACAGCACCCAGAAGTGCTGTCTTGCACAGAATACGTCTTCATGACCACCTCATATAGAATTGCTTAAAAATCATATCATATTCAGACCAAAACAAGGCAGGCAAAGACTAGCCTGGAAATCTTTTCTACTATCTGGAAAACTCAGTACATCACTATTTCCCTTTTTTTTTTTGGTTAACAGATAAATGCAACCAAACAACTGCAAAGCTGATATTCCTTTATGAGGGTAACTAAGTCTGTCACTACTGACACTGTGGTGGGGAAATAGATCTTATCATCAGGGTGCAGCCAGAAAACAGTACTCCTGACTTGGAGTGAGTGACAACAAACTGACAGGCTAATAATACCATCACGGTCTGTTTCACCAGAGGAACAATTAAAGTCTCAAAACACCTGTGAAAAATCAGTAATGAAATACTGCAGTTTCATATATGGAGTAGGAACAGAGGATGTTATTAAGTAAAAATGAGTATTAAGTAGAGATGGTGCTTTCTAAAACATTTAACAGAAAGGGAGCAAGTCATGGGCAAAGGCACAAACAGAGCCCACCACTGGTGTGCTTTATATACACTTTTATACTTGTGATAACAGAAATAGGGAAAAGTCAAAGGGTAAAACAAATTCCCTGAGGATGAAAAGCCGAAAAGCTTGCGATTAAAGAACTTTTTTTGCAAAAACCTGTTAGTCTAATAAAAGATATCACCACTACCACGAGCCCTGATTGCTGAGGATGAAAAGGTGATTGACAAATTCCAAGATGCTTCTTTTTCGCCCTCCTTTTCGACATCAATGTCATTTTGCGCTTCCAGCGGAATGCAACGTCTCACAATTCAGAAGGAAGTTACATGCAGCCCAAATGCTCTCTGCCCACTGCTGTTAGCTTACAATCAGGGCATTGCACCATGGAAACTAGTATTTAACCAAGTTAGAGTGGGTGTGGTTTTGTTGTGTAACTGGACACAGCTAGAACAAATACTTAAAAATATATGGGTGTGGAACTGTTGAGGATTACGCAGTAAACTAAAGAACATCCTTACTTGTCAGTTTACTCTTGCATTTACTCTAGAGCTCTACAAAGCTCTGTCCAACTAGACTCGAAACAGGAAACTACCAAAGACATAAGCCAGTATACAAAGGGTGTGGGGGTATGAAGAGAGAAAAGAGTCCTGACGAAGATGTTGGTTGGATGAAGCCTCATTGCCTAGCCCCCACAATTCACATTAGGCACCACCACACCCCCTAACCCCGCCTGCTGGATCCAGTGTCTGCAGCACCTGCTTTGGGATCTGTATTGCACTTGCCCTAGCTGGTCTGGGACCCACGCTACACACAGTGTCCTGCTCTAACTAGTTTGTGACCCGGCACTACACATGGCACCCAAGCTGTTCATCCCAGACTATAGAAGGGGGAAGGCAGAGGGTGATACATGCTGTGCAGATCCCAGAAGGGGCACCAGTCCCAGACCAGCTGAGGTGGGCACCATGTGTAGTGAGGATTCTGGAGTGGGCACTTCGAGGTATGCATGCATCCAAGGCCCTGTGTGCAGGGCTGGTCCCATACATGCCACGAGTCAACTCAGACCCAGGGGCAGCACTGGGGCCAGATAATGGGGCTCCACAGGCCAAATCCAGCCCATGGGTCACATATCTTTGACACTCCTATAATAAGCCAATCACAAACTGAAATAAGAATAGCTTCATCTTCAGTAGGGAAAATGTATATTTTTAGAATATTAGTTATTCTCTTAAACTCCCAACATAGGATGGTTGTGGTTTTAACCCATTAGTGGAGCAGGTTAAATCTACAGGTTAACAGGCATCAAAAGATACAGCAAGTGTCAGAACTCGTTAAAATTATCCTTTGGTGTCTGCCAATCCTTGAAATCTAACATTGACCAGTTGGTTGTTATCACCATCAGTGACCTCAGGTGGGGCATCTTCAAGGGCTACCTCTTCCACTGGTGCAGAAAGACTGAACAGGATAAGGAGAGAAAAGCAGTGGGCGGGAACACATTCCCCAAAATGCTGAGGAGTTCCAAGTGAGGAGCCCATACTGGGGGAAAGCAGATGTTTTCATTACAAGGGGAAAAACAGGACTGAAGTGCACCAAAATGGCATGCATTTCCTCAGATACCAAATTCACATACTCCAAAATTTGATGGAGCAAAAAATCCAAAAGCTTATACCTTGACACTGATCATACTGCACTCTCTCTTTCAAGGCCAGTACATGTACCTTTTCCTCCAAAGGCTGCATCACACATCACAATAGTACTTTGAATCAACAACTACAAATAATAAAGGAGAACTGCTAGGGGCTCACAGTATGCTGACCTGTGATGCAAGCCACAGCATGCAGCACCTGGCACTTTCATTTTAACAATGTGTTTCATTTATTACTGCACAATAAAGTTTTATTTTGTGAAAAACATTTTTTGCTTTCTTTGTCTTACAGTACAGAAATGTAACCTCCCAATCAACAATACCTTATCCCATTCAGAAACATTCAAAACAATTCATATACTCTACATTCCTAAAGTAACACAAAATAAAAAGGCAATATGCCTTTTCTGGCTTTAAAAGTATACGATGTCAAAATGTGCTCTTAAAATCTGCCTCAGCTGCAAAATACCCAATAACTACACAAAATCAGCAGACATTCCACATCTCCCCATGGCCTTGTAAATACCCTGTGAAACACAGTGTGCAGCAACAACACAAAGAATATTTGGCTTGGTGAAATCATACCGATATCAAACAACATCTTCACAATCTCTTTCACCTGACAAATGTACAGTCCACATTGAACTGTCAGGCAACAGTTAAATCTTTCTTTATTGTTATCAACATGTTTGCTCTCTGGCTTCCCGAGTCAGCAAAACAAAGGTTAGGCTGAATCCCAGAGAACTGCAGTTGGCATCGCAACCCCGCCAACATTAATATGCCAATATGGGAAAAATGTCTTTGGTGGCAACTTGAAAAGAAGTCTTGTATTCCTAAAGAGGTATCATGAGCCTTTTCCAACCACTTAATATAAATGTAAGGAAGATTTCTCCTGTAATCTATCAAAATATAACTATGGAAAAGTACCCCTTTCTAGGTAGCGAGGGGGCCAGAATTGCGATATGTGGCGCATTCATCACCTTACCACAGTTACAAATCCAATTCAGATAAATCCATTTATTTCCACATTGCCCGCTGTCACAGTCCTTTGTAGCATGACATGCATATTGGCTTGACGCAACTCAAATGCTGGCCAACCCCACTGTTTTCAAAACGCCAACTACTGTCCGATAGTAATCCAGGATTGGCAGAAGGCAGAACAGACTAACTGGTTCACAGAAGCATGAGCTTTCATAGGTAAGTGCAGTCCATTCCTAGCATCTGATGAAGCAAATGGTTGTCTATGAAAACTCATGCCTTCTGAAACTAGTTAGTCTCTAAAGTGCCACCCTGTGCCCTACCTTCTGCTTGACTTAAGACTAACATGACTAACCACCTCTGTTATCCAAGATTGTAAGCTTCAAGAGTATATTTTTCCTACGTGTCCCATGTCAAATCAGCTGACATGTTGGTGCCTCTGTACTAGTGTACTGTAAAAATTGTTGCAATTCCACCAATGCAGTAGGATCACTTGCCCTTTCCTAAAGCAAAACACAAGAACTCTACTAATCTGTTCAGCATTCGTGCTGCTCACAGCAAGAAAGACTGAGACTAAAAGTGTGAGGAAGACCAAGTAAAGGGACAGAATAGAGTGAAATTAAAGAATTACAAAAATAAATGATGTAAAAAAAAATATTACGGGGTGGAATAGAGCCTAAATCTCTCAAGTTCCCTTAATTCTATTTTAAGAGCACTGCTTTCTCACAATGCACAGACAATATGTCCCAAAAAACAGTGGACAGGGGAGCAAGGGGAAATGAGATGCCTATTCATAATGCCAATATACCTCTCGTTGAAACAGTTTAATTATGAAGATGTATTACACAAACTAAGGCACCAAACCAAATGTGAAGACATTGGCTGCAGTGTCAGCAGATACTTGCCAGCGGAAATGTACTTGTCAAAATTTCTAGCAGAAATGTAGCCTCAGATATTTAACAACAGGATCACTATCTAATATCATTAACCTAAACATTTTTGTGCCTTACTGTGATTTTTGTGACGGAAACAAAGGAAACACTGTGGCTGCAGTTCCCAAGGTTTGAATGCTTTCATGTAGTACCAGTCCAAGGAATAACCAGCTTTAGCAGATAAACAAGGACTTCTGTTGGTGTTTTTTTGGTTAAATATTTTTGGAATCATTCAGATTATAATTTAAGACACATGTAATATATTAAATTCTAAATCAAATGATCACATCTCTAGTAACAGAGAGAGAAAGCATAAACATTCTGAGTTTGTGTTGTTACTAATTTAAAAATAATGAGGGACTGGATATATCAAGGGTTTAGTAATGGGAGATGGAGCTTTTTGCCTGTAGATAACTGGTGTTTAAGGTAGCTAATTAGCAATTACAGGGGTATAGGTTGTAGCTGTCTTTGTCCAAGGACACAGGCAGACAAGGTTCTTTGGGTAAATCTGATATCTTTTATTAGACCAACTCAAATAGTAAAGAAGACCATGCATGCCAGCCTCGGGCCTTTTTACTATTCACTCCATCCAGGAAGAGCACACACTAACTGCAGATGCTTCCTCAGCCTGACACAGGGTATTTATTCCTGAAAGCTTACAAAGAAGAATTTTCCAACTATTTGAGTTGGCCTAATAAAATATATCAGATTTAGAAGATAGGAAGTGCCAGTGTTAAACTAAGCCAGGTTGATAGTGCCCAAAAGTTATTGAAGGTTGTTGATTGTAGCCGTGTTGGTTTAAGGACATAGGCAGACAAGGTTCTTTGGGTAGATGTGGTATCTTTTATTAGACCAACTGAAATAGTTGGAAAAATTGTTCTTTGCCAAGCTTTCAGGCACAAACACCCTTCTTCAGGCAGAGACAGAGGTTATTTATTCTTTAATGTTTGATAGGTAGCCTATGTAAACTAAACTGGTCATCTCAGCAGAGGAGCTGTAGAGAAAGTCTCTTTCCAACTACCTCAATCCCCTTCCCCAGGGAAGCCAAAACCTGGAAGGCATAACAACTGACCTCCTTGGCTATGCCTTTTGAGTGGCCCTGAAAGCACAAAACAGTTGATATGTGAAGTCAGTATTAGCTGTGCTGCTTCTGTTTGATGAATACAGAAGTTTCCATTCTGGGTTTAGCAAGGCACCACTTCATTAATCTCCCCCTCAACCCCACCTCCACCCCATTTTGTTATAACTGAGCCTCTTACATAGTCATACAGGAAATGTCACACACAACTACAGAAAAAGTATTTAACTGTTTTAATTGCACTTTTGAAAAAAATATTCATAAAGATGCAATATGTCCAAAGGACCAGATTATACAAAGACACATTACACAGAGTTGATATGAGAGATTAAACCTAACAAAATCACCGAGGCAACAGTAGTGTCCTCTTCTACAGCGTTCAATATACTCCAGAACCAGTGCACAGTAGTTTTGCATATTTGTATAATCATTCTTTTCTCATATGTGTGCTTAATTTTGGTATTCAGGGAACTTAAGTGGAAAAAACAACTTCCACTTTTAAGTGTATGTGGGGTTTTCTAACTGTATTGAAAAGATAAGATACTTTGGAGTAAAACAGTAAGTGCTTTTTCTGAATTTTGGATGGAATCTTAGGTTACATATATTAAGCTATCAAATGTTTAACGGGGTTCTATTTCACACATGCTAGAAATTCTGTTCAGTGTAATAATGCCTTCTTCCACATTAGTTAAGAATGGATTTCACAATTGAGAATATTCCTTTAATACCAATTCCTCAGCTAAGAATGATAAAAGCTCAAATCAACAGCAGGAATTCACATTGTATAGAACTGAGGGCTTTTGGTTTTTGTTTTTAACAGACTTCTATTGTTAATGCTTGTTGTTATAAAGGTGTTATAATGAAAGTTCTTGATTATTGCTTGTCGTTTTAAAAGCTGAAGCATATTTCTTGTGATTACCTTGTAAATACTGTGTGGTTTGGTAATTTATGTAAATTACACTTAACATATCAGTTATGGTTAATTATGTAAATAAATGTTTCTATTTTCTTTTCTTTCAGTGTGGGCCATTAGCAGGTAATCAAGCCAGGCTCCCTGGCTTTGTTCTCGTTACCACTGACAAATCAACAGCAGTTGACTGAGGCACCAGTAAAGAGGTTTGTAAAACTGAAAACCCAGTAAATCCCTGTCTAGGACTGACCCATAGTGGTAGGTCACCAGTGAGAGGCACTGTTGGAGCTATGGGTGGGGTGTAACAGCACTAGAGTCAGTGAGAGGTGGGGGGCCTCTCATTTTGGACCAAGCCTGCTTGGACTTGGGATGTCCTGTGAGAGGACGGGAGCCAGTTGCTCTGAAGAGCAAATGAAAGCGCTCAAGGGTACTCCCTTTAGATGGCTAAGCAGATCTTCATTCTTGGATGGAGGTATGGATTACAGGGTGACTGTCTCGTTGTCATCCTGGCCAGGGCATTGTGGGGGGGAGTGAGGGTGCCACAGGTGTCCATACAGGTAAGCAGAAGATTGAATCATGCGGGGCTGGCTGGGCTACTACACCCAGTGTCCAAAAATACACATTACACACAAGTACCTACAAATTGCAGGAACCCTCCTTCTCTCCTATATGCAAATTGAAACAACAGCTGGTGGATGAAGGGATCACTACACAAAAACTGCAGCAGCATCTGGTGGATAAAGGGGCTCATTACATGTCATTCAGTGAATTACCATGTACACGACAGATCCATAGATGCATCACATTAATTTGTGTTGATGCAAACTAAAATAGATTGGGATGTGGTTTATTTTGAACCACAAACAGGTCATTTAAATTGCAAAAAAACCCTTGTACATGTAAAGTGTAACGCAGTTAAACCAGAAAAGAGGGCTATTTTCATCACATGTACATTATGCCTAGTCTGCAAAGAAGAGATCGGGTTTGATCATGCAGAGAACTCAACTTCCACAGAGACCTATGAGTCATAATTGTATGTAGGACAGTTTGACTTGATCCAAACTAACCAGTGTGCTAAAAACATGGCCACAACAATGTGTAAAGTATGCTTTCACATCTTTTCCAAGTCTTAACTTCAGGATAAATGTAGATGAAATCTATAAAACATTACGTGTACTTACCTGAGTTGGAGCACGCATCACAGAAAAATGTCAGCATAAAGGGGAAAAAAGCAAAAGAATGCTTTTGTGACAAAAGGAGTGCTAGTGTGATTACTTCCCACTTAGCTGTATAGTTTTAGGTGAGCCAACACAGCAGGCTACTGCTCTACAGCTTAATTATTTCCTGTTAAAGCTTAAAATTGGAAGCCTCCAACAATTTTTCCAAAATACTGTTTTCAAGGTTCCTTTAATATCCACATCAAAGGAAACAGAGATGATCCATGTGTTAGGCATATCAAATCACTTCCTTCCTACTTCAGAATAAATGAGCTACATAAACCAATGTAATGGGTTATTTTTGTTTTATGTTTTTCCCACCTAGCTCATCTAATTATATAAAATACCAGTTTTTAAGTAACTGCTGGAAAGTACGAACGCATTTCTAAATCATGCCAAAGCTTGAATCCTTGATCTTCTCTAAGAAGCGCATGGAAGGCATAGACATAAGAGACTATTGCCTAAACTACATAAGAAATCTATTTTTTTCACTAGTATCTTAATTAAAAGCTTCAGTTACCTAATCTTGTCTGTATGATAATGTTAACTGCATAGGTTTGCATAATGCTTGTATCTTACCTTTAGCAAACTGCAAGTAAGGAATAAACTTGCTGTGACACTGAAATAGTAAAGGCTTTCATCTGTAATTTGGAACATTCTTTTTTCCTGCAAAACAGAAAGCATTTATATAGCACATTTCACCTAAGACCTGAGATGTATACAGCACATTGCACCTGAGATTTCAACTGGTTGCAGTGACCCCAAATACTCTAACAACTGGAACAGGTGTAATCACAACATATTTCCAGAATGAAGGGAGTTATGAAGTATTTGTAAACATCCCAAGTCTTACTGCAAGGTAGTTATTATATCTGTTTTACCCAAGTGATAAAGTGAGGTAGAAAGGGTTACTTGGCTTTTCTGAGGTCACAAAATAAATGGAAGGTAGTCAGAAACAAAAACACATAATCCTTGACTCTGTTTACTACATTAAACACTATGATATGCAGAACTTCCTACTAACAGATCACTAGCATCTTTTCATATGTGCAAAAAGATAAATCTCCATTCACAAGCATACATTTTTGCACATTTTTATTTACCTAAATTTCAGCTTTAACAATCTAAGGGGGCAATAGAAAAAAGGGATAGATAAATTAGCTTCTTTAAAACATACTTTTAAAATTGGTAGTGTTTGTTGTTTTATTTATTATATACTGATACTTCTGCAAGTACTTCACTTTACAGGTACACTGAAAGTCAATGTACTTTACATATGCAAGTTGTTCAAACACCTGAAGAAGGTTTTTCCTGTTGCAAGAGGCTGCCAATGTGACTAGACCAGCAGAACCTTAGGGGGTTACAAAATAAAATTAAAACACCAGATCAAAGAGAAAAATCCCTGGGATATTATCATCTTTCTACACAACAGAAAAACTTGCTAGTGGGTACTGAAGAGATGATTTCTGATTTCAGTGACTTGTGCATGCATAGCTTTTATTAGAAGAGGCTACTCACGTACTAAGTAGCAACTATACTGCTTATAAATGAATATTGCAGCCTAAAGGTGTAATGGTTGGGTTTTTTAGCAACCAGAAAAGTAGATGATTATTCATAATAATAAGCAACCTGTACTGTAGAATTGTTACAGCAAATGAAGTAGGTCAGCCAGTTTCTATAATTAAAACTAACCAAATGGAGAATGGAAACACATGACACTCAGACCAAGTGACCAATATCAAACAACTGAATTCATAATGACAGGACAATAATGCAGGCTAAAATACTAGGTTAAAAAAAACAGCCCCAATGTTAAACTCAGATAAAATTCTTGGAAGAAACCATATTCCTACCTATTTGAATTTTCTAGGGGATTAAAGAAAATTACACAGTATGTTTCCCAAAGGAAATATTTCTTGACTCAGAGAAACACCTACAGGAAAGTTGCAATGCCTTTGAAAGGCTTTCATAATTATTAATGTCAAACTTAAATGTCAAAATTGTGCGTGTCACTAATTAATTAGCAAGCATGGATTAACAGCAAGGTCAAATAACACATGGTCAGATGCTATTAGTTTTACGCCTACTTTATTGTGGGATGTTAGGCAAGTTAACTGTCTTGCATCAATCTGTACTGAACAGGATACCTCACTACCTCGAGATTTCATGAGAGATAATGAATGTTTAAGTATTTTGAGAGCTTCAGACAGGCTACCAATAAAACACTAAGCATTATACAACGTATCATGCCAACTAGCTGAACAACTGTATAATTTTGTATATAGATGCTTACCACATATTATCTACAATATTTAAGACACAAACTGAATCTGCTGGAGTTATGTCAAAAATTAAATTTTTACATGGCAAAAACTCAACAGAATTGTATTACATGAAATACAAATAATCAGGGTACTAAATGTATTAAGAATAAAAGCCATATAAAGTTACAAAAACACAACTGATTAGTTCATTGTTTCTATCTACCTAAGGATTAAGTCCTTTTGGTTATACTGTACAGATTATGCCTCTACCAGAACCTCTGTCAAAGTAATCACTGCTGAGTAATATGGCTTTATATCTTGGGAGGTAGACCCAAGAAAAGCTGGAGAACCAATATTAAGGACTGAAGGAGACTTCAACTGACAGAGTGCACAAAGCTAGCCAAACACAGGGCAGAGTGGAGGAGGGTTGTTGCAGCATCTGAAGTGCCCTGACAGTCACAGTGGCCTTGAGACTGACTTGACACCTTGGGAACATTTTCTACCATGCCCTGCTCTTGAAACAGATACTCATTTCTTTGCAGAGAGTATAATTTGTAATTTTTAGAGAATGAGAAGACAACATCAAAAGTACACTAACTAATGTTTTCCGAGGCAAATAAAATAAAAATTAGATAAATTGTAGCCACTGAGATACTATCAAGAAAAAAACTGACAAAGGCATCATGCTCTCACAACATGTACTTGAAAACATAAAAGGCTCTGACAGTGATAGAGCTCTGCAAATAGTGTCATAATAGATGATTAGAAATAATATCAGAAGCAAAGAGAAAGACGGAAGCTCCCTGGAGCTTTTAAAAATAGAAAAGCAAAAGCAGTATGTTCTTGCTTGTAATCTTATATTGGCTAGGGCAATCTAAATTAAGTCTTGACCCAAGGTGAAACTTCTACTTCTTAACCCGCTTGTAGATATAAATATTTTTGTCCTATGTAGCATTGAAATAGTCCTTACAATACAGAAATCCTTAAGTCAGAATCACGATTTGGTTTAGGAAAACACCACAGCTATTGAGCTTGAGCCATTGAGCTTGAGCCATGCATGCTCCTTTACTGTGAGTTTGAGTTTATTGAATGGTTGGATATCTGAGAATATCCACTGTGCACATTGCCACTCACTTGCCTGCATTCTGCTTAGACATGGGCTGGAAAAAGGTTTAGTTTCCAAACTAAATGATCATAATGGTCCCATTGGTCTTAATATCCATGAAACATGTCAGAGACGCATTTGCTAGCACAATTTTAATGGGACACAGAGGCCATAACAAGGGTAGCAGAGTACCTTTCAAACACTACAGTGACGTGCAGGTGCAGCATGGAGTATTGACCAAAGGAGATGCAATTCCCATAATCAGTTAATGGGTACATGAACAGTAAGAAACATTTTCTTTTTTTAGTGTACATCAGCTATCATGTGAAAACCAATACAAGGTGGAGTTATACTGAAGATAAGGCAGTTGTAATACGGTACATTAGTAAAAAAGAAACAACTTTTCCTTTAGCGGAGGCAAAGCTGAAGGGTCCCCACATCCAGAGTTTAGCTGAAAACAGAAAGGAAGAAAGTAATAGTTTAGGAAGCTGTTGGATCTGTGTCAGCAGGACCAGCCTTTGGTTTGCTCCCCCTTCACTCAGGTGAGCTTGGACCTTTCTCAAGACCAGGTCTGAACTGGACACTCGTCCAGTTTACCCCACCCAGGCAGCAATCCTCCCTGACTGGCATCCTCCCCATTTTGGCCATTGATGACTGGGTGGGGAAGAGCCGGGGGGAGCTCTCCCCATGCTGCAGATACATGAGTTTTCTCATGGGAAGCATCTGTTCTGCCAGCCACAAGCCTGACACCACTGCGCACCTCTGGCCCCGTGCCTTCCTGCTCTCAGCGTAACAACACGAATTACGGCATGTCAGAAAGGAAATTGCCCATTTTAAACCCTCCCTGGTAGGTGGCCACCATACAGGACAGTCCGCTTGTCCTCTATTGATACGAAACCGAATGCCTTTATGTCCTCTATTTTTCTTTTGAAGACAAAAATGTGTTCTCTTTCTTGAAGAGAAAAAATACAGGACATAAAGGCATCGGGTTTCGTATCAACAGAGGACAGAGGAGCAGAAAGCCAGACTGTAGTCTCCGATGCCACCCTGCTCCTGTCCCCGTCGTGTTTGCATTTGTCCCAAGCGAGACGCCCGCAGGGTCCCCAACTCCATTTGAATCTATCCCGGGAGGTTTCATCCCACGACATACGGACACGAATTACAGCGCATCAGGAAGGCAAACGCACATTTGAAACCCACCCTTGGACTACTGTATCAATCAGACGCGATGTTTCATCTTCATGCGAAGGAATGAATGCCCTGTCCTTTATCTCCTGGGGGACTCCCAGCAGGAGATGTCTCTCTCTCATTCCTGGAGGCTTTCCCTCATGAGGGACCCTCAGCCGGACACATGCCCCTCAGTCCTGAAGGTTTATATCCCAGGGGACTCCCAGCAGGAGATAAACCCTCCAAGATGGAGGGACATCTTGTAGGTGACTCTCAACAGAAGCTCTCTCTTAGTCCCGGAGGTTTATCTCGCGGGTGACTTCCAGCAGGAGATGTCTCTCCATCCTGGAGGCTTCATCTCATGGGGGACCCTCAGCAAGAGATGTCTCCCTCAGCCCTGAAGGTTTGTCTCCCGGGGGACTCTCAGCACGAAATGTCTCTCCATCCTGGAAGTTTTATCTTGTGGGTGACTCCCAGCAGGAGACGCGTCCCTCAGTCCTGGAGGCTTCACGTCCTGGGGGACTCTGAGCAGGAGATGGCTCTCCATCCCGGAGGCGTTATCTTGTGGTGCCTCCCAGCAGGAAACGTCTCCCTCAGTCCTGGAGGCTTCATGTCCTGCAGGAGACGCGTCCTTCCCCCCCGGAGGCTTCGTGTGCTGAGGGGCGCCGGCAGCGGACGCCCCCCTCAGCCCGCGGGGGCCG
>NW_017728932.1:13651292-13714007 GCF_001723895.1 Crocodylus porosus | reverse complement strand
TACAGCCTCAAAATGAAGTCTGCTATGGTCCCGTCCCCCCCGCTCTGGGCCGGGATGCAGTGCTCCCCGCACGGTGTGTGCGCTCTCCTGCGCTTCCAGCCTTGCATGGCTCACCCCCGCTCCCAGTGTCCTCCCCAGCCCACAGCACTGGGTGGGACTGGGAAGGATGACTTCCCCTGCGTGGGGCGGGGTGGGGTCGTATCAATTTCATAGATTTTTTTTTAGGGTTGGAAGGATCCTAAAAATTATTATTAGATCATCTGGGTCGGGATTATTAGTCCGACCCCCTGCTCCGGGCAGCGAAGAGCGCTAGGGCCGAGTGACCCCAGTCTTGGCTCCTTTTAAACACCTGCGGTATGGGGGAGGCTCACTTTCCCTCCGCGCGTGCTAGGTGCTTGTAGGGTGGAGGCCTGCGCATTTCGTGATGGATACGGAAAAGTGCTTTTTGTGGGGGGAGGGTTGGGGGGGTCTCTGCAGCTGCCTGTCTCAACGCTTGCTTGGGTTCAGTGGCGGTATGTCGGTGTTCGGTTGTAGGCAAATGGGGAGAAGGGTGTCTGAGGACACGATACGTAATGTTCATTGCAAGCATTCAGGAAGGCTTAAGGAAAGTAAGGGGTCCGCTCTGAATAAGATCCCCTCAGATTCAGTGCGACCATTCAGGAAGGTTTTCAGGGAAGGGAAGGGGTCCACTCCAAATAAGATCCCCTACAGCTTAGTCTTCAAACAGTTGGGGATCTTATTTGGAGTTGGACCCCTTGCCTTTTGTTAAACCTTTCCAAATGGTTGCTGAGGGGATCTTATTAGGAGCGGACGCCTTCCCTTTCATTAAACCTTTCTGAATGGTTGCATTGAATCGGATTCATACTGAGTTCATAAGATAAAAGCAAACTACCAATCTACCTGACTCATAAGAGATTTTTTTTGTTCTAGTTCCCCCTTTCCACTCATGTAAAGGAGGGTATGCTGCTTTGTTTGGGAGATGCTAGTGTACATGTTGTATTAAAGAGCTGTCTAACCTTAGGAATAATTTCTTCTCATACTAATCTGTCACATTGATTTGTTAGTAACTTTAATCGTTTTGGGTTTTTTCCCCCCCCTAATGGCTCGTTGATGTACTCTCTAGCAAATATCGGCCTCAGGGATCCTCAAGATGTATAGGTTTGTTAGGAACTTGGTAATTTTAATTTGGGGGCTGGATCTGATGATCTTGCGAGGTCCCTTCCAGCCCTAATGTCTGTGAAATCTATGAAATAGTTTATTTTTCCTCTAATGGTTGTCTGGTATATTCTTTAGCAAATATCAGCCTCGCAGATCTGCAAGATGTATGCAGCATGTGTTTGCATTCTCTAAAAATGTGTTGATGGATATAACTTCCACATACTGATTAAATGAAACTACATTGTACTGCTTGTTCAGTGTGTTGCATAATAGTTGGTACTATTGTCTTCTACATTTTCACTTTATGTCTTTGTTTATTTCCTGTCTCTGCAGGGCAGACAGTTGTGTTTAACAGTCATGCTTAAGCATATCCCATACATAGATGTAGCTTAATGTAGATTCTGCTGTAAGAAACTCTTCATTCAGGGTAAAAAACCCTGTTAACTTCAGCAGAGCTCAGCGTGAGAAATTTGCTTTCATAAAACTCATTATTGAATCAGGCCATAGTAGCTAAACAGTCATTGTTCCATGAGGTTTGTATGTGTCTGTCAGTGATTCTCAACCTGGGTGTCATTTGTATTTTATTTTTATATCTAAATATATTATTTAGTTGTTTCCTTTGTGCACTTGCTAGCACTTTTGTTTATCCTGTTTTTCATTATTTCCTTCTATAATTATTTAAGTCCATTTCTCCTGTTTGTGGCCTATCTTTTGGCAGCAGAGAAGAAGAGAAACAGTGCTAAAAATGAAAATGGAGTTGTGAAACAAGAAAGGGGGGGGAAAAGGCACAGGTACACAGCTGCAGGTAGAACAGTCAAAATAATTTTTTTTTTTTTTTTTTGTAGGTTGTCTGATTTTTGATTTTGTTTTTTTTTTTGTTTTTTTTTTCAGTTTGACTGTGTTCCTTTGGAGCAGTAGGAAGTGGAGTTTTGGTATCTCACTAAAGAAGTTGATATTAGTTTGATCTCAGGCAGCGGTTTTCAACTTTTTTGACTCAAGGCACTCTCAGCGGAGTTGGGGGGGACAGCTTTTGGTTTTCACTCCTTTGTTGTTGTTTTTTTTCACTACAGAAAAATACTAGAGCTGTTTTCCTGTTGCAAAGAACTCGGAAAGACTCCAGCTTTGGATTTCTGTTTGAAGTCTTTGGGTTTAACTTGCGCAAACATAACAGTGCTACTACTGACTTTGCGTGGCAGCCTGTGGCACCCTTGAAAGGATATCAAGACTCCCCAGGGTGCCCTGGTTGAGACTCACTGGTCTAAGCCAGTGGTCTCCAAACTTTTTTGATTGTGCACCCCATCAGTAAAAAATTTTTGAGTACGCATCCCCAATATATGTATATTTATATAAATAGAAGTTCGAATATTTTCTTCCTGCACCCCACTGGATCATCTTGCACACCCCCTGGGGTGCATGCACCCCACTTTGGAGACCACTGGTTCAGGCTATTGGGATCAGTGGTATATACCAGTTACTTTCAAGAAGAGGTAGGCAGAAAGCTGCTTAAATTTGCCAATGATCCAGTTCTTCGGATAAGGAACAATTACTGGGGGACTAGGAGACTAAGTAGCTCTTTACAAAACAGTAAAATAAACTTTTTGTATTGTGTGAAGGATTTAGTATTTGCTATCAGTAGAAAGAAGGTACTGGATTATTTGGACAAATAGGTTTTTTCAGTTTCTGCGTCAGTGATTCTCAACCAGGGCACCCTGGGGTGTCTTGAGAGCCTTTCACGGGTGGTGCAGGGTGCTGTGCGATGTTAACAGTGTTAGGTATTCAGACATGATTCACAAGGTAAACTTGGAGGCCATAGCCCCACGAGAAGGGGAGTACAGTTGCTATGGGGGGAAAAAAGCAGCGACAAATTTGTGCTGTTGCTTTTTACCCTAGTGTACACCCCTGCATGTTGAGTTAATGCAGGGAAAAATGCTATTCGTGGGGTAGGTGAGGCTGGCACCAGCACAGGTGCTTTCCCCTGCAGCTTTACCTGGGGCCTTGGGGGCCTTCCCGGGTAGCAGTGGCAGCGATCTGGGCATGTGGAGCCTGGCTGGCAACTGGAGCATGGCTCTGGCTGGTTAGACTCCAGTTTCGGGTGGCACATGTTGTTGCCATGTGTCCCACCTCACTTTTTTCTGATGCATTTTTTTGTTTTTTGTTGGGGGTGTTGACACCACAAGATCCTGGTGTAAAAAAAAAAAATCCAACCCCCACCACGCTGCTAATTTGCAGCATGGTAGATATGTGCATGTGGGGTGTGTGCAGTTTGTGGCACCACAGATGAGTCTGCAGCATTGCAAACCACACATGCACACCCAGAGGTTTCAAATGAATCGGTGTCAAAAACATTCTGATCTGTTGGGATCTTTCTAAGTTTTTTGGCAACAGAAGAATTGCTTTATTGTTTTTTTCTGGCATTTTCCAAGAGGTGCCGTGAATCAGTCAAGGGATCCCTTGTGCCTGAAAAAGTTGAGAATCATTTATCTATGTAAACTACTCCTGATGGGATTTTTCTGCCCCTATCTACTTGATTTGGGATTGCTTTAATGTAGGTGTGGGGGCACCCCCTTCAAAAACTGCATTACTTGTGTTTTCTTTCCTACACTGATTATAGTTTTGCATCAATAGGCTAATGAATATAACACATGTAGCTCAGACATGGGTAATGTGAATTGTTATCAACTCCCCCTTTTATGTGTTTTTTAATTTTTTTAATTGTTGGGCTTGTATGACTTGCAAAAACTTTTTTTTTTCCAATGGCTGATGAAATAATTGCCAATGGTAATAACTGAGAATGGCATTTAGTGTGCCTAGACAATATTAAGCTACTGCCTTTAATAAATGCACTATAATAGAATTCAAGTTTCTCATTATTAAAATAATTTTTGGAGAACAGCAAAGTGAATAACTGCTCTGTTCAATGAAATATTCTTCATGTTGGAATGTGTTTAAAATCCGAATGCTAGATTATGAAGTTAGTATACAATTGATACCATTCACACATTGAGGACACTGTCATCTTGCTGTGTGTTCTGGTAACCCAAATGAGAAACACTCCTGGCTAATAAGGTCTTGAATTGATTAGTTCAACAAGATGCTTCTCTAAGAGGAAAAACAGCACGAATAAACAGAAATTTGCTGAAGCAGCACGTGGCTAACAATAGCATGTCCACTCTGCCTGGCAATGATGTTTTGTGATTCTTAGCATTGGTGACGTTATCTATCCTCCAGCTGATTGTGTCTGAATTTCATGTATGTATGTCTAACCTTGCTTAACATGATGATAAATAATTACAGTCGGGGGAGGGGAAGGTTTGTTAACAGCAGTCCCATGTCTCCTAGGATTTGTGACAGCTGACTCTGTGAGGGAGGCAATAGTAAATTTACTGTGGAAGTAACTGTAGCTATTCCTTCAATTTGAGGGTTTGTTTTTTTTTGACCAGAGTAGTATGAACAAGGCCACTTGTATATAATAGGTATATTATATTTATAGTATAAATAGGCACTGTGTCTTATGGAGGGTGCAGAAAGCCTTAAGTGGGCGCATCACATTTGTAGGATTTTTGCCATGACTGTTCTGTGTAATTTCTTAGAGACTTAGTCAAAACTCTTGTTTCTGTGATTTTTAGTATGCTATATTTTTTTAGCAGAATATGGGAAAGACTGTTCTCTCTACTCTTTCCCCCCCCATGTACAAAAAGAGCATCTTTCAGAAAATCAACCAAGAATATGAACAAATTAATAGATTATAAGGCTGGAAAAGGGCTGTTGTGATCATCTAGTTTGATCTCCTGCATAACAAAGACCATAGGGCCTCCCTGGCATAATTTGTATTTGAACTAAATCATCCATTATTAAAAGAGAGGTTTTTAGTAAAATGAATCCTTCAAAGCATGGCTACGTTGTTCCAATGGTTAACTTATCTCATTGTTTAAAAAAGAAACTTTTTTCCCTAATCTGAATTTGTCTAGCTTCATTCTTGGCCCATCTTGTCTGCTAGATTGAAAAAGCCTTCAGTTCTTCCCTTATCTTTTTTTTCTCGAGTAGATGCTTACAAACTGACCAAGTCACCTCTACCCCTTTCCCTTAGAGTTAAAATTAAACTTCTTGAGCCTCACCTTGTAAAGCCTGTCCAGTGCTTGTGGCTCTTTTTTCTGAAGTCCTGTCTTAAATTGTGGACATCAGAAATGGACACAAGCTTTCTAGTAGCTGTGTTGCCAACGTAAGACACAATAATATAATCTCACTACCCCTGAAATAACATTGTATTTATCTGTAACTTCCTTTACCCTTGTATCGCAGTAATGTCGCACATTTTAATTTTGCCTTCATTGTAAATATATATTTATTTAAATAGTATTAACGTATTTTCTTTTATCCTTTTTCATGTTGGGATGGAAGTGAATAGAAAAACTAGAAAAAGATTGCTATTTTTTTTGTCTGCCAGAGGGATAAAGCCAATATGAAATCTAGGAGTGGGAGAAAATTGCATAGTTCACTTTCTCAAGGACTGCTACCACTTTTTGGTGTTATTATATATAACTAAAAGTCACTGCCCAAAACATCTTGTGGTCTGTTAGACAATAGACAACAGATGGATGGATACAGAAAAATGCGGAAGCACTGGGGAACCATGAGACAGCACTGGTCAGCATGATGGGCATTAGGCATAGCACACTGGCATTCAGGTTACTATCAAGTCTCTTTTTTGGTGAGCAACATGGCAATGAAAGGATTTGAAGGAAAATAATGAGTAGTGAATATTTATGAAGAGGTCCAAAGCCTGACTGTCATCGTAGTTTCTAGGGTCGGAAGGGACCTGAGCAGATCATCGAGTCCAACCCCCTGCCATGGCACAAAAGAGTGCTGGGGTCAAATGACCCCAGCAAGGTGATTGTCTAGCCTTCTCTTAAAGAACCCCAGGGTAGGAGCCAGCACCACTTATCTTGGAAATTGGTTCCAGATACTAGGTGCCCTGACCGTGAAGTCGCGCCTCCTGATATCTAGCCTAAATCTACCCTCTGCCAGCTTGTGACCGTTATTCCTGGTCACTCCTCATAGTGCAGGGGGAACAGGGACTCCCCCAATGCCTGCTGGTGTCCTCTGACATGAGCAAAAGGATGAAAGTGCTTATTTAAAAATGTGGTAAGTGGGGAATAGGCTGGAACTGACTGAAACTGGTTCATTTCAGAATGTAGTGAGGAATGATAGACTTGGTAGAAGTCAGTTCTGAGAGTCTTTGGGATGTTTCTTACGTTTGATGGAAGAAGGGGGTGAATAAGTAGAAGAGGAGGGTAGAGTGAGATGATGTCAATGCAGCAGCCTTTGAAAGCAGTTGTAAAAATATGGACTGACAGCCTGATTCTCTTTAGTTTGAGTTGTGGCAACATCACAGTTCACCTTTCAAATAGCAAGACATTTGTTTTAATTGGAGTTACTTGGAAGGATGCTGAGTTGGGCTTCTCTTGACCGCAGTTGATGGAACTGGAAAGAAGACCAGCATGCATTCTGAAGTTTGGCCAATTAAAAACAATAGTATGCTAAAATAATATGCGTCTGATTTCTAAATTAATTTGATGAAACCTGTACTTTTGCAAAAAAAAATGTATTAGAAATTGTGGTATTTTGTCATTTTGGTAAGACAGTAGCCTTCATTTTTTTTTTTTTTTTTTTTAGCTGCTCTATCATTTATTCACAGATGATTCTACCATGGTCATCACTGGAATTTTGGAACCCCGAATTATTTAGTTAAAGATATGTGAAATTAACTTAGAAATAGAGCACTCCATTAATTTAGACTGATTTCTTCTAATTTGATAGGCTGCTGCTGGTCATCTCATTTTCCTTATACAAATAAAAGAATTACAGAAGCCTTCATTAAAGGCTCCTTCATATTTATTTTTAACTGTGTCCCAAGAGATTTGGGAGACTCAATTGATATGATAAGGGGCTTTTTGAAAGATAATTTCCCCATATTGGAACTGAGTGGTATCATTAATAGAATTTTGTTTCGGAGACCGTATGCCAGGCTTCCACGTCTCTGCAGCTGTATTGTAGGGGCTATAGCCTTTGATTTGAGGTATTGATTTTTCTCACCCCTGCTCTACCCCCTTACTGCAGGAAGAGAATTCAAGTGCCTCTATAAATGTACAACTCTGTCTCAGTTTTCTGAGCAAAAAGAATTTTGCTACCAAGAAAAAAGGGCTGAAGAGAAATTGCCTACTAATTTTACAATAGGAGGAAAACAGGCAGTTAAACAGGGGTTCTCATAATGATGCTTTTGACTCGGGATGGCTTAAATTTATGCTTTGCTTCCTATCTTGGGAGTTAGACTTAATGCTGCTGCACTATCTGTACTTCTTGACGGAGTAGGAAGCCATTTTTAGTGTTGCATAATTTTTTCTGTAGATGTCTGGTAAACTTGTTTAAAGTGTCTTTCAAAACTGCTGAAATTGTTTAAAAAGCTGAGGACCGCAATTAATTTTGGACACAAGTTTGCATTCAATTATAAGGTAGCTTAAGATGTGTCTAAAATGGTCTTTCTGTAGACGTTTTCACATTTTCTGTAGACAGAAACACATTTTCATAGCTTCATATTTTACAGCAATGCTAGGTTAGTGGTATTTTTCTTCAACCTATTTTTTGGGGGGTTTTTTTCTTTTTGATAGGACTCAGCAGAATCTCTAGTCAGGAATTTTAAGTTTGGATGCATATTCTGCAACAGACAGTAATTTCTTCTATTCATAGGTTGCTTAATGCTGATCGCTTGAGACGCTGAAATAAATATAAAAATCATTGTTTGCAAGTAGTTCTCAATCTGTTAATGAGCAGGATTTGAATTAAATCTTTCTGACACTGATCATATTTTAAAGTTGCCTGGTTCTTCTATCAAACTAGTTATCTATTAGGTTTGAAAACTGTAGCTTTGAGGGTCAGCAAGGAGGGAGAAGATTTGAATCTTGAGTTATTTCCTTTAAAATCTTAGCCAGTATTTACAGAAATTGAATATGAACAGCAGTCAGAATTTATACCAGTGAAAAAAGAAATAGCTTCGTCATTTGAGTGCTAGAAATGCTTAAGTCTCTACTAGTGAGAAAGAAGAAAAGATCTGTAGGTGTCAGTCCTGGAACAGAAAATAGCACTACTGTAATATCTCCCATACTATATTATAAGTGTATTAATAATTAATAGTTCATATTCAAGAACCTGCATAAAGATATAAGCTAAAAAGTCCACAAATGAGTCAGAACATCGATAGAATAAGAACCCTTGACAATAAGTATAAGTTGTGTCCCTGTCTATATTTTCTCTTAAATGCCAATTTGAAACTCATTTAATTACAGAAAGTATGTTCTGGATTTTGTGATGTAAAGTTATTACCTCAACTTTTAAACAGCTAGATTGAGGGAAATGGGAGCACTTAACATAATTCATGAAAGTATAGTTTCTCTGCAGCAGTGTCCTCCCTTTAGCAGTCAAAGAACATCTAGTACTGCTGTGAAGTACTCCCTTTCTTTGCTGACCTCAACTTGTTTGAAGAATAGTGCTACACATAGATTGATATTACTTTAAAAGGCTTGTAAATTTTTGCAACAAAGTGTATGGCTTATAGGAAAGTGTGCATTTCTTGCTATTGACAGTATTAGGTCAAAGTCTTGCTGTAGGTTAAGATTTTTGTTTTAATAACCAATCCTTGTGTTTTGTAGCACCAACATAATGTTAAGTGCTGCTCTTGAGTGCCTAATACTGCATTTCTGGCTAGTAAAGATGGTCTTAGCTCTTTCATTCTAATCCTTCTTACCTTCTTTTTACTGTTTTTGAGCAAGCGACACCATTCCAAGTGAAATATGTAACCTCTCAATATTGTAATAAGGAAATATATAAATTACATGTGTTATCAGTAAAAGTACTCTAGGGAATAAAGCCTCTGAAACAGTGGTTCTTAACCTTTTTAGGTTCGAGGTATCCTTCATTAGGCCTGAGGCATTCCTCAGGAAATGTCAGCTCTTAGTTTTCACTCCTTTTTTGATGACAGGAAAAATAATAGAGCAACTTATTCATTGCAAAGAACTCAGAAAGACCACAACAGGTCTGAATGTTTTTGAAACTGTGGATTTCCATGTGAAATCTGTGGGTTTATCTTGCGAATCATGTTTTGCCTATCTTAAAGCACCTTTGAAAAGATCTCGAGGCATCCAGGGTACCTACTGCATCATCCTGGTTGAGAATCACTGCTCTGAAAGAAGTTAAAAACACACAGCTGAAGTCCATAGCAAAAACAATAATTTACTGGCTGTTTGTTTTTAAAGGACCCTTTAAAGCTATTCCTTGCATGTAGCTTTTGCTTCCTTCCTTTCTTTCTTTATTTTGCAAAAACTGAAAACAAAATATTTATTTTTATGTGAGAGCTACTTCAAGGTACTTGCAGCTGTAAGAATGGGTACTACATTACTAGGTTTATTCTGGTACAAACAAAGACCTGCTGCTGTTGGGTCTTGATGTAGTGGTCTTATTCAGTGCTTGTTGCAGTTAATGAACACGGCCTTAGTGAATATATGGCATAAAAATAAATTCCTCTTCTGACTCTGAAGGTAAGGAAAATGTAAAGAGTGCAAAAGGGTGCCTTGCCTATGTTACCTAGTGTAGCATGTTAATTGTGCCTTGTAGTTGCTTTGGAGTGGAGCTGGCAGATTAAGTAAGGCAGGCCCCTGTCTGCAAACCAGCTTGGGCCCAAATCGTACAGATGTTTTTACAAGTAACTTGACTTGTTCGAGTGCCCCTCTTTAAGGCAATAGAAGTACTCATGAGCAAAGGGTTCCTAGGGTCAAGGCACAAGCTGTGGGTTGGTGAAACAGCTTTTGTGTCTGGATCTTAGTCTTTCCATTTAAATCATTGGATTTTTTGAGTTGGTTGGCAGTGACTAGTTTTTCTTAAGTCTGCTACAATCTTTTTAAAGTATTTTGTTTTGAATTCTGTGAAGATTTAAAAAAATGCTCAAGTTAGCTGGCATCTAAGAAACTATACTCTCTCATTTTAGCTGATCAGATTTTTTTTTTTTTTTTTTAGTTGAATGCTTCAACTGACCGAAGGTAAAGGGACTTTATTGACTTATCACGTTGCAAAATGACTTTCTGGTCTTCTGTTATCAATAGCATGGGTTGTTTATATCTTGATTTGAGAATGATCTAATTGACTTGCCACTGTGTATTTTGACTTGTATACTGCTTTCATTTTGTATTACGGTCAGTCCTGCGAGTAGATTTCTGGTTTCCGTGTATTAGCTCGGTGCTATTTGTCCAAATACAAACACTGCAGGAAAAATATTTCCAAACAATCTTTGTGCAACATTTTTGTATCTGTTACATACTACAAACATTTTCTATTAGACTTAGTAAAACTTAAGATGTTGGACCTAAAGAAATACCAACTCTTTTCCCTTCTCTTAGGATTAAGGGTACATTGATGATCACAGTAGAATACATAATGTAGTAAACAAATCCGTGTTGGCTTATGCTCCAGAAAACTGAAGAATTGGCAAGCACTGACTAATTTTTCCTAACAGCACTAAGCTGTTAAAGAAACAGTGCTGTTTCAGTGTTCCTAATATGGTGCTAACAGCAGTGGAGCATACATTTTACATATCTGGGGGAGGGGGGCAGAAAAAAAGTAAAAGTACTTTTATGAAGTATATCAGTGTCCAATGAGTAAGTGAAAAATGTCTAGTATCTTCTCATTTCTTTCTGTAGCTGCTGAATAGAAGTCCTATCTCAGTTGAGGTTGAAAATGTGGATGGGGAATGCAATTGCACTTCGGTTTGTAGCCTGTATCATTAGCAGGTTCAATAGTGACATCTACAGAGCTGTCAATACCCTTTTACATGCTGCTGTGCATTGTGTAGCATCGTTTTGTACTGAACATTAACACAATCCAACTGTTCAGTCTGTGAGATCTGATGGAGTCAGATTTCAAATACGTTAAAAATGTTCCACTTGTGAGTGGGCAGTACTATCCCACCAAAATGCAATTAAACAGATATATTCTTTAGCTCATTTTTACTCAAGAAAACTCAGCGTTTTTCTGTGGTGGAGTGATGGGGTATCTTTGTAACGTACAGGTCGCTAAAGAGATTTCTAATAAATCCACTTGCCAACTCTGTTTGTGTAAGATAAGCTGTATATATTTTTGCTTAATGAACTGACATCTTAGTAACCGTAAGCTTATCAGTTAATGGAGCAACAGTGGCAAGTTGTATTGGACATAAAATATAGTCCTAGGCACTGATTTCTGATAGCCGTCCACCTTCCACACTTCCTTAATACTTTTGTTCAACTTGGGTTTTCCTTTGGAATAACTATCATGCGGTGATAACATGCTCCTGTGATAGCAGTCCCATTTTGAGTGCTCGTTTACCCCATTTTAAGTAGCCTGCTGTAGCTTACAAATGGGATGAGTAAAAACTTGACTACGATCTTCTTATTATCATACCGTTTTCTCCTCTTCTTGTAATCTTAACTTCTGTTTTTAACAATGTGCTTCTTTTAGCTTTACCAACAAGGCCGCTTATGCCAGCTTGGCAGTGAATTCTGTGAACTGGAAGTTTTTGCAAAGGTGCTACGAGCTTTGGATAAAAGGTAAATGTTAGTATATTGATTAATTGCATCTAATTTTTTCACGTCTTACTGTAGTTGCACTTACTGGAAAGTGGTATGCAGAGTGTTTTTTGAACATGTGCATTTGTTTATCTTTTCAGCCGGTACTTTCAAGTACACGCTTCCGTATTCTGGGAGTCAAGTATGTCAGGGATTCTATAGTAAATCTGGTCTTAATCCTGGCAAGCACTTCCCTATTTTCCCCAGAGCCAGAAGTGGTCTAAATATGTGCCTAATGGGGTGACTGTCAGGAGTACAGTTTTGTTTTGCTTGCCTGGTTCTTGATACGGTCTTGTACTAAACTGTAGCTAGGAAAATAATTATATCAGTAAGCAGTATTTTTTTTTTTTAAGGTTTCTCAGGTGAGTTTAAGACCTCTTATGGTATTTTGAAACAACTGCTTTAACTGATGGATGTCTTTAGAAGAAACTTTAAATTAAACCCTCTCCTAAATGGGAATCTTAGACATTCAGGTCCCTTTCATCTGCAGTTGCCACACACAGCCTAACAACCCTCTCGGTAACCAGATGTGGTAAGATTACACTGCCACCACTGTCTCACTGGATTTATATCATTCGGGGCAAGGAAACCTCCTGACCCCTTTTTATAGTATGGAGAGAACATACTTGATACCTAAGGCAGTTAGGTTATTGTCATTCCCTTCCCTTTAAATATATTGCAGTGCTTCATATATATGATTTATATGGTGTACGATAAAAAGTAATTATAACTAATTATTTTAAAGACCACTCCTAAAGGATAAACTAAATGGTGTGGAAGTGGAGGAAAAATATGTGATTAAACGAGGAAATATACAGATATGTTGTAAATAAGAGAGACATAGAGACATCATTGCATGCAACACTGAAGACAATGTATAAAAATCACTAAGGGAGGGGAATAAAGTAACTCATGCTGTGTTTTAGATTTAAATTGTTTGGGTGTTCAGCTCTAATCCTTCCTGCCTGGTCTTAAACTGGGAAAATATCCCCTTTGCCCTCTAGGTCTTATGCTTAACTGATGACTGCTATAACTCTCTCTTCCAGCTTTGCAGAAGGGCTTTTGAATTCCAGGTCTTGGTTCTTTATATAATCTGTAAATTTGTAGGTAAACGGGTAAAACCATTAAAAGCTCTGTTTGGCATTTGGTCACCCAAATGAATTCTTTGTTAGTCTTACTCAACTAAAATATGCTAGACATGAATCCTGTGGTTGCTTTGGCAACTCTCCAGTGTTGTCTTAAAGGTTCCAGGACTGCAAGTCTTGATTCTTCCTTTCCCACACTGAATGCAATGATTACATGTGAAGGATGTAAATCAGATCAATAAGAGTGTGGCAGATGCACACGTATATGTATAATATATTTATTAAAAATCTGCCTATCTATGCCCTGCCACTTACAAATGCTTATCTAACAAACTAATACGAACAATGTCTTAAGATGAGGCATTCCGTGTCTCTGACAGCCCCATTCTGTCCAATCATGTTTATAACCAACCTCTTCAGGCCTTATTCATTATATCCAAAATAAGGCGTGGCTTTTTTTAAAATATTCCCTCCTTTTATTCTCTTCCTGGCCTTGTTCTTGATGACTCTTCTACTATTAGTTTTTTCCAAGGGTCTCAAGTTGGAAACAGTGGATCCTGTTGTATTTCACTTTTATAAAAGTGGCTTTCAATTGCAGTGTAAATAATAGCTCATTTGCCTTTTTATAAATCTGTCAGAAATGTTATTTTGCTGACTTAAAAATGATATGTGGTGGTGGCTTCCGTTTCAAGGACCTTGGTATCTTATGCATATAAAATAAATATATGCAGTGCCCTTGAAGAACTTCAGTACTGGCCTTGAATACTTCAGTGTGTTGGTTTTGGGCACAATTTTCAGTATTTTAGAATTCTGTTGGCATTTATGACTTATTCACAGTTGCATCTGTTGTACCAAAGATCCTGCACCCTAGAATTCTTTCAAAATACATCTCTTCTTTAATAAATACGTTCTCTTTTTCTTTCCTTTCAGGCATCTACTTCATCATTGTTTTCAGGCTTTGATGGATCATGGAGTAAAAGTTGCCTCTGTACTGGCCTATTCATTCAGTCGACGGTGTTCCTACATAGCAGAATCAGATTCTGCTGTAAAAGAAAAAGCAATCCAGATTGGTTTTGTTTTAGGTAATGCAATGACAATAACTAAGACTATTTAATTATGATGCTTTAGTTTAAATTACACTCCATGAAACAGAGAGTAGTAAATATTTTTAAATCTTTTCTTTAAGACATTATAACTGAATATGCATGGGTTTGAAATGTGAGACTATATGTGAAAAGTATAGGGTTTTTTTATACTGTGTGTATAGCAGTGTGTGCTACTTTGTCAGAATCTGACAAGAACTAGAGAGTTCTAGGTTACTTTGCAAATTACACCTTTTGATTAACAGAGAAATGTTTTGAAAGTAGGTTTACAAAAAGTCTTTACAGTGCATACCTTCAGTGTATTAATTTTACATTTCTTCCCCCAGTTTTGTCACAACACACGTGCACATGCGCACACACCAATGAGCATGATTTGACCGAGAGACTCCTACATCCTCTTCTAAACCTGAGCCTTGTAAAGTGGAAGCATTTCAGGATCCACATGCTCTACGAGCAGTTTTATATGCAACATTTCTTTGTAAATACCTGTAGGAATGTCCTCACTGCAGGCTCCTTCCCAGATTGTTTTAGAGCTGCCTTTCTGTATCTTGGTGCGGGCATAGGATAGCCACTTGTTTTCTCCAGTCTGTGGTGAAACAGCTAATTGGAACAAATGTCATGAGCTAAAACTAAATTTTGTCGTCTTACAGCAGCGTGTTAATGGGCAGTTTCATTTGCTCTTGAATTTCTAGGAGGATTCCTGTCGGACGCTGGCTGGTATAGTGACGCTGAGAAAGTGTTTCTTTCCTGCCTTCAGTTATGCGCCCTTCACGATGAAATACTTCATTGGTTTCGTGCAGTAGAATGTTGCGTAAGGTAAGGTTGGACTTAAATTACCATTAGCCCTCTCGGGAACAGTTGGTCTCGTGTATGAGAGAGTTCTGAAGACATCCTCACATAAATTGAAGAGGTTCTTTTCATTGCATCCCGGAATTCCTTACTGCCTGACCTGTTTAAAACAAACATCAGTCTGTGGAGAACTGATGATAAAAAGCTCTGAAGACCTGAGGCTCTGTCCTTGGAATCTTCAGGCCTGTTTGTTGATCTGTGGTTCTTACAATAAGCAACACAAGGATGAGTGTTACTTTCCTCCAGGTAACTAGAAGTTCATTCGTTGCATGTTTGCAGGAATTTAATACTGAAGTGCTGCAAGGGGGTCATTGGGGATATTAAATTGTGTGTCATGTTTTGTGTTGTTTTCTATTTGTTTTACCTTCAGGTCAATAGCATGACACGCATCTAAGTGTAATAGAGCCCACAAGCAAGAACCTGTGTACAGTTCTGCAGTAGTTTTCCTTTCAAGAGGCAGGGAAAAGCTAATACAAGGCTAGCAGTGGGATGTATGGACAATGTTTCTGTGCTGCAAATATAACTATGCAGTTGCACTGTTGTGGACACAAGATTGTTTAGGGTTTTTTTTTATTGCTATTGTGGACCACATTGAATATCTTTCCACATTGTTATGGACCAGTATTATAACCCACATAATTATGGAATACTGTTTTTCTTTTAATACTAGCAAAAACAATATCAGTCTGGTGTTGGAATACAGATATCCCTAAACATAATAATTGAGTTATGCTAGAATAGAGCCGACCATGACTTTTGTAGTGTAGACAGGATCTTGGCTTTCAGTATGAAATCCCTTAAGGCAAAAGCATACTAGAGGACATGCTTTTTCATGTTCAAGCGTATTGGCAAACAATAAAATAATGGTACGAAAATGCACTGAATTGGTAAGTTAAATTTCAGCTGTATCAAATAACTATACCGAGAAGCTCATTCACAAGTGGTGTACACAGCACTTAAAAAGCCTCTTTGTTTTGGGAACAGTACGTGCATGTAGTTGAAAAGCATGAGGCAATAAGGTAAATTAGTTGGTGTAACCATCCCTTTAGACCGTACAGTTCCCTGCTCTCCTAACTTTGCCTCCATTTTAGAAGGAAGTTGGACTTCAAATATTCTTTTTTAAAAAACAATCAAATCTGGCCTTTTGGATTTCTCAGATCCATTGCAGACTCTTGACATCACTCTACTAAAACTGGCTCCTAATGGTCTGGAAACTGGAGTTCAATCTGTGCAAGCTCTTCTTGCACATAAAACTACTTTCTCTGCCTTTCCCATACTTTGAAATTAAGAGTTCTTTTGCATGTGACTGCAAAATTAATAATCTTTGGTAGCTGAGGATAACATTGTAAGGCAGACACAAACATGGACGTTTTGCAAAATTGGATCATATTGTGAGGTTTAACAGTTGCAGAGCCACTCAGGGATGCTCTAAACTTTTTGTTTGTCTCTTCAGAAAGTTGTTTCTTTACCACTTAACATATATTTAGAAACGATGTTCTTTTGCACTGAACTCAGTGGGTGTTTTGACATGTGCTTCGGATGGGGGTGGGGGCACTTTAATTAGGGGGACTCAGAGAGCCTCTCTAATTAAAGCGCCCACTGCATCCCTTGTATTGGCATGTCCTTGCTTCAAAATGGCGGCAGGGGCGCTTTAACTAAAGGTTGTCAAACAAGCTTCAGTTAAAGTGCCCCGCTGTGATTTTGAAGCGTGGGGATGCTGATGCACAGGATGCGGAGCCTGCTAGAGTCGACTTACTTGCTAATGAACACTAATAAAATTCTGGGAAAAATGAAATTTTGGTGCTTTAAGGAACAAAAAAAAATCATTTAAATTTCAAGTGGAACTGATTCTCCCCCCCCCCCCCCCCCCACCCTCAGCGTTCTTTTTGCATTGGATTTTATAAATGGCAACATTTTTAAATATGAGATTTTTTTTTTTTTAAAGAAATGTGGTTTCAGGGTATGATTGTTTGAAATTTGCTTATTTTATGTAGCACAGCTAGTGGTACTGGGGATGTGTGTTGCTATGAAGAACAGTTAGAAACATGATTCTTTGATTGTTCCATGTTGTATGTACCATCATGTAAGAGGCACCCTTTGCCTGCAAAAATACTTTTGAAATTTGTATTTTAATTTGAATGCATGCTAAGTTTCCTTGGCATGAACTAGTGGTGGCATTTTCCCTGGTACATTTTAATAAGATTAAATTGAAGGGTACTTTTGGCAGCGCTGTATTGATGCAGAAAGCATATGCAGCTGTAACTTTTAAATCTTTTACTCCTAATGGGCACAGGATCTTCAATTAAGAAAGAGGAGGATCATCCAGTCAAAAGTCTCTTCCATTTCCCCTTTTCCCTCCTTTCACAGTGTGAGAGGATCCACCTCATTTCAACCGAGTTCACATTATGGCTTCAGAGTACTGAAGGATCATCGTTTCAAAGGATTAGCCCCTATTTTTCAGTACACTACATTCAGTTTCACTGTGCTTTATTGTGTATTTTTATTTCCTTCTCTAGATTTGTCCTTTATTTGCTAGGTTTTCTTAGTCACTGTCAAAATATGTTACCCCTTTCATAGTAATGAATTTCCAGGAGGAAGAGAAGTTTATCTTCCAGGAACTCACTGCACGTTCCAGAAGGTAGGCCTTTGCAGTTGCAGATAGGCAGCTGTCTCTTTCTGTCATTTGATAGATAAAGAAATAGTTCTGCCCTCTAGGCTTAGCATATGAGGCACTGAATAAATGCTGGCTTACATTTACAGAAAACCCTTTTTGTTTTAAATAGATACCAGGAACTGAAATTGTTAGCATAGTGAGAAAAGGTTTCAGCACTGCTGTACTAGTCTGCATCTGGCAGCACTGTCTCCTGAGGCGACCGTTAATCCTACAGATCAAAACCTATCAAAGCTAGCATGGGGCAGGCATGTGAGATGTGCTTGGTACCCTGGGCCCAATCTGGAGGGCAGGGTTCTTTGCAGGCTAGATCCAAACCCATCTGTGGCAGTAGAACAAGTGGCACTGTTGGTTGATGGAGCCATCCCCGCTTAAATGTGGGCCGTTGCCAAAATGTATCCCCCAGCAGGGCTTCATACCTCGGATTTTGGTGGCTGGCCCCACCCTGAATTTCTGCCCCTCCGGGAGCTCGGCCCTATCTTTGATACCCTTGGCATAGGGCATTAAGAAAAAACCTTGAGTTTTTGATCTTATGTGTATCTGACTTGAGTTCCAGAGACTGTCTTACTGCATCTGAGCCTAACTCTGTGGGTACCTAAGGATTAGCAACTCTTGAGTAGTTATTTCAAGATAATTGTCAAAGTCTCACAGACTCAGTGTGAGAACTGGTGTTTTCCTTCTCTCAGTTAGATAATTTACTTGGACTTTACTATTGCCTCCTTATTGTTCTTGAATACATCCTACAACCTTGAAGCTAGTTGCGGCTTCTCATCATTCAGAGGTGCTGCAGGAAAAAGCCTTCTTGCTTCCTAGTGCCATTCTTGTTCTGGGATAGTAAAGATTACTATCAATAACAGTGTGTGCCTGGAGGCACCAATATGCTATCAAGGTCATACTTCATGCACATCTTGTATCGAGACTAAACAATATTATCATCCCTACCCTTCCAAATAGGCGTTTTTTCTTTCTCACTAATATTGTTTCAGTTGCAGCAAGGCTGTAGTGAAAGCCTTCGTAAAATAACTTCTTGGTTTTGTTTGACTCTTAGAATACCATTTAAAATAAAGATTGGATGCCGGCATGCACTTGCAGAAGAAACCAGGGAGCATCAGATTCAGGAATGCAAAGTGAATCCACTGTCGTTTTTTGTTTCTATGTATGTCTTGCTTAGAGTTGTATTCATGTTGGGCAGAATGTGTTTTATTAAGGGTACAAAAAAGAAAACCACCCCGAGTATGACTGAGGGATTAAATGTTTAACATGCTTGAACCAGTAACCATTCTTGTTTAAGGCACAACGAGGTGTGAAATGCATTGGATTCAAAACAGGTGTTGTTTTGTGGAGTGGCAGTAACCCAATTCCAGTGTAATTTAGCTGATCAGATTATAGATGTGTAATAACCCTGTAGATTGGAGCAGATTATACAAAGTCATTTAAAAAAGTTTCAAGACTTCTCATATATTTTTTCCTAAGGTTGCTGCATGTTCGAAATGGCAATTGTAAATACCACCTGGGAGAAGAAACATTCAAACTAGCGCAGTCTTACATGGACAAACTTGCAAAACACGGTCAACAAGCCAACAAAGCAGCGCTCTATGGGGAACTGTGTGCACTACTCTTTGCAAAGAGCCATTATGATGAGGTGAGCGGGGCTGGTTTGTTTTCAGGGGACTTCTGATAAACTGTATAATGACTCCCTAATACAGGCTCAGTAGGTAGCTTGGATTTCTTCTGGCAAAGGTTGAGTCTCAAATTTACATTACTTGGTAGCAACTGAAAAACATTTAGTTTGAGGCGTTTGTTTCTGTTTTCCATTAGAGAAAACTTTATATACCGTTAAAATAGCATGTGGTACTAGTATGTCGTGGTGGGAACTGACATTCTTTACCTGTAAGCTGTTATTTAGTTAGTGCAAACCACAAGGAGCCTTATTACTTTCTGAACAAAACTCCTATTAAATTTTTAATGGAATCTTGAATGAACTACAGCTGGGCTCCAGTACACACAAGTACACTGGTAATGTGCAGAAAACTATTTAAAAAATTGCCTTCCTGGGATCTGATTGCCAAATCCACAATTGCCTGTAACTTCTTAAAATGTGTGTCACGGTAATTATGCAAATAATTATATAGCAAGAAGTAGTCTATGGCCTTGTAATTGGGAAACACAGAACAAAACTAGTGTTTCATTCAGCCATTTTCTGCAAAATCTGTTTTTTAGCAAACCTGTTAAGCTATGATTTTCTTGGTTCTAAAATAGTCTAATAATGACTAAAAGATCTTGGTTGCATGGGGCCTGGAAACATTTGAAACTGATATTGCCAAAGACAAAAAGAAATTAATCCATTATAAAGTTACTGAAGTGTCTGTTTAGAATAATATTAACAAGTATTTAACAATTAATTTCTTTATCTTACGAGTTGAAACTTTAGACAGCTCTTCAGGAATTGTGTTCTGAATAAATTTAATTCAAGGTAATTAAGTAGAAATGGGTAGCTGGTCTCTCTAAGCAGAACTCAGTCATCTTTACCTTTCTTTTTTGAAGAAAAGTAGAGCATTTACCTGTCTGAGAAATGGACCAGGCCATGATACCAGTAGGACTGCATGGTCTTCAAGAGTCCTGAGTCCTTTTCCTAGCTGTCACTGACTTTCTGAACAAATCGATCTAGTTACTTCATTTGATTGCCACCTCTCTCTTTCCAGCTATAAACTTAAGAAGAATCAAGCAATAAGGCTTGAATGAGATTTAGCAATTTAATTTTTAAGCCAAAAGGCGATCCCTAAACAAAGAATTTTTGTTATGAGAGACAAATAGTATTTTCTTAAGGTTTCCACATGATTTGAATTCAAAGGTAATGGTATTTAATACAAGCTTTTTGTTTGCAGGCTTACAAGTGGTGTATAGAAGCTATGAAGGAAATCACAGTTGGCTTGCCTGTAAAAGTAGTGGTGGATGTTTTAAGACAAGCTTCAAAGGTGAATGGAAAGTTTGCTGATAATTTAGTTGCAAAGAAAATCTATAAAAGCAAGTCTGTTGATGTACAGTAAACCATGTAGAATCTTAGGATAGCGTGTTCCAGTTCATAGTATTATCAAATCGTGTTTGCCGGTTTACTGCGGCACCATCAGTTTTATACTTAAACAACCTGAATTTTTGACCAGAGAAGACGTGTCTCGTAGAAACTAAAGCTTTTTTTTTCCTCTTCTCTGAAATGGAGTTACAGTTTTTTGAAAGAACAACAATCTCTGCCACAAAGTAGCCATTTTGCTTCTACCCCTTGTCTAATTACAGATTAGGTAGAGAATAGCTATGCATTTTTTGTGGATTAGTTCTATTACTATAAAATATGTTAGTTAATATTATATCTGGGAGGATTTTTTGAGGAATTAAAAAATGGTTTAGTAATTGCACTGAAATTTTGAAACTGAACACCCTAGTTGGTCATTAAGTTGATCAGTAGAACAGAGATGCTTTGAAAAGGCCTGCTCTCACATGTACTGTTTCCTGTCTGCTCTAGGCTTGTGTTGTAAAACGTGAATTTAAGAAAGCAGAGCAATTAATAAAGCATGCTGTGTATCTAGCAAGGTACGTAGCATCATTACAATATCGTTCTAAACTGTCTTGCTTATTTCTGGTTATAATACAGTTATGTCTTTACAGGGAGCATTTTGGAGCCAAACACCCAAAATATTCCGACACGTTACTAGACTATGGGTTTTACTTGCTGAATGTAGATAATATATGCCAATCTGTTGCAATTTATCAGGTATGTTACATGCGTGTTCCATTTCTAACACAGATAAACTAATGTCTATGAAATCTATGAAATGTCTCAAGTGTTTGTACTCGAGTTTTTGTAATGGCAAATTGGGATGGATGGCTGAGGGTGGATGGCTGGGGTTGTTTTTAAATGATGGTAACTTTTTGATCAAAATATTGTAGTTAAGTATTTTGTTTTTACATTAGCAATGTAGCCATGTATCTTTCCTTCAGCTTGCTAATAGATTGAACTAAAAGTCTGATAAAACTGAGATGGGATTGTATTAAACATAGTATATCTGGTAATATTTGTACATGCTCCACTAATTAAAGTCAAACTTGGAACTTTTTCTAAAAGTGCAGGAGTGCAGTTAGGTATGTGGGGTCTTCCAAGTTGGTTTAGTTAAACTAATTTTGGAGATTAGCTAAACACTGTTATGTATTATGGTTTAAGGGTGAGTGGCTTTTAAGCTTAATGTGATGGAAAACCAAGTTCAGTCATTTGAGGCATGCTGGCATACCATTCTTGAAACAGAGAATGTTTTGTGGGTTCTCTTTAAGATATTTGCTAATTTTTAGAAATTTGCATGCTTTTTTGAAGTGATCTTTCAGAGGCATTTCCTTTGTTGCCTTAAAAATGGATGATCAACTTCTCAGATGTCCATTTGTGTACACCTTTAAATAGCAAAGTATCCTGTGTTGTAGACTTGAGTGTATATAGTTTTAAGGGAGCATTTGTTTTGCAAAATGACAGCTCCCTAGGTAGTGTTGCTTAGCAAAACAAAATTAATTCCTACTTTTTGTTAGAAACTTTCACTACACAGGGGGAATAATATCTCAACACACTTTCTTTCCAGAGCCAGTAGTTCTTTAGATTACAAAAAAACACGGAAATTCAGGAAGGGTTTACAATACAACTGATAAGCTTTTTGTTGTGACTATTTTCAGACAGCTCTTGATATCAGACAGTCAGTGTTTGGAGGAAAAAACATCCATGTAGCCACAGCCCATGAAGATTTAGCTTATTCTTCTTATGTGCACCAGTATAGTTCTGGAAAATTTGACAATGCGCTGTAAGTACAATTGTGGATACATATTGGGAAAAAAAAAAAAAGTTGGGAGCAAATTTCATGCTGTCACTAGGGCAAAATGTACTTCCTAAGTTATACAAGTTGCAAATAATTTTCATGATAGAATTTAAATTGGTCCCTTCATTTTAGAGACTTCTTATTTTAGAATTGTTTGGTTTGGTTTTCTAATTTAAATTTACTCTTAACTTTTCAGAAGTCAAAATTCAATAAAAATATGCGTTTTTGAACTTGTTTCAGATTCCATGCTGAACGTGCTATTGGCATTATCACCCATATTCTCCCTGAAGATCATCTTCTTTTGGCCTCTTCCAAGAGAGTTAAAGGTAGCAGTTGGTTACAGTACTGAAGCATTATTCATTTAACACTTTACTCATGGAAGTCCATTCAGTTGCATTTTATTTCTGTTCCTTACTAGTCATCTTTTCCCACTCTCCGCTAACCATTCTCTTTATGGATGAGGTTATGAAAGCTGTACTTTACAGGTCCTTTCATAATAGTGAAGATGGAGATAACTTTAATGATTTTACTTTTGTTTATAAACCCAGACCTTGTCTTTGAATGTTTATATTGTTCAGCGCCAAATTCTCTGTTGGATTTAAAGGAAGTTACCAGCTGGGTTGATCAGTTTGTACAGTGGTCTACTGTGGCAGTCAGAGTCTGTAGTTTGATTGATCTCTTTCTGGGTTGACCACCAAGGATGATTGTCCTTAGCCTTTATGTAGAAATCAGTATGTAGTTGTAGGACACTGCTTTTTCCAACTATGGTATGCATGTCACAGGTGATGCATGAGTACAAGAAAGCACGTTTTTTATCTCGCTGGTGAAGCAACTGTTGAGGCAGAGTTGTTTCTTGTGTGGTGCAGCCAAATTCAAGGTTTTTGTAGGTTTTTATAAGTTTCTTTTCACCACTTATAACATTATGGGTGAAGACTTTGCAATCAAAATGTTGAGGGTGATAAATTCTTTTAGTCTTTCTTTGTCTGACGTGGTAATGAAGTTGTTAGATTTATAGTGAGGGCAAATGATGCACATACTCAGAATAATCTGGCCAGTATTTTACTCTTAAATAAGAAGCAGGAACATAACCACCACTCCAGAGGCAGCTGCTGGATAACACTTCTCCACTTTATGGTGGAGAAGACGGCTTATTTTCAGCAGTTGGTTACCTGAGATTAAATTGACCAGACATGCAGATATGTGGCATGTTCCACTTAGTAACTATGCAGAATAGTTATTACATTATTTTCAATGGGTAACATTACCCTCAATGTGGTAGATTTACTAGGTGGTAGGTTTAGGCACAGTACATCCATTCCACTTTTTACTGTGTAGCAAAATCAGTTTGTTTATATGACAGATGTAGCAGGTTTCTACGCTCTAGGAGCTGTACCTAATGTTCCTTAAGCATGAAGGATAGCGTAGCTTGACCCAAGTCCTTTGAAGGGGTCAGAAACCATTTAGGAGGATTATATCGCACAGCTATCTCGTGGTTGTGAAATGCTATTATATACGTCCCACCTTTTCTATGAATTAATAAAAGAGAAATGTAACTGTTAACTGTAACTGCCTCTGTTTTTTATTTTTCTTTGAAGTCTTTCTTCCTTTGCAGTCTTGTACCTGTCCACTTTTCCAGGTTTTGTGTCCTCTTGGACACTTAAATTTGCTCATTACTAAATGATAACTGAATAACTTAATGCTATGAGCCAACTCTATGAAGAATCTTAATTTTCTTGCATTTTAGTTGTTGAAGAAAGGCTAAAAATGAGAGCTCTGTGTACAATATTTCTTCTCAGGTTTAATGTACTCTGCCAGAACTCCTTTTTAAATCGTAAATAACCCCGTTTGAAATTTAGCTGGTGAAATATGTATTTTAAATATTTTTGTATGAATATGAAGAGAGAGGTTGGATTTCGTACCTCTTTAATGAAAACCGTTCAGAGAGCAAAACCTGATTGGAAGTAACAGAATCCGTTAACATTATTCATCTTTAGTTCACATCTCTTTGCATCGTTAATGTGATTTTTGTCTCTTCCATATTCAGCACTTATCCTGGAAGAGATTGCAATAGACTGTCACAATAAGGAAACTGAGCAAAGATTACTTCAGGAAGCTCATGATTTGCATCTATCTTCACTCCAGTTAGCTAAAAAAGCCTTTGGGGAATTTAACGTACAGACAGCAAAACACTATGGCAACCTTGGCAGACTTTATCAGTCCATGAGAAAATTTAAGGTAAATTCAAAATGCTTCTGATTGCTGAAGAATGTCTGTTTGTTATTAAATTTTGAAAAATCACATCCATAGCTCTAAAAGCAACGCAGCCTATCATTCCATCATAAGAACAGATAAGAATTAACAGCCTCTTCAAAGCCTTCTCAAGTTTTTAATCTGACTGTACCCACAGGTGCTCCCTTGTAAGGAAATTTATTTAGTGTTTTACTACTCCAAAGCACTTTACAGATATTAACAAGTTAGTTCCCCCAGTACCCTGAGGAGGTAGGTTGGGACTACCCCCATTTTAAAGATCAGAAAACAGCCTTTTTGTACAGGCTCCCTGTCAGAACCCAGAGAACCAGATTTCCCATTTTGTGCCTATGTCACTAGGCTTTGTTCCCTGTTAAGTCCTTAATTGAATGTTACAGGATCTTTCAAACTAATGTGGTTAAGTGTTCAATTGTGTCTCTCTTCATTTTTCATGTATAAGAATCTCCCCCCCCCCCCTTGTCTTTCTCTTTCCCAGTCTCCTCCACTTTCCTCTTTAATGAAAGTGAGTAATATTTGTTTTGGGTTTTTCATGTTCTGGGTCTTTTCAGGAAGCTGAAGAAATGCACATCAAAGCAATTCAAATTAAGGAGCAGCTCCTTGGTCAAGAAGACTACGAAGTCGCCTTGTCAGTGGGACACCTAGCTTCTCTCTATAACTACGACATGAATCAATATGAAAATGCTGAAAAGCTTTATCTGAGATCAATAGCAATTGGTGTGTAATTTTAAAAGCAATTAACTATTGAGCAATAAAAGAGAGGTCTTTTTAGAAAGGGTTTTATAGAATGCAAGCCTTTTGCGTAGCTAATATGTGGATTCACTCTAAATATTTTTACAGTACTTTAGAAGCACAGCAGTAACTTTAAGTTTAAATTGAGTGACTATTGGAACACACCTAGGACTGTGTGTCCACTTAGGAAGTCCAGCACCTACCTCTGGATTAACTTTGGGGGTGGTTATCTAGGGGTTCATTATGTCAAAGATTTGAAGCATAATAAGAAAGCTTCAGAGGAATAAAAAATTGATATGGTTGGTGATTTCTTTGTAATCTGTTTGAAATCCTCCTCTCCCTGCTCATCCACTCACTGCAATGAATTTTGTCCAAAGAAACTCGTGTTTCGTAGTGTCAGAGGTTTAGCATGATTTCCACAGAGGATAGTTAGTGCTCGTAATTCATAGGACGGAAGTACAGTGGGTTAAAGTGCCAATTCTGCTGCAACCCCGCTTCACAATTTGAGTTTGGGTTGCGAGTGGGACACATAGGAGGCACCTGTCCTGTTTTAATTCCTATTAGAATTTTATGCATTTTAAAATACTCCTGTACAGCTGGTTGTCTGTGGTCATAAGTTGAGTACCAGGGCGATTAAAGGAAAGGATCTGAAATGCACTGAAGAGTAGTATCAAGAAAACTAGCTTATAGTTCTCCCAGATGTTAGTGCTGTTGTTAACTCCTGCTGGCAAAAGGGGATTGTAAGTGTTCTGTCTTAAATTCCTTTTTTGTTTTGCATTTCTTTAGGGAAGAAGCTTTTTGGCGAAGGTTACAGTGGACTAGAATATGATTATAGAGGTCTCATTAAACTGTACAATTCCATTGGCAACTATGAGAAAGTTTTCGAGTACCACAATATTTTGGCCAATTGGAACCGATTGCGAGATCGGCAGTTCTCAGTTACAGATGCTCTGGAGGATGTAAGCACCAGCCCTCAATCCACTGAAGAAGTGGTCCAGTCTTTTCTGATGTCTCAGAATGTTGATGGACAGAATAGCTAAGGAACTTGGTCAATTAACCAATTACTTCTTTTTTTTTTTCCCCAAACTACAGGGGAAAGTCATACTGTGAAATCTAAACCATGTAGTTTTTCTGGGGGCTGGAATTTGCATTGAAACACTGGTCCAGTCCACTGAAGAGTGCCCATACGGATGAATGTGTGTTTAAATTCTTATCAGCATGTGTATGGCATGTCTAGTTCGGCTCCCATTTTGAACTTGGTATTCCAGAAACCCCTCTCTCTTCTTTTTTCCAAAAGGCTACTTTGCAGAAAGGCTGCAGGAAAACATTAAATAAAACTGTTTGAGCTCAAAAGAGTTGCATTCTTGTTATGAATGGACGGTTTCAACGAGAACGTTCTTCTAACAAGCAGAAGTAATAAATACTGTATTGTATAAATGGTATGAAAAAGATCTTTCTCCTCTGTGCATTGTAGCAAAATTGATGGCAAATATTAGGGGAAAGGAGAATGCCCTAGCTTTGTTAGCTGTCTCATGAAGAAAAAAATGGCAAAGAACCACTCCAGAACGCAACATTTTTTATGAACCACAATAGATTGTTAAAGAAGTGACACCGTTTGTTGTTTTAAAGATCTGAACTGGACCAGTGTTCGTTTGAGAGAGACGATCCAGTAGACCAGCATTCTTAGTTTTCTATGGTACAATACAAGAACTATAGTTTCCAAAACAGGACCAGGAGAATCAAAAGTGGACCAGTCTATCTAGAAGAGTTTTGTTTTTTTTTTGGACCAGTGGCTTTAATTTAACATTTCTGCCCCTGCATTCACTTTTACCAGTAGAATTATTTCATTTAGATGTATGATCAGTGATAATGCAAAATTATATTCATGTAATAGATACAAAACTAGGAGGTGAACGTTCCTTAGCAGTTGCGATGGCATGTCTTTAACTAGTAAGCTTATTCAGATATCTAAAATGTCAATGCCACAAGCAAAAACTAAAAATGCTTAACTATTCGCATCAGCCTTTTTTTTTTTTTTTTTTTTTCCTTTTCAGATGGGCTTACTTTAATAATTGAGGCAGTAACTTGTTTATACCAGTTAATAGTTTTGTATTACAGTCCAATTCAGCTTTGTTTCTGGAAATCACAACTTATTGTACAGTTTGCAGGGGTCAGTGGAAAATGCCAAAAAAGCACAAAAGGTCTTTTTTTGTGATGCTTCATTTCTACATTAAACAATAGTGCAACCGGAAACCGATTCTTTTATATTAATTTAAGATGCATCAGGCAGATGTAAAGTTCCCTTAACAACGCCTATTTCACTAGCTTGTCTTAATTTTTGTTCTGTTTTTGTTTTGTCTCTCTTTTTTTTTTTTTTTTTTAATTGAACCAAGTCTGTTTTAATGTTGAGGTAATGCTCAAAATTTTGAAAAAATCAATGTAGCATAGCAAACTAGAAATAAGTCATTGCAGTTACCTCAATTCTTATTATAGTGGTACAAGCAGTGCCTCTATAGTTGGGAGTCCATCAGTTTTTTCCCCCCTATTTTCAGGGGTTTATAACTTGGCTGCAAAAATTCAGTCCCAAGCTGAAGCCTGGCAAAAAAGATTCCTGCAGTACTTGGAATTAATCTGATTTGTTATGAAACTGGGGAAGGGATGGGGTGGAAATTTATTTGACTGTCTCCAAGTTATGAGTGCAGAAAGCAAAAGCTAGTTATTTCAGACACTACTTAGAACTCACAAGTGTATTAACGGCTTTTTTTTTTTTTTAACGAAATATTGCAGGCCAATAGTTTTTATACTAGTGCCTTCAAGTATTTTTGAGGGGAGAATTACACCAAGTTAAAAGGATATTTAATTTGCAAATGTGGTTTCAGCACTTGTATACAGGATGGATTATTTGTATTGGTGGGATAACCTATACTGTTAAAATTTTAATAGCTATTAAGGATGTATTGCAGGCTGTCAGAATTCAATTCAGCTTTTTATAATTTATATGTAAACTTTAAACTCTAGTTTCTGTATAGCAGTTTCTTTGCTCATGTGAAAGTGTTATTTTACATGTCCCTAAATAAGATTGCAATATTTGCCGTGTAAACTACCTAAGTCCCTAAACGCGTTTACTCTACAGGACTAATGATAGTCTATCAGATAAATAATATGTGTTAAAAGCTCATAAATCGTATGAGAACTGTTTGTTTGTTTTTTTAACTTAAAGGCATTTTAAACTTGCTTAAATTAAATTAAGGGTATTGTTTTAATATCAGAATTTCAGGGGAGAAGCTTAAACGTAGATTTTCTAAACATACGTTGTGATTTGATATATTGCAGAAGTTCCTGAAAGCCTCAAACTGATAAGTTTATATTGTCTGAAGATGCTGTATGCTCTGGTTTCCTATTCTTGGGTTTTACTTGTCACCTTTTAAGAGGAATCTCAAAGTTCTCAAGGTTTTCTTTATTTTTTAACTAAGTGATATTTGTGCTCGCTTCTGCTTCCAAGTTTGTATTGCCTATGGTCAGCAATATAGCTTCTAAAAATACAGCTTCATATCCTAGTTTTTCCCCAACTAGCTTGCATTGCTTTAAATAACCTTGTTACTTGCCAACTGTATTTCAGCCAGTGCAATATACATTAAGCTCTCTTCACCGTCGCTCAAACAAAGTTGATTCATCAGCACATGTTATATTCTGTGGTGCATTTGGATTTTTATCTAGAGTGAGCTGAGGCCCTACAAGTCACCTAGAGTTTTATTCTTCTGCCAACAGAAATATACCAAGAGAAACGTGACTTTCAGCATATGTGCACCCCGTCTCCTCCCAGTGAAGCAGATAGGACTACCTTGCATGTTGACCCTGTTGAGCTTTGACAAACTGTCTGGTTGCATCTCACAGCATTGACCTAGCAGCTCTGCAACTCCACGGTGATGTCAAAGCATATTACCTTTAGAACAGAACAGCTTTGGCTGTCTGCTGTGTGGTTCTTAATGCTGGAGGCTTATAAAACAATCGCAGTGCCTGCTCTGTGCTACGGTTTGTGTAATCCTGACTCGCTGTTATTGCTTGAGAGGTGGTCAAGCTTTCCTGGCCCCTCTTTCTTTTTCTTTCAGGATCTCTCTTGAATTGGCCTTTTCATCATGTGACTACAGAACTGATATATCCTGTATTGTTTGCAGACCTGTTGTATTTCACATACAAAAGCTTGGTGTTAGCCACCTTACTCCTGCTTTTTTTGGTGCTGTTGCCTATTGCTGTGTGCTGTCAAACGCACAAAAAGGAGGTGGGATTCCCGAGACTTTTGGTTCCTAAAAATGGAAATCTAATGAAATTGGGGTATCTTCCAAATAAAGGAATTTAACTGTCCTCTACCTACTCTCTGAAGAAGTTGCTGAGGCAGTAGATTCCACTTCCATCTCTTTCCTTTACCCTTAGTCCTAGGGAGTTGATCATACATTTGTCGTCTTCCTCTTGACAATGGTAATTATTTTTCTTGTGGCTGCATGTAGAGCATTTGCAGTTTTGTGAGTGCTTGTCCTTCCTGTTGCTCAAGAAACCAAGCATTTGGCTTGTTAGCGGCAAGTACATATGCTAAGTACACCTGCCAGTACCTCAGAGAATCAAGGGGGACAAATAACCTTGAGAAACTTTGGGAATTCCTGCATAGTTTTAAGCTTGAAACTGATTTGAGAGTGGGAATCCAGTGAAATGCATCTTCAGAGAACAAAATTTGCAGGTAAGTAACTTTAATCGCATACCAAATTCCTTTGAAATTCAGGAGTGTCCAGGGAAGACTTCCAGCTTTTGCTGCTAATTTTTCTCATCTTTGTTTGTAAGTTTAAACCCTCTGCTTTTATTTTAATGTACACTTCTTTGTTTTGTGGATCAGTTTTGCTTGCATTTTCTAGTTTACAAATTGCAGTATTTGCATAAAGAGGTGATGTTCAGGGTTTCTCCATTCTTGGTTTCATTCTTCAGATCCAGGAACTACCTTGCTTATGGTAATAGAAGAAGCTTCTGTGGTATGGGAGAAACGAATGCAAATTACGAATTGAAAAGGGTGGGGGAAGTCACAAAAAGATGTTCAACATACATCTATGCTTCTGTTACTTAGTGAAAGAACTAGCAGCTATTTGGTTTCAAAAGGTTGCTCACTTAATGTGTGATTCTTACTTGCAACCAACAAGTGTCTGCCTCTGTTTCATAGAAAACCTTACATGCACTTATTACTTTGTATAGAAACCATTTGTTTATTTTTTTTTTTTGCACACAGGTGTTTTTGTTAAATAATTTTAAAAGGTGTTTTATTGCTGAACTCTAACTTATTAGGAAAATAACATCCTTTTCATCACTTTAAAAATGAAGGGTTTTTTTAAATGCTGTGGTCTAAAATTTGGTGCCATTGCGCTGCTTCTCATGGTACAAAAATGCACATTTTATTTCACTTCCTTTTTCTAGCTGTACATACTGATAGAGTACAAAAAAAGGAAAACTCATCGTGCCTAAAACATGATTGAAGCTGTCGGCAAAAACTTTACTTGATTTAAAAATGGATTGGACTGGATTGGATTTTACAGCACGGTAGGAAATAGCTGGCTGGATATTGTTCTTTTCAGTCTTTAAAAAAAATTGTTTCCCCATGTTCCTGTGCTGAACTATTATTGTCTTCAAAACTTTGCTGTCACCTGGAAAAAGTGCCAGTCAAGTGCTAAATTCTAATCTAAATATTTTGGTTACTACGTATATTTGCAAGCTTGAGACACACGGCCTGTTGCACACTTCATATCTTGGCCTTTTAAAAATTCTTGCTTGTGGTGGAGAGGAAATTTTGTTTTAATCTGGAAATCTGTACTAAATGCATACTTTTGGCAGCACTGGTAATGCTTTTGTCTCCAAATCTCAGGAATGTTTTGGGCAATGTAAAAGGTTTCCCTTCAATGATAACAAGGTGCGTACTCTAGGGTCTTGTTAACAATATTTCATTGCAATCCTAGGTATCTATAGCATGAGTGGCCTTAGTGAGTTTGTTGAAGTGCACATTTTTTTTTTTTTTTCAAAAGTAAATTTTAAGATGAAAAATATATACTATATAAATATATAGAGATATCTAGAAACTTGGTTTGTGGTGCACAAGTTAAGTGTTGGATCACTAAATAACTGTTGCAGGTACCATATGTGTAACACTCCTTTTCTTTTTATGTATATTACTTTATGGGAAGCAATGTTGCCATGGTAACTAAAACTTTACACTTTATTTCTTTCTTTGATGTGAATGGACTCTACATTTTATTGAATATTACCAGGTTCAGTGCTATTTTTATACATTATTGAACTACAGGGGATTGTAATTTAATAACATTCTAAGATGTTGTGTGAACTCTTTAAAGCAAATTACTAAAACAAAAACAAAAAAACACCCTTAAGACCAGAATCCCCACTTGTAGTGCCACCGTGATTTATATGAGCGTATCTTGATCATTACTACATTTTTGAAGACCATTCTATTTGTTGTGTCAAGAATAATCTTTCGTATCCTACTCCGCACAGACTGCAGTGCCCAACATTATTTGTAACCATCAAACCATACTGAGTATGTTTGTAACCAGCATTGTGATATTCTGTAACTGTATTGCTAAAATGAACTATTGATCTAATAAATATAGTGTTCCTGCACTTGTTTTATGTGCCTTGAATTGAGTTACAATTGTGCTCTCTACAAAGCCTTTTTGTTTTTCCCTCCGTACCCCATAAGAGCTTCTTGAGCATTCATTATTGGTGGACTGCACTTTTTTCATTCAGCTTTCTCAGAACGAGACTAAAGTTCCCATTGAATATTGATATTTAGCCAGCAGGTAACTCTCATGCACGTTGCTTCTTCAGAAGGTAACAGGAGTATTCACTTGGTATTAATGAGTGTGTAAATCATAAATAAAGGCACGCTAAGGGTCTGATCCCATATGAAAATGTAGTGGTAACTCTCACAAGGAGTTTAAATGCTCATGGATGTTGAGTGCATGGATATTGATTGGATTTGTATGTGTTGTCTTGCTTTGCTTGGTAAGTGCAAGGCCCAGTTATAGCTTCCTTGTCAAATAAAGTTGTATGTGGGATTTTGGGGGGGCGTTGTTTGCTTTCTGAGGAAGATGCCCTTCCTCTTTGTAAAGATGAGGGGTAGGAAATGCTGTGATATGGCAGCTGTGTTAACTTGCATACGGGGTTTAACGTTCCATAGATGACAGGGACAGGAGAGGCGTTGCGTGTCATGGCGGATTTTGTAGCCCTTCACGTACAAGGTTTATGTAACTTAATTTCAGCTCTGACATGCACAAAGCTACCTTTTTAAGTTGTCTACTTCCTTCTGTCATTTCTTCTGGGAAAAGCATGTTGAATGAGGTCTCAGTTCAGCTACCTTCAACAAGCTGATTTATTCTGTATCACTGGTAGATCAAATGGTCCTCCAAGTTTTTTGCTCCTAGCTGGTGACTTCAATTTTTTAGTACTGTGGCGCCCTCCCCAACATATATTTGTGAAAATTAGATATGATTTTCTTTTGCCTTGTATGTCAGGTAGTTAGAATGGTAGAGAAGCTGGAGAGAGACAATAATTCCCTGAATTGAGGTAAATGATTTTATAGCAGTGTTTTTCAACCCATGAGTCATGTCCCAAATGTGGGTTGCAAGAGTATATGAAAGGGTCATGAACAACCTTTAAAAATGGATTATTGTTTAGAGGAGAAAAATGTGGGAAACCATGGCTTTTCCCTTGTAGGCTGGCAGAGTTCCAGCTTGCGAGGGGCTGTTTGGGGTCCTCCCTGCCCCACATGCTGGGGGCTGGAGGCAGCAGGTTGGGAGTGAGGGGCAGTGGGTCGGGACTGGCCATTGATGTTTACAACTGGGTCCTGGTACAAAAAGAGGTTGGGAACCGCTGGGCTACAGTGAAGGCTGCAGACTTCCATTGGGCTGTGTCCTGTTAGCTCTTTCACGGACTTGCCAGGACACCTTCTGCAAGTCTGTTCATCTCTGCATGTTTTGCAATCCCCTGGGCTCTCCTGGGCTGAAGGGGAATCCAAGGTTTTGAATGAATGATGTAAACTCATTTAATGCAGTCAAATCAATGATTAACAACTTTCCCAATTCCGTCTGCTTTCTCCAAGGAAAGGTTGACATTTTGGAAGGACCTGAGTCAGATTATAAAAGCATAACCAGCAGCTGAAGATTTAGTGAAGAGGAAGCTACTGGCATACACATAGGTAGGCAGGAAGAAACAACTGAAAGGCTGATTGGGTGGATAAGGCTATTTTGTTGAGAGCAGTGGTACATGATCATACTGTAGACTGTAAGGAGTTTATGCTGTTATGGTGTTTGGCTGGCTTATAACATATGTCCCTGTTCTTCCTGGGCGGGACAGCTGTCCCAAACACTGTACAGCAATAACGTAATGCTCTTGTGGATGCTGGGTGCCACAGCTGGTATGTGGACACAATCTGTCTATGATTGACTTCTCCAAAGCAAGGTTGAGTTAAATTTTTAAGGGCCAGGAAATATGAAGGGAGCCTGTACTTTCATTAACTGCCTATACAGGTATTTTGCAGATAAAAATGGTTATTGGGCTATCCTTTCTATACTTCTCACTTATTCATTCATACGCTAAAATATACTTTAAATAGCAGGAAGAGCAATTTGGAGAAATAAGTTCCTTCCATCTAACATGTATAAATATCTAAGATGGATACTGCTCATGGATACATGTTGGGAATACAAATCTCTGAATTCCTGGTTGGCCACCAGATGTCACTGCCGTGACACTACATCCAGCAGAAACAGTTAGTTATTTGAAATAACATTACTCAAAAGTAACAAGAATATTTCAGCCTTTTGACTTCTTGCCGACTTCATACATTCGTGTGATAGCGTGCCTGTAAATATAATACTGCCCTTAGGTTCTGCTTGCAGCTCTTTCACTCATTATACTCCATGTTGTGCATTAAATGGTTTCACAGATTTTTTTTTAAAAAAAGATATTAAGTTAATGTTGAAGCTATTTACAGTGTTTCCACAAATCCCTAGTGCTGATTTTATATACAAAGAGGAGAAAGTTGAGTTGAGAAATGTATGCATCAAAATTTTTAGAACTCTTGCAGTTGTCCAGCTGTTTTTAATACCATCAGTGTTGGCCAACTCCCCAAAACCTGAAGAGAGAAAGTAAAAAAAAACCTGGTAGGGAGTCTTGCTGGTAGGCCATCACTTTAAATGATATAACCCCCACATTTACTACATAATTCTTAGAATAAAACTCCTAGACTGTACAGCCTTTAACCGTGTTCAACATTATTTTAAGCAAGTATGACATTTTTAGGGCACATAGCATTTTTCTGATGTGATTACATCTAACATTAAGCCTGATGCACAGTTTTTTTGTAACAGAAGTGCTGAAAACCTTCAGTTGGAAATATAACTCTGGGAAAAAAATTTCCAACACAGTTATTCTAGGAAAATTCATTGTGTTCTGCTGAGCCATTTCTGCTTCACACAGATGGCTTATTTTCACTGGAATCCCTTTTAATTGAATTGTCTGGATATTACATGTCTGCTTATCTGCTGTTCTACATAGTGAAATCTAAAGAAAGATGTAGCGAAACCTCTTCCGGTAGAGGCGCTGTGCAGCCTCAGTTAAGCTCTCTCTGCTCCAACCCTCTGGCCGTGCTACTTTTCCATTTCACAGGGGCATCGTGGGGAGGAGAGAAGAGGGGGGCAAGCAAGCATGTTGTTTGCCTGGCCGTGGTGAATCTAAGCTGCTCGGTCTGTGAAGACGATGGAGAGGCTCCTGTTGACTTCGGTGGACACTACAGCTGTACATGTGCCTGTAGCCAGTGAAACCATATCAAGCCTTTATACGGCTCTTTCACTCTAGAGTATAGCTCTGTTAAAAATAACTCGGCCCTCCTCTACTGAACAACAGTAGGAAACAGGACTGCAAATTAATCATGGGTTAGTGGATGGCAGCAGTGATATCTCCAGAGAATGCTGTTGCAGTTGTTGGCTGATGACCATTATTTGCCCAGTGGAGCTGGAAATAGGAGATGCGTGCAGATATTTTGATTTTTTGCACCAAACCTATGCTTTTGGAAATGCCTCTCTTCCCCATGATGGTTCTGTTCTAAACATGGTCAGGATGGCTGCAAGGCCATATGGAGGGTTGGAAACATGCACATATGTAAATCTGGATGGGTGACAGACCCTGCTCACATTAGAAGGAAGGGAAGGTACGGTGTACCCACTATACGTTTGTCTGCTAACTAGTTGCTTTGAAAATATTAGATGCTGTGGTGCTATAAATGTAAACGCAGTTTTTCCAATGAGCATGATTAAAATAGATCTTTCAATTGGTGTGTGATACAGCTGTTGCAGAACACCAAAATATTTACAGATAAACCCATGTCATCTGAAATGTTATAAACTTTGTTTAATCTTTCCAAGATCCAGCTTTGGTAGCTACTGGTTGCTATGTGACACTGAATCCCTGGGAGCTTTTATGTTTTTTGTGTTTTCTTCAATTTTTAAAGCGGTTCTGGTTGTAGGGAAGGTCTTGTGGTTTCTGTGGCACTGTATCTCTGGGGGTTTTGTCCAAGGGGCTTTCTCTAGTGGTTCTGTAGTCATCAGCTGCTCGCTTCCTGTTGCTGTTTGAAGTTGTCTGACAGCAGCTAAAAAAGACCCATAGAATAACTCCTATAAGAAAGGAGGGTAGTGTGCTCTAGCCAACAAAGGAAATTAAAACGGATTATGCCCTTAGCCGCCAAGTCACAAAAGGAGACCCATATATTTTGGAGCCCTTCATTAGATGGTTCCATTCCTTATTCTAGCCAGTTCCACGCATTACAAAAATTTAGGTATCTCAACCCAGGAAACAGATGATGCCAGTCGTAAGTAATGACTGCTGACAGCTGATTTCAAGTGGAGAGCAATTTCAAATTCTTGGCATGCTTGGTTAAATATTCATTGAAACTGTACTTTGTATTTATAGAGCTTTACATCTCCAATGTACTTCACAGCTATATGTGACCCAAACAGCTGTCTTGAGAGACGGAGAAACTACACAGAAAAGGGTGTCTCTGTATTACAAACCGAGTCAGCTGGCATCTGGTTCTTAGCCCTGATCTGGTTCTCTAGATTATGTTCCCTGCCTGGTTCATACACACTTTTCATCTTTCAGGCACCTCTTGATCTTCCACTGCTGTGCTCTGCTGACAGTGTCTCAGTTGTGTTCTGCACCGGCTCTTTCAGAGAGTGGTGCTCCATAACGCGAATGGAGGACAGGTGAGGGAGATGGCAGGGGAAAGAATAAAAGCAGGAGGAAGGGTAGTATGCAGGTAAAGAAGGAGGGAAGAGGGGGGTGTCTGCAGAACTGATTGCAAGATCCTAACACCTAGAAAATTTAACTGTGTGGTATCAATTCCCAACACTCCTATCCTCTCCCCACCCCCTAAAAAACTCAGGTTTGCTACAGGCAAGTAGGACAGAGGTAGGAAGGAATCCTCCCTTCTCCCTCTTGGGGTAGGTCTGCAGTAGCAGCGTCCCTGGAGTGAACCGCTTTCTAATTAACTTGAATCAGCTGGCATGTTTGTACATCCTGGTCTGGACGTTCCTGGAACGCGTATACTCTGGCGCACACATTTTTAGCTTCCTCCTAATCTGAGCCTCGGAGCAAACCACACATGCTTTCAGACCATCTAGCCCAGCATGGGCAGATCAGCTTAACTATTCAATTGGCGGTGTTGACAAATGCTCAGCCACGGAGCTGGCGAGGGGCTATCTCTTCCCTCACTAGCGCTGTCTTGTGATGTATAAGTCCCTGTTGGTATTGTCCTCATCCCTATACCTATTTTTTCACTAGGAAAAAAAAAAGGTGTATGTTCTGCTTCCTAATATTGCATCCTGTGAGTGTTTCCACTATTGACTCTCTTGTTCATCCACACCTGGGTTGTCAAAGAGTTGCCGTGCTTGGTGCATATTTTGTGTGCTATGGGCTATTACTAGTGTCCTGTTGCTGTCGTACCTCTTTGTTATGCTTGCTGCCTCTTGGTCACCATGTAGGCTGGTTTGTGGTGACTGTGACTCAGTCCGATTCTCTTGCACGTTGTTTTCTTCTCTGTGGAGTCCCCATGCATCATACAGCTTCAGCAATGTGGCATTTTCAGGAAATGCATCGGAGTCGGGGTTTTCTGAACTACAGTATAACTTCTTTAAAACAGAACAAAAAAATCACATACCGTGCCAAGGTGCTATTTAAAACGACCAACTATAATGTGCCATCTCACTGCAGGGAAACGCTCCTGGCGAACTATAGGCCTGTTTTTCAAAGCAAGTTAGATGAGATGCTTCTAAGAGCGAGATGCGGGGTTTAAAACAGAGGCCAGCACCTTTTTGGGCAGAGTGCCAAGAGCACCCACCACTTCAACTTGCAAGATGTTGGGGTGGGTGAGGGGGGAGCCACAAAGGGCCTGACTCTTGTGGCCATACAGCCTGGCCCCTTCCTTGCCATCCACCCAGAGGCATGCATGCCAAGCAAAATGTCTTCGAGTGCTACACTTTGGCACCCGTGCCAGGGGTTGCCTACCCCTGGTTTAAGGTGTAGTGCACTTTCCTTCATGAAACTCCTCACTCAGCCTACTCGGGGAGTTAGGCTCCCTGTTGTATAGATCAGAGCCTGGATTTCTGAAGTTGAGGAGAAAAGTAGGGGAATCTGAAACAAATAAATGGAGCTTTACTTCAGCATACAATGCCCTGGCCCTCTTCAAGGAACCCACTTTCTTTCCAAGCATGAAAGCCTTAGTAAGCTAAAAGATCAAAACTACTTTGCTAAATGCTAAGTTGCTTCTGTGACTTGGTTTTTGTACACATGGATCCTATCTATTCCAGGACCCAAAATGGATGGATCCTGATTTAAATCCAGAAATACTCTGAGGATACACATTACAAGGAAGTAATGTAATCTTTTAAATCTTTCATAGAGGGAGAGTGCACGTGAGCTGCTCAGTTTGCTCTGCTGCATTGCCACTACAAGCTCAGGCAAATGCGCTTGCACAGATCAGTGCAGTTTCACCCACTGTTCTGCAAAAAAACCAACACTGGTACTCGAATCTCTGATGCCACAGGGTGTCACTGTGGGATCATGGTGGTTTCTATATGCAGAAGCGCTCCGCTGATCAGCTAAGTGCAGACGTCTAAGGCCGCGCACCACATAGACGTTCGATCAAACTCAACAGCCATCGAGCCAATAAAAACGTACAGCAACGTAATAACAGCGTTATGTAGGAACGACTCATAAAACCTCGTCAACTAAACTATTTTGAGCCGTCCTATAAAGTTTTGTATCGAGCCCTTGTTCCAGGGTCGTCTTGCGTCACAGTGTTTAACATCTTAAACCCCCAGATCCTGGCATGAAGTGTTTTAGATGAGAGCTGTGCCCACCATTTAAAGTGGTTAAGCCCTGAGGTCTGCAGGAGAGGCCCAGCCTATACTGTGAAACCCTGTCCACACTGCATCGGAAAGCAAAAACAAACTAAAAGGCATAGCCATCTTGCAACTGGATCTATTTTGTGTCGACTTATCTCCCCCACTTGGTTTGTACACAGCCTCACTGAGACTCTGGCTGCATAACCCCAGCTCCAGGCAGCAAAGGAATCTGCATCTTAGTGTTTGTGCTAAATGTGATTTTTGTTTCTAATGATGCTTTACATTTGCTTGATATTCTTCATGGGTGTATTAATTTAAGACTCATAATTTAAAATTCAGCCAACTTTGTCTGGCTGAATTGAGGCGGGTACGTTTTTAAGGAGGGCTGAACGTGTCAGCAGTCATGGCACATGATAGATCAGAAACGGGAATCTTGGTTTTTGACCTAGAAGAAGCGCGATGAGTAAGTTCGGCTGGCTGTTCTGATAGCCTCCCTGATCAAATAAAGCTCATAAAGATATCAAATTAACATGCTGACAACTGCAAGCACTTGCTAATTACAATATTGGTTTTGCATATTTATGCTCACTCATCTAAATAATGAGTTGTTTCCAAATAATCTATTTATGTTTTGTAGAGAGTGTGGTGGTGATGATGATACGGCTCTGATCTGCAGCCTGCTGTTGATGGTGTAGCAGGGGTTTGAAATCTCCCACTGTTCTCCGCACACAAAGGGTAAAGATGCTTTTCTCCCACTTGTCCTATATAACAAAGGGTATTTGTCAGCCACTATATAATGACTGGTTTGTCACTTTTTTTTTTTTTTTGTCAGCTTATTTGGAAACAGTCTACTCTTATTGAAGCTTGCCACATCCTGTATAAATATATATACCATGTATTTTCTTGCACCATACTTGTCAGCAGAGCTGCTACTGGAGTCCCTTTCAGCGGCATAACTAACCCCAGTAATGTATTGTTCTTTCCTGTCTCGGATATGAAATCGTGCAGGAGAGTTTCTGGTTTTAAGTGGGTATTTTATTTTAACACACCGGTGACTATGGTTGTTAAAGAAAAGCAGGTTAAAGAAATGTGCTGTGCACTTGGAGGAGGAGTTGATGTGGTTTGCGATGGCCATTAGCTACTGGTGGAGTGAGTTGTGCAGCTGTTGACCAGCCCCTGAGAAAATGGTCTCCTGGTCCACTACACTGATGAGTTCACTGATTGTGGAGAGTCGGTTGTGCCAGATGAACAAAGATCCTAGATCTGGTCTCGATTCGAGAGCCCTGGGTGGCCTTTTGGATACCTGGGGGGCATTTAATGCCTCTAATGCTAGTTACAAGGCTACTGCCTAGTACAGTGGTTCTTAACTTTCTTTGGCGCTCTCAGTGTGTTGTGGGCTGCACCCACACAGCTTACTTCCTGTGTATCCATTTAAAAAACATTTTAATGGGATAACACATGGGCCGCGGCAGTGTTGCTGATTGGGCCACAGGTTGAGAACCACTTGTCTAGCGCATCTAAGAGCTGTTTGATTTAATTTTTCATCACTTGAAAAGTCTCAGTTTGGAGACTTCAAAAATAAATGAGTCATTTTATTCTTCTGCAGATTAAGAGCAAAAAGAAATATCTGGCAGACGCTGGTCACTTTGTGTTCTGAATGGAAATGAGGTGGCTCTAGACTTACAGCTTCAACTCTTGTTTCACTCCTTCCCCTTTCCAGATGCAAGGTGAGCAAGGCGCTCTTTCCACCAGGAAACAAACAATTGTGTACCCCCCCCAAAAGATGAATGAGATCAAGGCACTAAGCATTTTTGAACCTGAGTGTCTTATTTTCTTTAATGCCCAGGGAGAAAACAGATCTGGGTCTCTTAATAATTCTGTTTTAAAAGCAATGCAGCAGTGCACTTTTTTGGACCATTCACTTCTGAATTACTCCAAGTGATTCAGCCTCTGACCAAGATGTATATTTATGTTGGTCTATGAATGCGTGTAAATTGATTAACACTTTGGAGTCCAGTGTGTCTGAAGCAATGACTTTGTTCCATTCCTCTGGCAAGAATTAATATAACTGGGGCCAGGCTATTGGATTGTGTTGGGGAGCTGAGATTTTATGTGAACTCAAAGGTTATTTCAACGTTGTTAACCCCTTGGGACACTGGATGGTGTGAAATGCTTGCACGTCCTAGGATGAAATCCTGACCCTATGGAAGTCGATTGGAGTTAGGCCAGTGAGACCAGGATTTCTCCCCAACTTTTACCAAACTCATATAAGATGTCCGCATGGTGTAGATATCTCCTCAAATGGGTAATGCAGCAAAACCAAGATGCATGTCCCTTTTTACTCCCCTATTGACGCACGATTCTTACCAGAAACTTAGCCATTTGGTTGTTCTTACTGTATTTGTATAGTTTACGCAGCTGTTTTGCATCGAGCTCTGAGAAAAGAGACACGAATCTCCACAGCATCCTAGAGGAAGGAATAGTTGAGTGAAGGAACGTGCTTGAATGCGAAATATTCCACCCCCACCTCTTAGCATTATTTAGTAACTTCTATCTGCCTCTTCTGTGATGGGCAATATACTTTTTCATATAGGATTTTTAAACCATTTTTTAAGCTTAAACTGCAGAGCATGGTTCCTTAAAACAAATGGGATGGGTCATTCTTTAGTTCCAGGCCAAGCAGAAATGCATACATTTGATGCATCTCTAAGTCCATATGGCCAGCATTACTCTTGAGGCCCTTCCTTAATCCAATAAACCAGCCTCCCCATTGCCTGTAACTCTTCTAAAAGAAAAAATATTGTTGCCATGAAGCTCATTCAGCCATTGCAGACTGGGGTTGCTTCTGGTAATTGTGCTTGCACTGTTATACTATGGTTTATATTCGCCTTTCGTAGAATGCCATTGAATTAAGTTGCACATTGCCATGTAGATCCTGTATCGCCGGATCTACATCCACACCAGCACAGCACACTCTCCTATATGGTGTCAAGACTTCTGGGGACATATCCCATGGCTTTTTTGCACTGTGGTAACTTGTCTTTCAACTCCAGGCACATGAAGGATTTTCTGCACTGGAAGACTAGTGGTGCTCAAGGTGTCAACTTGTCACTGTGGTGTGGGGCCGGTTGTGTTAACAAATGACAAGTTGTGCTTGCTTGAGTTTTAGCCTGCATCCCTGATGAGGCCAGTCTACCCAAGTTAAATGTACCAACACTCTCTCAAGGTTAGGGGATTTTGTGTGTAGACAGGACTCAAGTTATGATTCATGGTACTTTTGCACTGAAGAAGAAAAACCCAGTGACTCGCCCATGAGGTCAACTAAAGAGGCTTGCCAAAATTAGGCATTTTTGAGATGACATGTACCCACAGGTCTCCATGGGAGAAAATTCTGGGGGCCAAGCATCTGAGAGCTGATTTAAAATGATCGCCCAGTGTTAGCGTAGGCTTCTGGAAGCGTGAAGCTAAGTGACATCCAAGTGCCCCCGGTATGTTGGACATCGGGCCATAATCTCATTTGCACAGCTGTCGGTGTTGTATTTAAACCTTTGACCCAACCTTCCACATAAAGGGATGCTACTCCAAGTGTATCATCATTGATGCATTAAAGAATTATCTTACGTTTCCCAGTGTTTGAGTTCCCAGGATTTGCAGTAATGTTGAAGGAACATATTGATGTGATCCCCAAGTATGGTCAAGCTTTTCTTAGTGTACTTGAGTTTTTTGTCTTTGGGGAGATCCTGAGGCAAATCCAGTTTGCGAAGAGATGTCTTAAAGGGTCTCAGGAACTCCTTGCACTGGGAAAAACACAGAGCTTGATGAGATGAAATGCAGGTTTATTGCTCAAAATTCAGTGACTGACAGCAGCTGTTTAAATTCCCTTTATAAAATATAAACTCGCTTACACTTTCTGCTCAAAATGCATCTAATGCTTGTTATATTTAGCAAGTGTCATTGGTACAATGTGAGGAGTTGCTTCAATTGCTCTGTATGACGGAGCCCCGTAAGCTCAATTGTGCGATCTCAGAAATGCATTAATTCCGCAAGTCAAAGTCTTGCCTGTCAGGAATTATAAGGAGAAGGATTGGAGGATTTTCAGAGGAGATTACCCTTTGATATTACAAAGTCAAAGTCTAAATTCTAATTTAAAGTATACCTCATCCCATGTACCTGTGCCCTCCTGTGCCCCAGACACATTGTCTTCCAGTAAATATTGAACAAGAATCTATGGCCGCAGAGCAGCCGCTTTGAATCTGTAAAGCAGTAAGTCCACCATCAGTTTTATATAGTTAACACCATTTTTGTACCATATAAATAGCCTTATCGAAGGAAAACAACATCAAAACTGTCCAGTAATTGTGAGCACCCTTCTTTGGGGGGTATCCAACTTCAAGTGTGAGGGCTAGGCCTAGGTGTTATGCATCCACAACTCGAGCAGAAATGGGTGAAGCTGCAGATATTTAGCATTTTTGGAAAAAATCAAGGCCCCAAGTTGTTACATTTGAACATCTGGAATCTGGGTCAGCAGAAGGTAGTGGGCTTTTCAGAAAAGAGAGATCTAAATGACTCGCCCAAAGGTACAAAGTAAGCAATTGTCAGAGACATAACTAGAAATGTGTTAAAAAAGAGAGCTTTAGTAAATGAATAGTTGGGGGGAAGATAATGAGAAGAAAAACATTTGCAGCACAGAAGGAAGTTTGTTTGGTTTTTTTTGTTCCTTCTCCTTTAAATTTCTGCAGCTGTTTCCTCTCTCTATAAGGAAGGGATAAGAGAGGTCCTTTGCATTTCTACAACTAAACTCTAGTTAATATCTCACAATTTTAAAGGAGTCTTGATCAAGGCCATCTGTGTAGTGGATGAGGGGGTGTCCAAGTGGTGCTATACTTGACTTGCACTTTGAAGAGGTTGCCTCGTTCCCGTTGCTGAGTAAATACTCTTCCTCCGTCTACAAATGACCAAACTGGTATATTAGTCCTCTTAAGTATACAAGTTCTGCAACTTATGGTTAACTGATGCCTAAAGTAAATGCTACCACAAAGCTGAAAATTTGAATAAGAAACTTCCTGCCTCTGTCAAAGGCATTGAGGGTGGGGTTTTCAGTGGTATCGTGGGAGCTGGGCACCTGACCTCCTTAACTGAAAAGCCAGGCTGCGTAAGATGCAAATGAAGTCTCGTAGATAATATTATTTGTCCCATATTACATTAACCAAATAGGAATTGGAATTCAACTATTAAATAGAAATCCCCGATTACAAACACTATATTGTGATAAGCCCTGGCCCCTTCCACTGAAGGCAAACAAGTCTTTCGGCAACGTCAGAGGGCCCTCAATTATAGTGACTCCCCCCCCGCCAGTGCTTCCACTTTACACCGCTAGCCAGGCGTATCATACCCGCTTTGGTACTTTGACTTTCCCATGTCCGTTTCCTACCGGGTTTGCCCTTCTCCAAGACTCACCTTCTCCCCTCGGCAAAGCCTTTCTCCTCCGCTCTCTGAGGCCTCCATCCTGGCTAAGGAGGGATGAGGAAGTTGCTCGGTGGCCAGTGCGTCGGCCGGCGGGCGTTTGAATCCAAACCTGCTTGTGTGACATCACCGCGGAAGCGCGTCGGTTCCATGTTCCACGGCTCTGCTTCGTCCGAGTCCTCGCCGAAGCCTCCAGGAGCAGAGGTCCCGTCCGGTCCAACCCCCTGCTCCAAGCAGGACCGGCCCCAGCGCCATCATTCGCCGTACTAAATAAGTCCAGTTCCCTCCACTTCTCCTCGTATAAGTCGGGTGGCCCAAATGTTGGATTTAAAGTTAACATTGCTTGTTAATATATTCAGTATTGTTGGTGACACAATTACATGGTGTTAAGCGAATTTGCAGTCTTGGGACCCACTGGATAATTTATTGACAAATTTCAAAGTGCAAAGAGCGCTAATTAGAGATTTGGTTGATCTTATTTTGATGTTTCTATCCAAAGGAGCGAGACTGAAAAATCAGACAGCTTTGAGTTTGTGTGACGATGACTGGAGAACTTGTTTGGCTGGTCGGGGGGGAAGGAGGAAAGAGGGGAGTTGTAGCGGGATACAAAGCTCGGAGAGGTGACAGATGTTCTGGTGGTGGTGTACGTTGCCAACACTGGAATTTGCAAAGGAGTCAAGCTCCCAGCGCCCCCCTGAAATTTGATGGCATTGATGCCTCCCACACATACTCCATGGAAAATCCCAATTAGTCCATTTAAGCCGTCTTCCACATCTGATATTACAGACACTCGCCTTCAAAAAGAATACATTGCACTTGTCAGGAGATGGTTGGAAAGGCTTTGTGCAAAAGGGTTTTTTAGAAATTACTTTGAGAATAAATGCCTTTTTTTTTTTCCAACAAAGGAAAATTGCTCTAATTGGTCGCAGTCTGACCAGCCAGATGATCATAATGTCCTGTCCCCTTGTACATTGAAGCTAATTATGTTTATTGCAATTCAACTCTGCTCCCATGCCAGGTCGTTCCTGTCGCTGGGAGGCTTCTCAAGCAATCTCCAAAGGCCTCTAATCATTTAAATCCTTTTGGAATAGTGGCTAGTGATAAATGAATCGGTAAATGACCTTTGGCTGAAACGTGTGCTTACCTACAAGCCCCCCAATCTGCCTTAAGGAGTCCGGCTTTCCGAGAGGCTGAGCACTGACTTGGTTCCTCTGTGAACGTGTGGTTGCTCAACGCCACCGATACTCAGCCAAACCACGGCGGTGTCTAGTTATGAGTTTAGAGGCCAGTCTTCAGACGTCACTAGTTTGTCCTTCGGCTATCGTCAAATCCTTCTTTAGTTTTTAGATGCATGAAGTAATGTCTGAATTCCCCGAGACGACCATGTCCTGTTAAGCATCTGTGGGGATCCTTCTGTTTCCTCACTCCTGCTCATCTCCTGCAGTTCTTGCATCTGGAATTTGAATTCAAGTTCCTCGAGGCAGATGCCTTGCATGCTTCTGGATGCTATCAAATACAAAATGCGTATAGTATGCGTCTCTTTGAGTAGTGCCGGCAGCAGTTGACGCAAGCTCTTTTGGCTGGGATTGTCACCAGCATCGGTGCTGGTTCCTTGTCCACCCGGGGAAAAGAGGTGTGCTTTCAGCACTTGGTACACACCAAGGCAAGCTGGAGTCGTTAGCATGATAACCCTCTAGCAACATGTTAAACTGCAACTTGGCGAGACTCGGTTAACATTTTAATGCCTGCTCTTAGAACGAGGCATCCAACGGGTGTTCTTAGCAAAACGGAGGCGAGATCGACCTACCTATCTAGACCGGGCAACAAAAGCGATGACGACGCAGCAGCATCGGCTTCGGCGTCTGATAAGAATCGGAGCGTGCGTGAGCCCTGCAGGGGTCCTGGCTGTGCGGTCTTGTTAGCGTGCCACAACTCCCTGGCCGTTATCTCCAAGCGGTAAGGAGTTTACAGCTAAACAAAGGTTGCCTAGCCACGCCCCAGCCACCACACCTTCGCTAGGAAAAGATGTGGATGTCTATAAGGAAATGAAGACGAGGCTTCTGGATCCTGTTCTTTATTACCTTTGAGTTCCGACTGCTGCCCGGAGAATATTACAGTCACGACAGCGTACTTATTCAAGCAGTCATTAAACTTCACAATGTGGCTTTACAGCAGAGACGGCCATTTTTATTCATCTTTCCTGTGGAGTTGCATTAGCAGAGATGCAGGCCAGAACGCTAAGCAATTGTCAGATTGCTTTTGTCTCTTACCTCCGACATGAATAGTCTTTTCCAGGCTGTACCGTACCACAGCTGATGAATTTGTTTAGCCTCCAATCCAGGTGATGTTTGTTCAGTATTGGCATTACCATGATATAGTGCAGTGTACTTCTAGTTCAAGGTCATCGTTTCTTTGCCTTTTTAAGAGACCTTTCGAAGGTTTGCTCTTTTTTCTCTTCTTTTATGTGCATGCAATACTCTTTTTATATGCCAGTGGCCAAATTCTGCCCTCTGATTCTCTTCTCTAGCTGGTCTTTTACCTGTTAGAGGATGAGGAAGGGGGTGTGAGTAAATCTGAGGACGGGATTAAACTATTATTTTATTGTTTGGCGTGAGCTGGGTCGGAGGGAGTGAAAGGAGAGAGATAGGAAGGGGACTATTTTCCTTTGCGACCAAGCCCTGACAAGATGCTTGTGCTGCCCTAGCTTAGAATAGTGGAAGATCTCAATTTTACTTAGATCAGGAGATGGAGACTTATTTTCTGTAAGGCTTAATGCCAAGGCAAATTGGCATCCTATCTCCTCCCTGTAGTCTCGCCATAATGAAAACATCTCAATAATTTTCTATACCTGTTTGTGACGAGGGTAGGGAAGTCCCAAAGAAGAATCTCCATCTTGTATATGATTACGGAGCTTTGACACGAAGAGCATCGGGGTCCTCTGTTTCAATTATTTATTTGTACTTGTATTATAAGGAGCTCATATCCGAATGAGAGAGGTTAGTGTGCATTTCTCTAGGCAGCTCTCAAGGCTTTTCTGCCCTTTCTATCATCCTCCATTCAGAATCTTTTTTCATATTAAATTTTTGACCAAAGGGATCTGCTGGTCTTTTTTTTTTTAGGCTTCAACAATATCTTGATCCTGGAGGCACAGCTTGGTGCCCAGAGGAGTTATCTGTCCCCGTGTGCTCTATGAGCTGAGTCTATCAGAGAAGTCTTTAATATAACTAGGGTTTTCTCTATTGCTTTTTTATTACCCTTCCAAATACCTCCTCTTCTTCTTAATCTGTATACATCTTGTGTTTGCTTAGGGTGAAGTGTCCTTCTCTAATGGATGGTCTGCAGATGGGTATAGCTCTTCAAGTTTTGGCTTCGCAGGCTCTACATCTTCTCTATAGTCAATTCACCCAGAAACTGTCTTGCTTTTTGGGTCTGGATCCCTGCTTGTCAGTGGCAATACCCCTCTTTGTGTTCCTTTGTCACAGACGCTGCTATTTATGTGGCTTGTTTCTATGCAGATCTCTCTGCCTGTTCCTTAGGATTTCCAGCCAGCTGCCAGGTTGTTCATTAAAGCTGTTTGTAAATGGTATAACTACTTTTTTTTTTTTTTAATCTGCATGGAGTCTTGAAGAGCCAGAAAGTAGGCTATCAGCTATCTTCCCACTCTCTGTGACTTGCAGTCTACTGGGAATAGATTAGTTTGAGCCTTCCTTTTATTGCATTTCCTTTTTTTCATTCTTTATGAACTGAAATATGCATTGTCAGTGGCATGTTAATGAGCCTTGTTCTTGTTCCTGCTGCTCAGAAAAAGGAACCGTGGAATTAATCAGGTATTTGTCAATTTAATGTAATTAGTGTAACTTACTTGTAGGCTGAGGTATTAATCATGTGATATAAATTGCTCTGTGTGACACCTGCAACTGCCGAGAAATTCAGTTGCTTCACATACAGCAAGCTTATTTTACTAGGCCTTTTCGTGGAAAAAAAATGGTGGGTTATACCTTTTGGTTGGATAAGGATTTGTTGTTTTATTTAGATTTTTTTGGTTCTCAGATTTGTAACGACCAAAGTAATACTAAAAAATCCTAAACTTTCTGCTCACCTTACTAAAAACAACTGCCTTCGATGCCAGTGGCACTACCTGCCTTTTACATTTTAGGGCACATCTGATGTGGCTGCATACCCTTCAAAAGGAAATGCCCTACCCTATATTACTAGTGCAACTTCATCTTTTGAAGGCTATCAAACATCTAGTCGAGTTTGCCCTATCTGCTGTTATCTTGCGTGTGGTTTGGACAACACAAAAAGCTAGCGAGTTAATATTACTTTCTGGGCAGCTTTAATTTTAATTTTAACATGCTGCTAATGCAACTGGGTGGCAAGCCTTGCAGAGAAATGTAACCTGTCAAATTTGTATAAAAATATTTTCAGGTTTTTTGTAAAGCCTCTTGGCTTAATGTCTGGACCTAACCTATTTGACGGCACTCCCTTAAATATTAAAGCGCTTCTATTTATGTGGTTTGTTTGTGTGAGAATTAAATCACAGCAGTTTTGCTGTGTTTATATTTGGAAAGCCTGGAGCTACATTCAGCACTGCTGGATGTGGGAGCAACTCCACCGACGTCGGCAGCATTGAAGCAGGGATAAATATGACCAACCAAAATAAAAACATTTTGAACTTGCCACGCAAGCCTTTTAAGCTGTCACAAGAATGTAAGGCATGTCAGAAGGGTCAGCCTCATCGTGGGGAAGTAAGACGGGTGTGATGAGGATGGGCATGATGTGCAGAGAGGAGTGGCAAAGAAGAAAAGCCAGATGGGGCTGAGGAACACAAAGGGTAGGAAGCAAAAAGGAAAGAAAGACCTGGGGGAGTGAGGGGGAGAGAACAGAAACCTGGGTAGCAGCAAAGGAAGCACCAGAGCATGAGAGGAGGGTGAGGGAGCAGAGGGTTGCTTTAGGCCAGAGGAGAGGTCTGTGAACTTCTGGAATCGGAGGTCTTAGTAGTTTTGGAAGAGAATAAAAAAGCCTGGGGCAGAGAGAGAGAGAGAGATACACACAGGTAAAGACTTGCAGGTAGAGAAATGGGGCCAAAGGGCGAAGACTGCTTTGGGGAAAAGGAGTTCTGAACTTTAAGTTAGACTTTTGTCACTTAACTATACAAAAAGTTAACTCTTAAGAAGACGAGTTTAGAGGGGCAAAGAGATGAAAGCCCAGAGCCGGGACACAGAGACACCAGCAGCCAAGATTGACCGGGAATGTTTGGGACCAAGTCTGAGCTTCTACTGGAGAACCCCACGGGAGCGGGGAAGAGGGGACGCTGATTTTGCAGAACAGAGTAAAGTTTCAAGCCTTGTGCAGGAAAGGGAAGGTCCAGATGGGGGGGGAACCCCATTTCCAAGGTAGCCACGACATCTGCAGAGGGACATACCTTCCCTAGACTTGTCAGCATGACCTCCAAGGACCCAAGTTGTTTTCTCCATTTCCCTGATGTTCATAAATACCACCCCTTTGAAGGGAGTACCAGCAGAAGTCAAGGCTGCTTCCATGTGAATTCTTGCTGTTTTTATTTGTTTATTTCCAGAAGGAAATTGCAGTGGGCTTGGAAGCAAGTTCCCTGCACAAAACAGCTGCTCTCCTATGCTTGCCATAACTGAGAAGCCCCGCCAGGCTGGCATAAATGCAGAAAGACTTGGCAGGCTGCAGGGAAAAGAAAGCATTCTCCATTATATCTGTTCCCCTTTTTTTGCGTGTTGGCCCCTCTTCTTGGTCCCTTTTTCTGTCTGCTTTAGCCCTTCTAAAGGAAAGGCGGCTGCAACTCTTTGACTTTATTGGGTTATCGCTTTTATGTGCATCTCTTCCAAATGTTTGGCGTTTTTGAATGGGAGTTTGCTGTTTCTAGCTTGTATTCCTTCATTCTTTGCATCAGGCTGAGGTCTGATAGTTTTCTTTTTAATTCAAGAGTGGCCAGTTGGGGAGCGAGTTGCCAACATGTTCTAGGTCAATAGCCAAATAACCAGTTAAACCCCTGACCTTTGGCATATGAGAGGTGCTGGGAAAGAAAGACCTGTCTATTAGCAGCGTTCAAGCATCTCCCCTGTGAAATGATTGCTTTCCTTTCAGTCTCACAAATGGCACAGCAGCAGAGCCTGTCTTTCACCTATTTGTTTCTGTGTCTTGTTTCATGCCACTCTATAGGCCTGACACCCTCTTATCTCTAGACACAAGGCACCGCCCTGACTGTTAAATCCCAGTTTTAAACTTAGTTTGCTTCTAAAGTCTAGGCACACAGGCCAGTTAAAAGAAAGAAATAAGCCCACTCCAGACCACCCAGTACCTCATTGTCAGTCTGTACCACTCGTATTTAGCTAGACAACTTGCTTTCTTTGGCTGATCTGCCCCGAACCATCCTGTTAGCACGTGAAAACAACACTAACAAAAACCACCACAAAAATGCAAGCTATATTTTTGATGGCTTTCAATTTATTCTTGTATTTACACTGAGGTGGGTGTAGTTATAGTGACATGTGGGCTTTGCATGATAGGCAAAAGGAAACAGCGGTACATGCCGTTTAATTTTTGCAGCGTTCTGATTCCCTCCTACCAGCCTGAAAATGCTAAATGCGATTCTTTGGCTGGCATATGGGGATTTGGAAAATTGTTGCTAATTACTGCAGTTGTGCTCTGTAGCTTAACTGGTGGTTTCCAAGAATTGAAAATTATACAGGCTTAAATAATATATTAAGTGCTTTGATCTTTCCCAATATGCTGGTTACGAAGGGGTGCAGTTATACTATTTATACCATATGGCAGGGACGGTTTATTCAAAACTTGTCTGCAGAATTTTTAAAAACCTTATTGTTTATTGCTTGTATTATCCTGGTACCCTAGGAGTCCTAACCGTGGACCAAGACCTCAAGGAGTTGGGTATTATTCCCTGCCCCAAAGTGTTTAAGATCTAAGCGTGACTCATGGCCAAGTACAAAGAAACCAGGGGGTAGCTGAGCTAGGTAGAGGGCAGCATGGGAGGTGAAGAAAATCAACTGTTTGGAGGAAGTCGGTCTAATCCTTTGACTTCTTCCAGCAATACTCAGCAGTGTGACTGCAGAAGCAGAGGAAGCCAATGTTGCTGTGAGCCGTGGCTGAGCAGTTGCGGACATCGTGATGGCAGAGAGAAGTGGAAGCAGTGAAGGTGCAGGAGAGGGAAGGACGGATGGAAAGAATCGGCAACCATTATCAATAGAATAAAAGGGAAGAGAGGGTTGAGAGCAGATGAGGAATACCCAACGCTGATGGACTGGAAACCACGGAAAAGCCTAGTGAGAAGATGTGGGTTAGGGGTCTGATGCGTGAGGAGAGGAGAATTCGGGAAAATGGAAACCTGAGAGACCAAAGCTTGATGAAGACCAAGACCAGTAACTACCCTTGCAGTGGGTGGGGGGGTTAAAGTAGGGCAATAGGCTATGCGAAGACATTTGGCAGAGGGATCAAGTCATCAACGTTGAAGCTGAATTTGCAGAAAATGGTGGTGGGAGGTTCTGAAGAGAGGAGGAAAGAGAGAGGAGTTGGTTGGGTGGGCAGCAGATGGTGATGCCACTATATAGGCAAGTCTGCACTGGATCTTCGTCGTATAATGGTCTGGAATAATTATTTTCCTTTCATTATTCTCCTTCAGTTACCTTCTTTCCTATTAATTTCTAATACTTTCCATTTCCTGTTGCCTAGCAGTTATATTTGAGCATCAGTTAGTCATCACTATTGTTTTCATATTTAAGCAAAATGTGACAGTAGGAGGCAGAGAAACCTCTTCCTCTTTCTGGATCGGGCGCCATGAATAAGTGTGAAGGGGCTAGCTAGCCAGTGTTATCCAGAGGCCGACAAAGAGTAGGAACATTGTTTTTGTCACAGGGGCACCTGTGCCAGGATGTGTCTTGGCACATCTGAGCCAAGTGATTGGCCGGTACAGACATTTCCTGGGGCTGCTGTCCCAAAGAATTGGGCCCCTGTCACTCCTGGGCTTTGGAGCCCAGATGCCTGACCCCAACCTGGGATGTGCATCTGCATTTGCAGAGTGGGAAACACCGTGGGGTTCAACTAGTCTGCCCCGTGAGCTGCGCACCCCAGAACTGCCTGCCCAGGGCTGCTGGAGAGCACAGGCAGCCCCAGGCTGCAGGGATCCCCCCAGAAGTGAACAGCTCTCTTGTGTGATAAAGCAGCACGTACTTGCTAGCAATCATTGTGCAAACATTTCTGGGCATTTGGGGCGCAACAAAGAGCAACAACCTCTCTTCACTTACATTTTTATGCCACCATAAAACTTTTTCTGGCATGACAAGGGTGATGTCCATTTGCCAACAGAAGCTGGTAAGGCACACTTACACATGGGGCGCATAGCATTTAAAAACATTATCATACATCACAAAGGCAATAAGTGTTGATTAAAAAAGGTTAAAGTCTGCTCTGACCTACAGTCTGTTTTCCTGACACGAGAGCCCTGACTAATGGCAAGTACTAGTAACAGATGCTGTTAATCATTAACAGCTTGGCTTTTTTTAAATGGACGTTTCATGTGGGCCTTGCAGAGCAAGCAAGGTTGTGTAGGTCTCCACTTTTGTTTCCTTCCCAGCCATCTATTTGGTCATTCTAGTGACTAGCAATGTAGGAGATGAGATACTTGTGTCATGCCTTCATGTTTAATTTAATAATCAGAGTGTTGCAGCTTACACTTCATTCAAGGCCTTCAGTCTGCTAATTGGAATATGAACTATCAAATGGATGCCACATTTTTTTAGTTGTTAGGGTTGGGTTTGTTGTAGTTGTTTTTTGGGGGGGGGGGGTTAACAAAAAGAGCAAATTGGATGCTTGCCAGTTTGACCTCGGTGAGGTGAGAGAAAACTGAATGAGAACATGAAGTCTGGGCTAAGGAATCGTTCGATTAAGTATTCGCTCGCTAAAGTTTATACGGCACTTTTGCAGGCTGTGAAAGGCTGTTTAAGTACCAAGTGTTATGAGATGCTGGCTGGGGGAGGAGACACTGATTGTTGAAAGCCACGTTCCAGTTGGCCACTCGGGTGCTTTCAAGGTTACACGTGCAATGATGCACAGCTGGTACCTCACTAAAAGCCATCCTCATGAACCATAAGGCTGTTAGCTAAATAGGTGTCTAAAAGAATGGGGAGATAAAAATTAAACTACCTTGAGTGGGAAGGAGCTGGAGGTATGGCTGGAGAAGGAGCAAGAGCAGATACTTTGATACTTCCTCATTGTCATGGTGCCAAGCACTTGTGATGGTTTTATACACACTTGTGACTCACTTCTATTAAATACCCAGTTTCCCTTTCAACTGCAGCAATTTAGCAATCTCCAGGTACTTTGCATAATCTGTTGCAAACAATTCAATGGAGCGCTGTTCAATATGATGCATCTAACTTTTAGTATCTGAGATTTGGTTAAAGGGCTTGTTGGGCAACAAACCACTACATGCATAGCTGGGTATCTAGGGAATGGGATGGGAAGTATCAAAGCCACTCAGGAATCACAAATATGTTTGTACATAAACACACACACACACACACAACTTTATACAAAAATAACATATCCAGCCCCTACTATATTCTGTTGTCTTGTGGACACAGTTAAATCATTCACAAAAGAAAGAAAGAAAAAAAAGAAGATGTATTAAAGGGACTGTTGTGCAATGGCAATATGCAGTATGCCATGCTGTGCCATAAGAGGCTATTGCTGCCAATGAGAGGCCAGCAATGTTCATTGGAAATAATGGTCAGTGGGTAGTAAGCGTGATCCAGTAGTTGGAGCCAGTAGCAAGGAGTTACATTTCTTAACTGTTGTTGTAGACTTTGCCAGGACATATAACCTCCTATAACTCTGGACAAGTCGCTAGAAAATGCAACCTTGTTGTGCACCTTTTTGTAAAGACGCTTGAGCTCCTCCAGTGAATGCATTGCATTAATGCAGTGTGCTATTGTCAGTGTGACACTGTAGAATTGTAAAGTCTGTTTTATGTTGTTACATTTAGCAATTTTATCTGTGCAGGATTGAATAACATCCTCTGTTATTAAAAAAAGAGATGTCACTCGTAGATAGAGCTCTCCATCCTATTATAATGTGTAAGTGTAATATATGCACGTGCACGAATAACTATACAAATAGAAGTTTGAAATGGCTTTCCTGCAATGTGACATGAGACAGTATTGCTGAACTGCAAAGTCTGTCTGCCGCCAACCTTGTAATGATTAATACATTCCCACAGATTGGGTGTTGTACCCTTTGCAGCATCAGTGTTTATAATCTGAAACTTGAGTTAGCAAATAAAAAGTGAGCCTTTTGTACCAAAATGTGCAGCTGACTTATTGGAGGTAGGGGGGGAAGAACTATAGAAGGGCATTCTGAATTACACAAAGGTATTGACTAAATGGTGAGGATTATTGGCATCGTGTTGTTTTGCTAACTACTATGGGAAATCTCAAAAAGAATGTCTCTGCTTTGTCACAGGTAAGAGATATCAGTTGGGGACTCCAAAAAACCTACGAGACTAAGTGCATTTTGAATGGTATTTGGGGGCTTAATTTCTCCAAGGCCCTGTGGGCTCTCCAGCTACTTATTTTCTGTCTGTGGTTGAAGACGATGTAATAGTATGCACCAACAGAAGGTCCCATAATGATGGCATTTATATGGCATTAGGACTCTAAAATGTGCGTGCAATCTTGCATTTAGTTTACAGAGAGCTGGTAATGAGAGCCTGAGCTTCTTTTAGCTGTTCTGTCCAGGTCGGATCAGTTTGATTGGGTCTGGACAGTATTGTGACAGTATGGTGGTTGGTGTTTTGTGAGGTACATTGGTTTTTCTCAGTCTAGATTGAGGATGTAACAGCCAGCATATTTCAGTCCTGGTTCTAATTTTGGCTGTCTCCAGAAAGATTGTGGATTGAATAGGGCATGTAGAAGTCAGCGATGCTAGGACTGCAGCTGTTAGCTTTATGGAGACGCAATGAACCAGTGTAGGACAGATTGCCCTGCCACTGCTGCTGCTATTAAATGGACTGGTTGTGAGCAGTCCCTAGCTCTGACAACTCAGATTTACAGTGAGATGGGAGAAGGGTTAGGTTTAGGGTTAGGCTTGCGGCATCAGATCCAAAACCAAGCTTGTGGCTTATTAAGCAGTCATGACGCTTCCCTTACTGTATGGAGCTGAGACATGGACAATGTTCAGGAGACACCAAGTTACTGGAGAAGTACCATCAACGCTACCTGCAAAAGACCCTTCAAATTCAGTGCGAAGACAGACGCATCAGTGTTGGGGTCCTTTGCAAGCAAACACCACCAGCATCAAGGCAACGATCATCTGACATCAACTTTGCTGGGCCAGCCACGCCATCCAGATGTCTATCTCCAGACTCCAGGAGCAAGTCTTCTTCTCCCAGCTCAGTTGAGACGTATGTTCAAGAGGAGGGCAGAGAAAGCGCTTCAAGACGTCCTCAAGGCCAACTTGGAAAAAATACAACATTGACATCAATTCACAGGAGACTGTAAGACTGCCCCAAATGGAGGAAGAATCTGCTGCAGGGATCTCAGTACTCTGAAACCTCATGACAACAAGAGGGGACGGAAAAGCGGAAGCAGCAGAAACAGTGTCGTGGACCAAACCAAGGATCCAGAGCCAGCCACCCTGCACGGAAACGTGTGCCCGAGTGGCGGTAGAAACCTGTCAATCCCAGATTGGCCTGTGCCAGCCTTCTTCTGACCCACAGCTAAGGCAATCATGGATGACAATCATCCTCAACTGCGAAGGGCTGCTGACAGGGACTAAATAAAGTCTTTCAGCTTCCAGGCTGTAATGGGGAACTCCCTTCACCAACACAGAATTAACTAGAAATGAACGAAGAAGCCATTTCTGTGCTTTGGGCTCCCTCAACAGTAATGAGCTACAGTTATCTGTTTTGTTTTATTTTTTTAAGGAGAATTTAGGTATCGTGTTTATAGAATATCCTCAGCTCATGCACCAACAGTGCAGAACTTGTTAGCACCAAAGCTGGAGAACGGGTGGTTGGCTCAGCCAGCATGGCAGCTTCCACCTGAATGCAGATGGAGGGTTTTTTTGCCTAGATTCATAGATGTTAGGGGCTGGAAGGGACCTCTTGTGATCCTCAAGTTCACCACCCCCTGCACTTGGGCAGGTGAGCCCAGCAAGGTGAGCATCCAGACTCTGGATATCTTTTTGATTGTACCAGTCCTGGGGAAGCCTATTCTAGACCCTTCGATTCAGCAGGGGTTGCTTAGCTAAGGTGAGCTGGGAGAAAATATCCATTTCAGTCATTTTAGAGGGATGCAAACTTTCCTACTGAGGCAGGATCTGAGAGGGAAAGGTGAATGAAGGAATAAAACATTAATTTGCCAAAAGAAGAAAAAAGTCCCCAAAAACAAACCCAGACCACTAATGGGAAGGAAAGCTTGTGTTCAGTGAAATACTCCTGGCATTCCAGCAGCTGTGGGGAAGATGTTCCCATTCAATAGTTCCACAAAGTTGTTTCATCTTTGTGCTCTAAGAAAAAACCATGATAATTGAGATCTTGCAGGCAGCAGGTGTTAGTGTGAGGGAAACACAGGTCCTTTTGTGATGGAGAAAGTTGCTTTGCTGGACTGCAGTGGTGAGCTTTCGCCTGCTGTGCATCAGCATGCCATTATACCGCAGGAGCAGTGCTAGCGTCCCCCACATTTAGACTGTTGCAACTTGCTTCTTCCCAGATGGGTTAGCGTTAGTCACTTTTGTATCGCCACTCTCTCCGTTTGATCGTATATTATTAATTACTGGCATTTCCTCTCTTCACACTGCTTCCTCTTTTGTTGCCGTGGACCTTACCACAGAGAAATCCTTCAGTGCTGTTCTGAGCGACTCGTGCTGCTTTCTGTTTGCAAGAGAGAATCCAGAACAGCTTTTAATAAAACATATTTCTTTTTGCATTGTGGAATTTCCTGACAAGAGATACTGCTCTTCATTTACGGAGAGACAACGCGGTGAGACGGGAGATCTATATCCCCATCAATTTTAATTATGCTGATAAATCACTATGTGTTTCACTTTCTGAATTATACACTTTGGGATTCAGGTCTGCTTTCTCTCTCCTTGTCACAGAAAATAAAGTGTCTGGGCTTTTTTTTTATTTTTATTTTTTGTAACACCACCAACCGCTTTGGCAAGCTCATTTGTTCCCATAGAGTTCACTCCAGCAGCTTGATTAATTTTAGCACATTTCTGAACACTTCTGCCATGCACATCACAATCAAGCAGGTTGATAGAAAATAGACAAGGATGTGAGATCTGCATAAAATTTGCTAACGTGCAAGTTACTTTTGCCTCCTGGCTTAATCTAATTTTTGCACCTTGCTTCTTTGAGGATGGGAGAAGATTTACAAAGTCTGTAAGAAAATGCTAATAATCACTGGTGCGTTCCATGTTAATGAGTTCTGGGGCCTGCTGGTTTAACTTTTACTCACCCATCCTCCTTTTTATTTGACAGTAGGAATGTCCACTTTGTGGTATGCTGTTTGCTGTTTTGGGTGTTACAAAGGTAGCTTCACTTAATGGGGGAGACCAACCTGCTATCAATATGAAAACAGCTCAGAAAGCTTAATTTTCTTTACCTGGATGTGTCATTACATTACCATTGATAGAAGCTGAAGTGCTGTACCAGACAGAGGAACATGCAACACATTGATTGCCTCACAGCCTGCCACAAACCTCCAGAATAAAGTCTACCCAGCTATCCAAGGGAAAGCCGAAGAGAAAACACAGATAAGCCCACGTTAGTAAAGCTTAAATCTGAGCCCTGCCTTGAGATCAAATTAAACATTTTAGATTATTATGAAAAGGAAGCATGTGTATGAAGAAGGAAAGGAAGCAAGTGGAAAGCATGCACAGCACACTTGATAAGACTGAAGGCTGAGCGCTTGGTCTGTTTGTTAAGAGTGCTGGATTCATTACCATATTTTTAATATGTGGCTAATGGTTACTAATGTTGCTGTTCCACATTATTAATGGTTATGTAATGGTTAATGGTATATAATAGCATATATAAATAAGATCTGAATATTTAATAGACAAACTTATTTAAAAACATGAGATTCCTATGAAGGAACCTAGTTTTTAAAACCACATTTCCGTTATCTGTTACTAATTACAGTGTCATTATTAAAACTGAATTCTATTAGTAGAAGTCTCTCTCTCTCTCTGCCATTAAATCTGTGTGTTTTCATTATTTCTTGGATTTTTTTTTATATTTGGCTTTGACAATTAAAACCACTGGCTATGTCCACTTCTGCCTCTTTCCTGTATCAGCACAGTGCTGTAATACTTAGGTTGCAAATAGTACCTGGGAAGTCCCCTGTGGTTCAGTGGTAGCATCCTTGTCTACCACATAGGAGACCTGGCCTCGATTCCCAGACACTTATACGACTACAGCCATGGAGGCACCAAACATCTGGGCTCCGTCTGGTCTTTGGATTCTGTCTCAGTGGCCTAAAGGGATGATGGGCAGCCTCCACTCCTCTGAAAAAATTCTTGCCATCATCAGTACCTGGGCACTGTCCATACAATAAGGGTGTGATGCATGGGAGTACTGGTCAGAGGCTGTTCTTTATTTCCTAGCTCTAGTTATACACAGTACAGTGATGGACTTCACCTTCTTGAATGTCTCTCCAAAGCCACTTGCATACAGGATATGGTGCAATAGGTTGCTATTTGCACGCTTAAGTCGCCCATATTCTTTTAGAGGATACTTTTCCTTTTTGCTCTGCCTTGTCCCATTGACTACATTAGAATCAGACTGGTAGATAATGACATAAGCTGTTTCTTTCATTCATCAGTTCATTGTATCTTGTAACTAAACTATCTAGCTGGTCTGCATTAATACACATTATTGTTGCTTCCTTAGAACCTCTTTCCCTTGGCTGCTTCTTTGTATTGATATGCATGGTTGTTTCCTCTCTTAAATTAGATTGCGAGCTACAGGGGAGGGCAAGGATTGTCCTGTTTTTGGACAAGGCTTTGTACAAATGGGCTTTTATCTGCACTGGGGCTTATGTGTGCAACCATACTACAAATGATACAAAAGGATGACTTTGTCGGTTCTGTGCCAACTTTATTTTCAGACCAAGGGATACAGATAGATACTCTTGAAAATCAGATCCTTAATTGCTGGCAAAAGTACAGCTAGCAGAACTAAGTCCCTTAGAAGCCTAAGACTCAGTGACAGCAAATGGGCCTTGTGTCCCTGAATAACTCAAATGCTTTTACAAATCCCATTTTCTTTCTTTCTCTTCCTCACCCTCCTCTCCAGACATTATCCGAGAAAGCTGCTTGTGTCATGCCTATAGTGCAGTTCCCATCTAAATAAAAATGTTTAAATTAAGTCATCAAACGCTTGTTTTAATATCACATTTTGTAAGCATCTTCCATACTGAACTGATGCATAAAGCTCTGGGTCAGAGGTGATATCTTTTATTAGACCAACTAAATAGCAGCAAAAAAAAAAATTCCTTTTTTTACACCTTTCTTCAGGCTGAGAAGAATTCAAACAGTGTAAAAGTCCTCCTAGGTATTAAAGAAACTGCATTTTGCACAGGGGAGGGAGAAGCTGGAAGTTTATTCCCCTGGATATCTTAAGAGTCCTTCTTGTGAGGGTGTTGCTCTGTGATGTCCAGATTAGGCTGTTTTTAGATTTGTGTATCTCTCTTTCTCAGACCAGCACAGCTACAACATAGACTGCCATACTGAACTGTGCATTTAAATTACATTGTAGTGGCTCTTTAAATAAAGTAGTAGCCTATTCCATAAGTAACCACCTTAACATCCTCTTTTGTAAAGAACTCCCCACACTGTTCATTTTTTGTGTGCATTTGTTATATTGTCATGCAATAGACATGACTTAGAAGAAGCTGACTTGTGAATTTACTACTCAGTTTCCCAGTAGCAGAGGTGGAAATGATCATGCCACCCCGTGTATTGAATACAAACAAATGATGGCTCCGCTCATCAAAAAACAGATGACGGAAATGTAAACTAAGTTCTTGTACACTGAGTCCATAAATGTACAACATGACACAACTTGGAGTTCTGATGCATCTGTTTCATTTGGGTCAGGCCATGTTTTCAAGGTGAGCAAGTTCATTAAGAGTTCTTAGCAGCGTTCATGGCATTTTCACTCATTCGTTCTCTCCTGAAGTGGAGGCAGCACAATGATATAAAGTCCCACGCTCATTTTAATAGATGCATCAAACGGCTTCTACCTGGGGGGAGAGCAGAGGTGGCAAAGGTCAGGCAGAGGGTTTTAAATGCCTGGGGTTGCTTATTGATTTTTTTATCTACTTTCCTGAAACTCATTAAAACAGATACACTGAAGAAGGGCTTCTTTTATGTAAAAGAATAGAGGGCATTCTAAAAGCTTTTCATAGCACCATTGTTTAAAAATTCCCACTAGCTCAAATCTGTGGATACCATTTACAAATTAGATTTTATGGGTGGATATATCTTTGCAGGAGTAATAGAAATGACTAAAAAAAAATGCGCACTGCTTTAGCAGGATCACTGTCACAAAAGATGAACGATGATCTATTCAAGATAAATTTCTGGACAATAACTTTGTAGTAGTAATTTATTATTTGTAACAATGCAAAGATGTGAAGTGGAGTGATACTCATGGGGTCTATCCCTTAGTTTCAAGCTCTCTTGGGTAAACTTCAGGGCCAGGCACCATTATCCTGTTGAAACTCAGAGCTCCTATACTCCCGCTTTTTGTTCTAATCTTCAGACCATTAGTAGCCAGATTCTGTTTTAATACAATCATTCCTTAGTTACACATTGCACAGGTCCTGTTACTGTCCTGAGAACTCCTTGTCTATTCGCTTTGTCTGCGTTGTAGATATTGACCTGTCTTCATAACATTCACAAGTTTAACTCCATCTCCAGGGGAGAGGGACCATTGCATTTTCTCTGGAAGTGTTAGTTCAGTGTAACTGCTGCCAGATCAGGGGTGCTCAACCCACAGGCCATAGCCCCTGCCACCATGTCATTGGGCCTGCCTGCTAAATGGGGCACACAAGGTGGTATGGCACCTTATCCTGGTGCGTGAGGTCCAATTCAGACCGTGGACTGGCCCCATGCCACTTACCTGGCACATGGGACCATGGTGCTAGATAGCTCAAAGCAATTAAACAATATCTCCTATATAGTGTAGGGATCAATTGAAAAGATGGTTCTCTTGTGCTAGGCTTTGTACAAAGGCAGAGCAACAGACAGCTGCGGGCCTGGAGAGCTCACAATGTAAATAGATGGACAAAAAATGTATGAAAAAATGAATGTTGTTGTTAGTTGGATCGAATTCACCCTGCTGTAGTCCATCAGCATCAGTAGGTCTACACTGGAAGTGTTTGACCTATAAACTAATTGCCTGACGTACCGTTTATGTGACTTTACGTATCCCTTGTCACTTTGACTAGCGTTTTATAAAATGACCTTGCACGCAGGGGCTAAGTAGAGACTCAGAAAGCCTGAGGCTGCATTGATTCAATCCTTTCAGGTTCATCTAAGCTGCGTAGACTGAACCGATAAGCAAGTGAATAGACGTTTGCTTTTGACTCTGGAAACGCAGCCACGGGCTACAGTGGCCCTGGCTGGAGGCCAAGGAGTGCCAGAGCCCTCCTCCCCGCTAGCCCACCCACCTTGTGAGGGGGGGTGCAAAGCAGCCTGGGACGCTGGGGGACCGGGAGATCAGTTTAATCCGGAGGGGCTCTGGGACAGGTGGTCAATAAACCCATTTACCCTAAATCCATTACATCCGGTTGTACATCCATCCAGGTTTCTCTTCAACCCGTTTCAGCCGCTCACACGCCCTGAAGGCCGCCAGTTTACGCGTTGCTTCTGGCCCTAGCCACGCTGTCGCTACTCCTTGTTTGTCACAGTGGTTCCCCTTGCTTTCGGTCCAGCTGGGCCCACGAGGACGGGCCTGCCATGAAGTAACTGCACGTGTTAGGTAAGGGCAGCCGATGACAGGTAATCGATCATAACCCTCACCCCTTCCCCGTGGCTGTCTCATCTGAACCGGGCCAGGCACGCTCCGGATTCCCTTCCTCCCCGTGTGGGGGTAGCCCGGCTCGCTGCTTCGTCCCCAACGGCCACCCAGGCTCGTCTTGAAATCGATTCTCAAGGGAGGGGGAGGGGGGGGAAAAAAAGTAACCAATAACGTCTAAGTTTCGAGAGTGGAAGGAAAAAGCGCTGAGGCCCCGCCTTCCTCCTCAGAGCAGGGCCGCCTCATTGGCTCCCGTCGCCGTGCCACGTGACGCAGGCCCCCTCACCCCCGTGTGGCTTCAGCGCGCGGCGGCAGGCCCCCGTGTGTCACGTGACGCCACAACAACGCCCCCCCCGGTCACGTGACGCGCGGCTG
>NW_017728932.1:13562859-13651188 GCF_001723895.1 Crocodylus porosus | reverse complement strand
GCGGCGCTGCCCGGGCTCCGCGCCGCCCGCGGCCATGGACTGAGGCACCATGGGCGCTAAGGAGTCCCGCATCGGCTTCCTCAGCTACGACGAGGCGCTGCGCAGGGGTGAGCGCGGGGCAGCGCCTTCCTCCTCCTCCTCCTCCTCCTCCTCCCGGCCAAGGGCAAGCGGGGGGCAGGGAACCGCACCGCTGTGGCGGGGGAGGGGGCGGGTATGTCATGTTGCCAGGAAGCCACCGAGATCCGACCCCGCTCGGGAGGGTTTACGGCAGGATTGAGTTGGGAGAAAACCAGGCGGGCGGCAGGAGGGTCTTTGGGAGGGTTGGGGGGAAAGGAAATCCAGTCTTCCTCCTTTGCGTCTCCTTCCCCTCGTCTTCCCACGGGCGGCTTTCCTTCCCTCGTCATACGCGGAGGTGCCGCCGGATCGCCGTGTGCCCAAAACGGCCCCGATGCCAGAAGGTGGTTTGCGAGGTGGCGCCGCTCGGGAGATGCGACAGCAATAGGAGCCGGTGATGACGGGTGAATGCACAGGCCTAAAAATAATAATAATAATAACAACAATCGTAATGATAGTCCAGAGCGGGTGTGATCGGAAGGAACGGCCCGGGTTTTGTCGCGCGCGTTGTGTCTGAAGCCGTGTCAGTTACCTTCGTCTGTGTCAAACCAGTGTTGTTGCAGAAGTGAATAATTCGCTGGATGACCATGGAAGTATCGTTTCTGAGCTGTTTGTAATTCGAGTGGTCAGATTGCTTCCCGGATGATCTTGCGGGAGAAACCGAGTGCATGCTGTGCTGCTTGTTCTGCGAGCCTTGCAACATGAGATTGGTCTTTCAGTTTTATTTCTAATGGCTTTTTTTTATGTGCCCGTTAAGAGAGGAAAAGTCCTTGCTCAGTCTAGAAACTTAAAAGCTATTAGTTACTTTGGTGGTTTTTTGTTTCTTTCTCCCCTGAGGATGGATTTAAGGACGAGCCCGTTGCTAATGACATGTGCGCGGTATGGGTGTTGGTGCTTTTGCTGTTCGGCTTGTAAATGACTGTAGACCGCAATTTATGCCTTGGAATATCCCATTTCTTTGTGACACCCTTCTCCTGTTTTCACTGCAGGGGTTGAAGTGCAGTCATCTTTATTTACGTGTATTCCTTTGGGAACAGACTACCCGCAGAAGCGGTGTGAGCAGCTGCTTTGGACACTTGGATGATTATCTTACTGGGGTTCTCTGACCCCAGCTGACTTCCTGCCCTTGAGCAGGGGGCTGGACCTGATGATCTTGCGAGGTCCCTTCCAGCCCTAATGACTATGAAACCTCGGGGCACTGCTGTGCTAGAGCCTATGGGAATCATGCACAGGCCCTGATCCTGTGCTGATTTCTACGAGTGGATTTTTCTTTCAAGTTCCTTTTAAAGTCACTGCATTTTTAGAGATGCAGCTGATGCATGGTTCAATGTACAGTCCAGACAAAGGAAAATGCTGTCCTGCTCGTGTAAGGGACACTTTTGCGCAAGTTGTGTATGAAGCTGTTTGTTCTGCCTAGCTGATTTAGTGGCAGCATAAACCACCAAGAGGGAAGATTTGTTTTCAGTGTTGATACCAAGGACCAGGTTTGTCCACAAGGCCTTAAGAAGTGGTAGATATATTGGGCGCTCGTTCTTATTGCTCGAATAAGAATATTGCTTGGATGCTTTAGCTGGATTGAGTTAAAATCCAAGTAAGAAAAGGAAACTTTGTCTTTTAGTCTTTGGAATATTTCTGGTGGGTATAACTGGGCTATTCTGCACCTTGCGTGGCTGTGGCGTGCAGGGCCATGGTCGTAGCCCGACTGCTGCTGGTGGCATAGCTGCCAGGAGCGGAGCAGCAATGGCTGCTGTTCTTGCACCCCTGTTAAGTCAGTACCTACAACTGGTGTGCTGTTTTTGCCTCTCAACTCCCAACTTTGTTTTGCTGCTGGTTTCTGACTTATGAAAAGACTATGCTGATATTTAAAAATTTCTGACTCTGGTAAGACCTTGGTGGGCTATGAGGAGATAATGCTGAGCATCAAACAATAATACATCAGTAAAAACTTACCTGAGCCTGCCCCGTGTACTAAACATAGAGATAAAGTATTTTAATTGCTGCTGCTACATGTGATAGCAATTCCCAAACTTTAATGGTTGCCATACCTTTCTCTCAAACCGCTGTTTGAAGTGCCACATGACAGTTTCTTTTTCTTGTGCATTTTTAGTTTAGACTAATAAGCTCAGGCGTTTACAGACTCAGAGTAAAGTCAGGTTTGAATTTGCCTGGTGAAGAGCTGCTTGGGGAAATGAGAAAAGAAAGGAGTTTGGCCAGGGGAGTGCAGGTGAGTTAGATGGCATGAGTTTAGACTCTGGGTGGGTAGGGCTTCTGCTTACACTTCAAGGAAGCCTCTGATGGAGAGTGTGCATCTAAAAGGATGTCGGGGAGTAGAGGTAAGAGATTTGGCTGCAAGTATGTGTGTATATTGTGGGGTGGTTGGAAATATAAGGGCTGTTGTCTGGATAGCAGGAAGCTTCAACTCCAGCTCACCCTGCCCCTTCCAAAGCTTCAGGTTTTCAGTTTCTTTCTGGCTTACAGGCCTCTGAAGCCCTTGGTTTCCCTGGGGAATCTTTCCCAGTAGTTCTGGATTTAAGGCTCTTTTCCCTTGGTCCAAGTGCTGTACAGTCCTCTTCCTTGTGGCTGTATGGCAGTCAGGCAGGCTTCCCCAGCCCACCATCCTCCTTCTCCTTGGTTTAGGGGCCCATTCTCTTCTCCAGGCTATCTGCCTTCTTACAGTGATAAAACCCAGCTGAAGAACACAGGAGGTCATTATCTGATTAATACCTATCTCCATCCCTCAGCTAGTCTGCCACTCTTGAGCATTTTTTTAAAGGGACCACATCAAATAACAGGAGCCTTCCAGTCCTGCCTCCTGCTATCCCTTAAGAGACGAGCTTCCCTCAATCCCCCAGGGCGTACCGCTTCCAGCAGGCTAACGCACTGCAGTTTGAGAACCCCTGTGATATCTAGCATTGCACACGGACTGCTTTAGTGAGGCCTTCACCAGAGAGAAATGTGTAGAGGGTATCCATTACTAGCTAAATGACTCAAGATGCAGAAAGATGGTTTTGTTCTTCATCCTTATCTGTGGTTATCCCTCGTTTCAGTTTGCAGTCTAGAGCTTTGACTGAGCTTGACTTGACAGGTTCTGCCGAAATTTTAAATAAAACCTGTTACATTTCAGGGAGATGTTGATTTCAGATACCGTTTTAAGAAGAGGGAGGGGTGCTTGTAATGGACAGTGGTTAATAATATTGCCAGTGTGCCCTAGTTCTGTGTCAGTTACGTACAGCGAATTGTCCAAGTTAATCGTCCTGTTGGCTTTTTTCCTTCAGTCCAGGTGCACTTGTCTGGCACCTGAACATAACATCCTCAAGTTGACAACTCTAATAAATCTTGTGATAAAGGAAGACTTTTCTGTGACTGTATTCCTATCTATTTCAGCCTATCCTGATCTTAACCTGGAGTTGTTGAAGTTTGTGGACTCAGCCTTTGAGCTATTGAGAGATTATTTTTCATTTTGCTTGTCAATAAAGGCAACCTTTTAATCCCAAACGCATCTGTCAGAAGTGAGCAAGAATCAAAGTTGGACGGTTCACTTGTCCTTTCATTGTATTCCACAGAAACAAAGCTGTCACGTATTTCTGTCTCTCCTGTCCAAAGAAGTGGTAAGCCAGATACCTGATTTACACCCATATTCTCTTGTTATACTTCAGGAGGTATCTTTCTCCTTTGGTGAACTGTAACTCTTTATCGCAGATGTTAAAGGGGCTTTGAGTTTTCATGTGTCAGTAGCACAAGCACTTGAGAAGCTATTTAAGCCTCGTGTTGCCTTGGGGGATAAGTGAGGTAAAGATACAATATTTATCAAAGCCATTCAGGTTATATATTGAGACTGCTTATATGTTACCCAGAGTGGTGGTACCCAAGAGTTTTATGGCTCTCTGCTAAGTAGGTGTGAAACAGGTTTTATATTTCCTGTTTATAAATTTGCAGAGCTATTACACATAGCCCATAAACACATGCGGTGTTACTGAGCATTGGACATCTTGATATCTAGATTTAGGCTTTTGTTTGGAAGATGGGTTAAGTTTGCACCTTATAGACTAACCAAAGTAGGTTGATAGATGTAATACAATGCTGATGATCAGATCAGCGTCTGATGAGGACAGCTTCAGCTCGTGAAAGCTTGTGCTGTCTATATCTATATTCTTTAGTTAGTCTGTAAGGTGCAATGGTATGTTGCCTTCTACTTGACTTTTGAGTAGCATGGCTAAATTGTGTCCCTTGTTTTGCCCGTGCAGTCTTGTGGGTCAAGAAGTACAACAGTGGAATGAGTGGATTGAATAGTTCTATTTAAACCAAGTACAAATGCACAAAGGCTATTCTCAGAAGAGTGGTTATTCACCTGTAACATATGTGCTGGTGCTGGTGGTGCTGCTGTCACAGTAACCACTTCCTTTTTTCTTGGCATCCTACTTCTCTAGGATGTTAGGTTTTAGAGGAGTGAACTTGAGAATATGAGCTTTCCCTTCTCTCTCTTTCAAAGTTCAAGGGCATCAGGGACTAGTGAGTTCTGTCTTCAGTATTGCGTATTCAGCTCTCTTAGGTTTTTGCCTAGCACCTTCATGATTTCCACAAAACCTATGTAACAGATTTTTTTGTCTTAGACAAAATGAATGACAAGTCTTGAGCTACACAAGACCTATAATGCAGGTGTTCCACAAGCAAGAAAGTTTTAAGACTGAAAGTCGTAAAGCAAGGAAACTTAATTGTAAAATAACGTTCTTTATAATTGATTCTATAAATATTAGCCAAGTCTTTTCTATTAAGGAGCATAAAATGTGTCTGTAAATAATAACTTAATAATGTTAGATGGATTTTATGCTGTCAGCATGTTGTTAGCACAGACTCAAATCGAAGAGGTCAAGATAGCTGCCAAACAAATGCATGCAGATTATGAAAGAAGACTTCATCAGTGTGGGCTGAACATTTAAAATACAAACTGAAGATGCGTGTCAAACATTTTCCCTTGATGTAAAAGCATAGGTTAAAACTGAGTGCATAAAACACAATTTTTCACTGTGTAAGCTAGTGAACATACCCTATTTACAGCTTCCATCATGAAAATAGGTTATTTGCTATCACTTCATAGTTTCACTTCCTGGTTCTCCTACACTTGCACAATAGTATAAAACATTTTCTTATTCAAAATAAAAATCACCTTAGGTTTTACCAAACCTTGTAGTTATGAAATGTAACATTGCAGGGAAGAGGCTAAAATCTATCTGACAATGTTCTAGATGGAAAATAAAATAAAAACAATGGGAAAATCAAGAAGTTCTTCAAAATAGGATGTTATCCTTAACAAGGGCCAAGGTTTAAATAGAATTGTTAGAAGAGGGCAGTAGGAGCCTTGTAACTGGCTCACAACAGCTACTTGAGCCTGTGACCTCTAGTACCGTAGAGAAAGTAATAAAATAAGTAACGTTGTTCCACAGACACAGACCAAATGAACCAGCCATACTCGGCATGTTTTATAAAACAGACAAGAGGTTGGTCCTTTAGTGCTTGCAAGAATGAGATCCCTTGTAGGAAATGGGACTCTGTAACATTTGCTAATCTAAGAGTGAAAAAGGAATACAGCATTGATAGGCATTCGCTGGGGGATATCAAATGTCAGTTCTTCAGTTCACAAAGTAAGAAATGTGTGCAGCTGCTGCTCTGTTTAGAACTGGCTGTGATTCTATTTTTTTATTAAAAATGATAAATTCGTATTTTCAGGCTTTATTGATGTATCCTTTGAAAGTGTTAAGAAGAATGTATATTTTGGGTCAGAGCTAGGACTTTTTTTGGGGGGGGAAAAAGCTATTATTCCTGAGAATAAGTTGGAAGCACAAAATTTGATGTTGTTAGATTTAATTGTTGTCATGCTCTTAGATAGATGACACAAGACAGCAGGTCTTTGGCCCATAAGGAACCAAAGACTATAGATTCACATTATAGATTCATAAACTATAATAACAAAAAGGCTTAGGATGGTGAAAACTGCTGTACTCATTGCAGCCCCAGACTAGATTCTTCAAAGGATTTACTTAGGGCATGTCTCTGCTGGTATTGCATTCTTCAAGCTTGATGCTAAAGTAGCGTCGATGCCACTCACCATTGCTCCTAAGATCCGTGTCCAACATGCTTGAGAGCAGGCATGGGTGGAGTCCCCATTGTTTCATCACCACCTCAGTTTTATGTTGGGAGCACGTGAAGTATGTTGTATCACAGAACAGTCCTGTAATTAAACTGTGAACCTAACCTTTGCTCAGGTGAGCTCTGGACTGGCTGGCTAAGAGTGAAAAGATGTCTGGGTGGCACAAAGATTGAGACGTACTGCTCACTTGCTTGGCTCTGTATAAGTAAGTTTTTTGTGGAGCTGCCTGTTACGCCGTAATCTTAGATCTTCTCTGTAAAGAAAACGTAAAGGCTTGGTCTGGTTTCTGCAGAAAAGAAACCTTTGGAATACAAGTTCTAAATAAGATCTGCATTTCCAAAAGTATCATCTTTTTACATTGGTTCATTTTGAATTTATTGTACTGCTACCACTTGAAGAACTTTTTTTTAAAATAAATTTGATGGCTTTGGATATTCAGGTGGTATTTACAGGATTTTAGAACTACAAAAACATCTGGAACTTTTAATTTTCATATGAAAAGGTCATTTACATAATGAGACAATGAAGCCTTTGGGCAAAAATGAATATAGAAGACAGAAATTTAAAACAGGATTCTACCAACATTTTGAAAGGGTCTGATTCACAAAACTTTGAATACTGTTATTTCTAACAGTTGCTGATGGAGTACAAATATCCTATTCACCTAAATAGTGGTGAACTGTTAGTATGTTAGCTTTTTTTGCGATTAATTCAGAGACAGTGCTTTGTCTCGGTGGGCGACTTCTCTGATGCCTTAGCCTTAGCATGTAAATAACCCTTTTCTTTTTATATAATGAATCTTAACACACCTCTGAGAGAGGTTCATTATTAGTCCCTCTATGAATGAGGGAAACCGGTACAAGGGTAATTGCTCGTCTGCCTGAAAAAATGCACCTGTCTACGGTTCAGCTTAAACTGATGTAGAAGTTGATATCTGGTGTTTACCCTAACTTGGTTTCTTAGTGACTTAACCTGAAATCAGCCTATTTACACCGAAACAAGTCTCCAAGTAGCCTTTTGTCTTGGTTCATCAATACACTTTGGTGCAAGTTAAAGCAGATCAACTTCTGTCTTTAAGTGACTTGCCCAAAACAGTCAAGTTAGGATAGAGGTGCATTGATACACTGGTCTGATATTGGATTGGCACTGATATAAAGCAAATTTACTATATCAGAAATCAGCCTGATGTGGCCAGTAATTGGGCTGATAAATGCCTGTGCGTGCATGCAGTTGCAGTGCAGTGTGTAGGCAGTGAGGAGCGCAGCCAGGCAGTTTGAAGAGCTGTGTACATCTGGTAAGTCTGTTGTGGTGGAAGGGGAGGGAGGAGAGGAGGCAAGGGGCTTGGGGTGCAGATCAAAGCCCCTGCAGTGGGGCAGGGGCTGGGGCTGCCCAGCCGCGGCAGGTCAGGGTGGGGTGCAACCCCAGCCCAACTCTACCCCCCACCCAGCCGACAGCTGCAGCCTGCCCCACCATGCCCTGTGCATATCTGGAGACACACGCACACCCCTGTCCCCTCCTGGGGTAAGTGCAGCAGCAGGAGCTGCACCCCCCCCCCCCCTCCCTGCGCCCCCTGGATGAGCCGTGGCTCTGCGTCCCCCACCTAGCCTTGGCTGGGCAGCCCCAGCCCCACTCCTCCCTCACCACAGAAGCCTTGATCTGCACCCCTCCTATGCCCCTTTCCTCCCCCCTTCCCTTCCACCAGAACAGACTTACCAGCTACACGCAGCTCTTAAAACTGCCAGGCTGTGTATCAGAAATCGGCTTGGTATCAGCCAATAACCAATTTTTAAGGAAGGATATTGGCCCCCAAAATCTCTATTGGTGCACCCCTAAGTCAGGATTGAAAATGTCTGGGTTTCTGTGCACAGACAGTCCCATTCTTCACAACAGCAGCGCAAATGTCAGTTCTCCATTTCAGGGGAAGATGGTACTAAAACCAAGGTTGTTGTAAAGGTGAGGCAGAAGGCAGGGTTGATTTGCACCCTATGGACTGACTAAATCAGAGATGCATAAGCTTTCATAAACAACATAAGCTTAAAGTGTATGCAGCTAATTTAATTTTATCTGGTGCAAATCTGCCCTGCCTTCTGCCTAATCTCAGATTAAAATAGCTAACTACCTCTGTTGTAAATGTCATATGGTTTCCAGGTGATAACTGAAGGTTATTTATTTGTAGGATAAACTATATTATCCTTTTGGTTCAAAAAGAAAGAATGGACAATGCTAAAACCAGCAAACCTTGTTGATCTTGGTGTACTTCTTTACAAGAACTTTATTCTGCAATGGGAGGCTTCTGCATATAAAATGAAAGGAAGTTGTGTTTCTTCAGAAGTTGCTGATTGAGTAATAATCAAGGCAGGGATCCACTGCATATGCTGATAAATAAGGGAATAGGCTATTATTTACTGAAAAAACACACTAAGGCAGCTATCTTTGCAGTGATCATTCATCTGCGTGTTTAAGTGTATGACGTTTTTAAATGTCTGATAACCCCTGTTGACCTTTGCCTCGTCTCCCTCCTCATCTTTCCTTGTCCAGTCTTTTTCATCCTTTCAGGTTTGTTTGGGGAATGTTGACAATGGGCTTAGGCCTACCAGGGACTACATGCCCCCTCTTAATGACTGGAAGGAGGCCTTTTGATGTAGAGCATCTTACTCTATGGAACAAATAACGAGAAAATAGGATTGGGGTTGCAGGCTATGGGTTAAAAAGTAAGCTAGCAAGGGAGGATCCCAGTTGGAGAACTCCAGTTAGTGCTCCCTGCTCCTCGGACAGATTTAAGGAACCACAGTAAGTCTCTGCTGGACTGCAGGATGTACGCAGCAGTAGCTCAGGTCACGTTGAGCATTTGCCATTGTGGGTATAGAGCAAGCTGACCATCCCCTTCTCGGCACTGGTATTTGTAGAGGGGAGGCTGAATTGTAAGCCAGTGATTGCAGCCATTTTGGGGGTGTTCTGAGAAGGAGGTCTCTGGATTAAAGAGGAGACCACTGTGGTAACCACCTGCCTTGGCAGAGGAAGAGGTCTCCAACATTCAGGTAGCCAGCCAGAAGTGCCCCTTGGCCTCAGACGCTGCTGGCTACCTGAATGTTGACTTGGGCGTAGGATCTTCTAGAACCTGTCAACAATGTCGTCACCCTTTTTAAAAAACAAAATCCCGCTTTGCTGCTTAACTTCTTGTCAGTTGTCCGATGTGTTGAACTGCCCTTTACTTCATAACTTTTTTTCCCCCCCTAAAGATGAAGCTATGTAGTCACACATTTAAGGAGGATAACAGACTTGTAGCCATCAGCCAACTGGGAAAGGGGACAAAATGGTGCTTTACAAGATGCATCATAAAGAATGAAGATAATTCTTGCTGGCACAAATCCTTTGAAGCTGCTTCATCCACCACTCTTTAGGATATATCAAGCTTCTTGTTTGAAAGCAGTGGTGCATGCATGGGTGAAAAGAAGAACTGTAGTTGACTCTTAAGTGACTTTTGTGTTGTGCAAAATCCAATCTTCTTTTATTCTTAACGACTTAAACCTCACCTCCAAGGTCATTATTGGTGTTAAATAGTGGAAAAACAGCAAAAAAGAAAAATGAAAAAACTTTTATGTTGCTATGGATACAATAATTGATTTGCAATACTAGGTTACTTTTTTTCTCAAGCAGTTGCTCCTGTACAGTAACCAGTAGAAAGCAGGACTTGCTTCTTGATGTTCCAGTACTAATAATGCTGTAACTTTAATGTGGTATTTTGCAGAAATTAAAAAGGCAGCCTACATGCTGAGGACTTTATAGTCTAAATTAGACTCGTAATTTTCTTTGTTGGTAATGGATGCAAGAATGGGATTTGGAAAAAAAGATTAAGGATTAAAACAAATCAAATCAAAACAGGAGAAAATGCACCCTGGATAAAAATATATCGAGCCATTTAAATTGACCGTGGACCCAGCACAGATTTGGAATTGATCCTCACAAAAGGCACTTAACACTATCCCAATTGCGTAGGGTGTTTTAGTTGGTGTTCTTTAAAATATGTATGTGGAGATGAAAATCCAACCCAGCAAATGTAGGGAATACTTACTTAATTAGATTCTTATTTTACAATGCTTATGACATTAAATAATGGTCATTGTAGGTCAGATAACTGCAGCTGTAGATGTTCTCTAGCGCTAGTGATGTTAAGACTTTGGTAACTTGCCATGAACTTCCAGGCCATCCCTGCTTTAGATGTGTAGAGCACTGACCACACTGGAGCTATACAAATAACCACCCAAATGGGCTTGATATGCTTCAGTCGACAAAAATAGAACTATGTCAAGCAGGGTCTTGAAATCCTAGATGGCGAACAGGAACTTGGAAAAAGAAGCAACTTAAGATATTTTGGACTGAGAAGTGGAAGGCAGGGAGGCAAGAAAACGACAAATGGAGGAGTAATAACTCAGAAACCTTACTCAGCCTCCCAAATTAAGTTTATTCTGTAAGTGAAATTTAACATGACAGCGTCTGTGTTCTTGGAGTGTAGAAATTCTTCTAGTTTCAATTTCTAGTAGTTCATTGGTCAATGAACGATTGGCAAGTTGGAATAAGTATGCTCCAAGGAGAAAATTGCTCGGGTGTTAACACTGGGGAGAGCTTTAACAAATTTTAAGTACAACTGACTAAGGTCTGGATGTGACTTGAAACCTTTTCAGTAACTTTAATTTACTTTTTGAGCTCATATAACTGAAATAGCATTGCTTTAGGAAAAGCAATTGTCAAGCAGTTGGTGCATATGAGTCACTATACCCTACTCTGTAGCGTACTGCTTAGAATTTGCATGAAAGATGCTAGATGGGGAAAAATTGTATTATGGGGACTAATTGCTTTTGGTATTTCACGGCTACTTCCTGCCGACTGTAACAAGAGATTTGTTCTTTCTTCTAGAGAGATCTGTAAGTAATGGTCTTGTCACTAAATAACCCCTATCCTGTTATACGTTACCCAGGTCTAAGTGTTGTCTGACACTTCTCTTTCCAGGGAAGGTCATGTAAGCATGTCAATGTTAACTTCTCTCCTTTCCAAAGTATTTGAAGGATAAGGTAATAAATAGACATAAGGGTAAGGATGCAGGAGAAAAGCAAAGTGTGTTAACTTGAACCTTCTTTTAGAACGATATGTACCAAGCCTCCATAGAGGTATAAAAACAGAAGGTAAAAAACACTGGTTATAAAGAATTCTTGATAAACATCTCTTTTTAACAGAAAATGATTACTACTTGTTATCTAGTGCACTTCTGATGGAGATTGTGACCTTCTTGGGGATATCTTTTAGGATTTTGTAGACTTGGAGGAATTTCTAATGCTCCCCCTCCAGTCTTTTAGATCAGAAATCTATCTAGCTGCTCCAACCACCTAACTTTCTCAGGGCATTTCTTTGTTCTGTCCTCCTACTATTTTGAAACTTAAAATAGCACCTTTATACGTTGCTACCGTATACATGTACTTATTATGCAATGTAGGAGAACTTCTGTAAGAAGGGTATGATAAAAGACGACATAATGGTACCACTGTGTGGTCTTGCCCTGTCCACGTAAGTATTCCCACAGATAGGGGCGTCTACAGGAAAAGTCTAATTTAGACAGGCTATTGAGAGAGCAGTAAATGTGTCGGGTCCAAACTTTGACCTATAAAATCCTTGTCTGAAAGATGTATAGAACATGTTACGAGGCAGTGGCGGTTCTGTGTCTGCAATTCAGTGATCTGCCGTGCCTGGCTGGAACATAGCTGGCACCATATTGTTTGGAAGAAAAATTTTCAAGTGCTACAGGGCAGTTTTAGCTTCTGGCATGGTTAACGAGTTTCCATGCAAAGTAATGACTGTCCTGTGACTTTCACTAACATGCCTAAAAAAATTGTTTTTAAAGATATGCTGTCTTCCACCTCTCCAAAATGACAAGACATACAAACCCATGGAATAAACTCTTTATTATGCTGGTAAAAAAGCAGACCAAGCCATTCAGATTTAGGGGCTAGCCTACAGTCCCTTAGAATCACTCTCTGCCTTTCTTGTCCACTGTGGTGTAAGTGGTTAGCTTTAATATAAAAACTTGCTTTGTGATTCGCTAGCTGAGTTGCTTTAAATGTCACATTAAAATAAAAGGCTGGAGAGAAAACAAGTTCTTAGAATTATGTTTAAGGAGTCAGAGCAGCACATTTTTTGTTTCCACATTTATGATGTTGAATGTATTAATTTTTTTGAAGTTTTGGTTTTGTCTTCATATGCACGAGGAATTTATATTGTGCCAGTCAGTGGTCTGTCTTATTTCACTGCTTGTGCACTTGCTTGCCTGTTGAATGCAAATGTAATTGTTAGGAGTCCAGTCCCTTAATTTCTGTGCGTCATACCCTCTTAACTCCTTGGTTCTTACTCATTTTTCCACTTCTGTTCACTAAACCCAACAGATACTCATTCATTAATTCGTTTCTTAGTCCCTCTTTATCCACTTACTCACTTCCTTTCTTCACTGTCCAGCACTTTTTCTCTTCCCCCTTCTCTTGCTTTTTCTCTTCACTGTCCTTCACACACTCCTTTTCCTTCCTCTTTCTCATCTAATCTTTTCCTTAATGTGCAGACTACCACATATAGGTGGATGCCCCCCATCTTCCCCTGCCCCCCTGAGAATGCCAGGCTATTTCATCCTCCCAGCTCCTTTCTCCAGTGATCCCAGGGCTACCCTGTTTCATCCCTTTATTGAAATAATAGAACAGGCTGCTCTGCTGTATCTCCTCCTAAAAGAGTTGAAGTCAGCAGGTCATCCTTTTGGGGGTTTGTTTTCTTGTCTTGGATCAGGATTTTTCCCTTTTAGAGCTTTTGGGGTGGAACAAGGATTTGCACTTCTCTGGTTTGACCTCTTCACGTTTGTCTGTATTCTAAGTGCATGTCCTAAAAAAAGTGTATGTAATCATGAATATTGTTCTTAAAGGTATCTTGCCTAATAAAATAAAGGCAATTAAAATCTAGTTTTGTGTGATACTTGGATGTTGTCTTTCACTAATTTGCGGAAATGGTAGATCTCTGCTGTCTGGAAAACTCCATTTTAACAGGAAATGCAACAGTGGAAATATAATTTAGAAATAGTGGGTTATTATCAGGTTGTCAGTGTTTTTGGTTCGTTTGTTTTTTAATACCCTGTCTGGTTCAGTTCTTGGTGTTTCATAAAGGACTTGGTGGAGTCATACGAATAAGGTGTACATTTGCAGAATTTTATGTTGATCTTGCAGATCATTTCCACTCGAAACTGGAGTCTGTTTCAAATTGTCAAACACTGCAAAGGTCACTTATCAAGTTCAATACTACATATTGTTCTTTTTGATACGGTATAAGCGTGACTCGTTTAATTTATCAGTGTGGAATGAATATTCTCATACTCACATTTTATACTCTTTAAATAATGTGGAGGAGTCTGCCACTTGTTTGGAGTAGCAAGGGTTTTTTTAAGGACTCCAAAGCATCAGTGGTAGAGCTGTACGTTTTTAAAAAGGTTGTTCACCATCTGTACTAAAACACCCTCCTTCAAAGTGAGTAAATACTCTCCTCTTAAATTTAGAAAATTATGAAAAAAGCAGGCTGCTATAAATTCCCATAGTACTGAGGCACATAGTTAGGGGGTTTTAAATTCCCTGTAGCTGAAACTGGTCCCTCTGATCTGTTGTGTGTAGTATGTTCTTGATCAGAGCTATACTGGCAGTCTCAGCTTTTTTCACTTAACTCTACTCATTGTTGCTTTAATTTCAATCAGCACGTAACTATTAACATCAGGATGCAATGATGGAACTAGGGCAGGGGGAATGGGGCAATATGTGGAGGCAGGCGGGGGAAGAGGTGCTGAGAGAGGAGGAGTGGGGGAAGCAGCTGCTGCCAACAGCCGCGGGATCTTGATCAGATGTTGCTGCTGCCCGTGTGCCCTGGACGCCGGCCAGGCTGCATCCCTATGCTACTGTTGGGCTGTACAAAGTATATCCAGGCTCAGTGGGCTTTGCTAGATATCTAGATTTTTTTTCAGCAGTAAAGAGGTTAATGGTTCAGCAGTCATAATTACACTTCAAAGCTAATGCTTCAGTAAAAATGAATAAGAAGATTCACACTTTTTTGCATGCTGCTGTTGGAGTCTGGCTGCAGGCTCAACAAGCCAGCAGTGAATCTGTTTATGCTGTGAATCTGCATCACAGATGGAGGAGTGAGAAACTTAATTTAAAATGAAATGATAAATTCCAAGGAGTACAGCAAAATCCACTAGAAAGTCAGACTCATCAATGTTGGCCTTGCAATAGGATGGGGGGGAAAAAGCCTTGTTCTAAATGTATTAGTATTATAAACAAATAAGGCTTGTTCATGGTAGGTTGGCCAAGGTGGAAGAAAGTTCAAAGAATATTATATAGCACTTCTTGCTACAAGGAATCTAGACTGAAATATTTTTTTTTTAGCATGCCTTGGCTTTGTCTGTAGAAACAAATCTTTCTAAAAACCTGTCTGTAATTATGATTACAATAGCCTTACAGTAGAAGCTAGAAATTGAAAGAGTGCCTAGAAGATGAACACTTCACTTCCTGGCTTAGTGCATATGGAGAAGATAAGTGGCAAAGGCCATGGCCTTTGAAGCATGGTACCATTTTTCACTGTAGGTATGTTAAAAATCTTCGCTGTGGTTGATGTGAGGAAAGAAACTAAAATAGAATTTGTACATCACATTGTTAAAGCGTGTTGTAACTGGGGCCCCCAAATGTAGTGGTCGCAGCTTTTAAACTTACTGTGGGGCAGTGTCCAGAGGAGTATTAATGTCCGAATCTTCTAATTGTCAAGCCTTTATAAGTGATTAGTTTTACATAAATTGAATTTGGTTTTAATTGGATTGTTTAGTTCTTATTTGCATGTGCACTCTGTCCATTTGGGTTATTCCATCTGTTCATTACTTGAGTAACTGGTATTTTGTAAAACATCAAATAAGGTAACAATTGTAACACTGTCTGTTTTCTTGGAAGTAATAAAACAGAAACAACCTTCAGCTTTTTGTTTGTATTGTGGCAGGTCTTGCCCTATGGTATTTGTTCACTTCTGGTAAGGTGCAAGTTCTGTATATTTACTGCAATTAGGGTTGACAAAGCGGAAGTTCAGGAGAGGCAGGTTTTGTTCTTAATATAGATGAAGAAATTAAACTTCCTTTTTTTGAAGAAGTGAGAAGGGGAAAAGATTTAACTTCTCAGAGGGTGAGATTCTGAAAGACTTGCAGAGGCCATCAGAGAATGGCTTTAGAGACATTGGGGATGGAAGAGAATGCGAGAGATCAGGAGATTTTTTCGGTTTGGTTTTTGAATCAACATCCTAAAATATAGTTGTGCACCTCTAAGATGACCAGCCTGCTTCAGGGTTCCTGCTCTCATTGCTCCCATGTTCTTACAGAGACGGTCTCTCCTTTCTGGCGGCCTCAATAGTTCTTCGTAGAGCGCTCAGTTCAGAACACCCACAGCAGTGACTAGAGGAGGAGGTAGTACTTTGTTGCGAGACAAGAAGACAAATCTTTGGCCAAGGAGAATGGGGCACTATCTCACGAATCGAGCTAACTGGGAAGGAATTCTCCAGCCTTTGAATTGTTACAGAACTTGCTTCTATGGTAGAAAGTTTTGGGATATCACACTTCAAATGGCAGCATTATTTGTGGCTTAAAGCCATTTTAAAATAGTCAAAGCTATTTTAAAAAGCTATTTGAAAATTGCTGTTCTTTCCAGTTCCCTTTTGAGACGTATATTTTTGAACCCACAGGCTCAAACCCCAGGAGCGTTTTGTTCCTAAGGATATAAAATAGATTCTTGGATCATGGGAGGATTATTTTGCTATTGGTGCTATTATAAGGCAGTTGTTATCTATACTAGTATTTGGGGGGGAGTGCCACACAACCCATAGCGATTTACTTTTGCGTGAAGCAAGTGTAATCCAAATAGAAGTGAGATTGCCAGCAGGGATGTGCAAACTTTACAGATGGCTATAACAGGCTAATAATGTTTGACAATATTCTGTTTGAGGTTGGTGTAGTTAAGATTAGAAAGCTTTGAAGACTACAAGTGTAGTGCACATGCTAAGTATTTTATGTCCTAGAAAATCAGCAAATCCTATTATAATAACTAAACATTTTCGCTCCCTGTGCTCCCTTGACATGCATCATAGCTGGACCTAACAGAACTAAGAAAAAAACCCTTATACTGATGAGCTACTGCCATTAAAATTAAATTTAATTAAGGGTAGAAAATACATACATCTTAACTAGTTTGTATTGTGTCTGGTATCAAAACTAGGATGGAAACCCAACAGCCTTATCAAAGACTTGCGGTCGGTTTCTGGAAAGGTGCATCATGTCATCTTTGATGCATTGATCTTGACACAGTCTTAAAGGTGGATATGTGGGTGAGGTAGGGAAGAGAACTTAAAATATTTAAAATAAAACCCAGAGCTAGGTTAAATGAGAGTTGGTTCATTGTTCCTCCACTGCCTCTTGCCATGTGTTTTTCCTGTTGGAGCTTATTCCCAAACATATTTTGCGTAACTTGCACAGTTTACCTCTTTTGAATCGTCTCAATAATTGCTTTGGTCCTTGACAACTTTGTAACTGCAGCCATTGAGTTGCAGTACAAAACTAATAGGGAAAAAAAAAAGTAATAACATTTCCATGTATAACTAGGACAAAGATTCCTGGGGGAAATATTGAGCAAGTGATTACAGGGAAGATAATAGTCTAATTAGAGAATTGTATACCCTGTAAATTTGATATTGAACCTGTAATATTAAAAAATCACAGGTTTTTTTGGTAGCTAAATGCTTAACTTGGGTAAAAGTGATAAGAAGACCCACGTTTAAAGTCTGTTTTTCCGTGTGTTGAATCGAAGCATGAATAGCACGCTGTGTAGGCAGTTAGTTGCATGTTGTTACCAGTTTTTATTCTTAATACCGTAAGGTAAATTTTTCCAAGGCAATTCACACAGGTAAGTGTGAAACTTCAGTAGGAGAAGTGAAATCTGAGCATTTACAGCCCTGCATACAATCTTGTGGACATACATATGCTTGAAGAAAGCACTGGCCTTTGTAAAAATACTGTACCATAATTCAAATATTCCACAATACCTAACATTTAAACTACTCATTGTTCTATTGCCATCTAGCTTTGCGTTTGATTCAGTCCTGCAGATATGTTGTACTCTAGTTTCTAAAAAAAAATAAAAATAAAATGTGCAGGGTTGCATGTTAAGCAAGGATCAAACTCCTTTACATAGCCAGATGAACTTTGTGTTTTGAGTGTTAAAGATCTCTGGCATGCAAAGATCCATCAGGCTTTTTGTGTTATTGCTGCTGCTGGTCCTAATGAAGATGTGTTGCCTGCCGCCTCTTGTGTGACTGCAATCATTGGTTGCCAGCTTGCCAATTTTTAACAACAGTCACTCCTCTCTTGTGACAGGAGCAGAGAGAGGAGAAAGTCGTCTCATTTCTTTCATCAGTTTACTTGAGAAGCTGCCTATACTGTTATCAGTTTGCTGCAGGCAGGGCGGATAGAACGAATTAGATAAAACAGTCAAACTACTGAAAATGGGTATGTTTTTATATTTGAAATTTGTTGGAAGGTATATACTACATCTTAAAGAAGATCTTTGCTCATGTGACAAAATATTAAGCTGCAGGAGACACCCGGGTTGAGAGAATAAACAATTTATTAATTTTCCAGATGAGTCGGCCAAGGTGTTCGGAGACTGAGGCTGCAGCCGAAGCATTCATTTCTGCTGGTGGAAGTTTTCCATCACTGGAGATGTTTTTGGGAGAGGGAGCAGTACAGGCGTTTAGTCTGCAACTGCCCTTTTGCCTTGCGCCTTCCCAAAACCAACTCATCCCAGCCTGGGGAGCGTGCAGAGCAGTGGCTGCTCCTGTCTTTCTGGGGAGTGAGTAGGAGCAGCGGGGGACTCTCCAGCCCTTTCCCTGCGGTCTGTATGAAGGGTGGGAGTAGATCACCCTCTTGCCTTCTCCAAACCAGGGTGGCCCCAGTCTGGAAAATGCACAGGAGCCCTTCCTTGCTGCTTGACTCCTCTGGGGACTGGGAAGAGGTGAGCAACAGCTGCTCCCTTTGGCATCCCAAGACTGAGCTGACCCTTGTCCTGTGAGGGTGCCAGGGAATCCCCCCCCCCCGCCAAACTCTTCCTGGTCCCTGGAAGGAGCTGAGCAGTGGGGAAGTGTACGGGCATTCAGACTCCCACAGTTGACCTCTGCCAAGTCAGAGATGGATTTTTATTTATTTTTTGCTCAGAATTACCCTTTTTGTTCCAGGAGAAACTGTTCGAACGCCTGTATGTTTGTGGTTTCCGCCAGGAGAGCTATGATTCTCCTGATAGATGGACGGTACCTGTACATGGCTTAAATGTCTTGTCCATTCAGCAAGTCAGTATTAACACTAGGAGTAAAACCAAGGTATTTGGACATGTAGTCCTTTTTCAAACGTCAGACAACCACGCATGTGACCATCTGCCTTGAGTACTCTCATGTCTGAACTCTATGTAGCTGATAATACACAGTAATATGTTAAACAGTTTTCTTATCTTTGGGGTTTGGGAAGAAGCATCCCATTTTTATCCAACCTGGTCTAACTTTACTTTTCTTTTTTTGCCAATAGTATTACTCTAGGTATTTTAGTCAGCTCTGTGGTGCTTGCTTAGTATTGTAGACAGGATGCATACTGGTGGTTTTAAAAATTCCAGTAAAATAATGCATCAGCCTCTTCTCTCCTCAACCCCCTAGAGAAATCATCTCCAAACTTAATCTTGTTGTGCTGTGATGCTTAGCATACAAATAGGACCTGTGGCATTTTGAGTAGGTAGGCTTCTTCTAGTGCCTGGTGCATCCTGTCCATAGGAGATGACTTGGATCTATAGAAATCTAACAGTTTTTGCAGAGGTATTGGAGAACAGCCAGGCACTGAAAAATTGGAAGTATAAGCAGGGCTGTGTGGCATGAAGCAGAGATTGTTGTGTATGGCAGCTTTCGTATGCTTGACCTCAGTGTTCTTGGGGAATGTTACTCTTTCCCAACATAGCTTCATAAATGTTTTTATTGTGTTTATCATGTTTCAGTTAATGTACAGGGAATTTTTATAGCAAATTAGAAGCTCTTTCTTCCTGTTGTCTCTATTCAGCTTGGCAAACAATCTTGAAATCATATAGAGTTGGATATTTGCCAGACTTTGAGTAGACTTTGAATGTTCATGTGGGTTTGAAATTGCATCTACAGTCTAATCTGTTTCACAGTTGATCAGCAGCAGACTTCCCTTTGCTTCCAACATCTGTGATCCAGGATGACAGCATCTATATGCTAGAAATCGAAGAGCTGGAAACTGTTATCTGGAAAACTAGTTCCTTTTAACACGTTACCTTTCCTATGAGGCAGCTCTTAGCTTCTTTTCAACACTCAGCTGCTTAAGGATTTCCTAGGATAAAATTGTGCCTAGCGCATCTAATATCCTATTAGGAAAGCAAAAAACTACAGTACAAAGAAATCTGTGCCTCTTTCATTGTCTTAGTATATATTCCTTGGTGTCTTCTAGGCATCTGTATACAAATATCATGACTTTCCATTACGCTTTCAAGAAATTTGTTGCTATCACTATTTATATTCTTAGCGTGTCTTTTACTAGGATCAGGTGTGGAATGAAAACTGAGAATGCAGTTTTCTACTGTTCATATAGTAAAATGATATTCTTCTGAAATTAATGTGTAATAGGTAGGACCCGATCCTTTAAAAGAAGTCTGCTGTGCCATGTGGGTTGCAAAATGTTGATTATGTTGTAAATATTACATTATGTTCTATCTTACATGCTTTTGGATTTTTATGATTTGAATTTTAATAATTGATGAAGAAATAACAGTAAGAAATACTTGAAAACCATGCGACAAACTTTGGCCTGAGAGAGATGTGCAGCCAGGTTGCTGGGCTTGCATGGATGTGATCTGAGCCAAAATTGGTCCTTGCTATTTGATCTGATGCTTCTCTTTCAGGAGAGAAAACAGTGCTGAATGTTGCATTCTGAAGAGAAATTGGTTTATCCTAAGGTTTTTTGAAAAAGGTGAAAAAGGAGTGGAATTAGATACAGTGCACAGGAAGGCAGATTTTATTTTTTTAAAGTTTAAACTGTAGTTTAAAAATCTGCCAAATACTGATGTAAATGAGTAGCAAAAAATCCCCCCCCCCCCCCGGTTTAGATCAGTTGTTCTATACCTTGTTAGACTCAAGGGGCCCCTTAGAAAATGCCAGCTCTTAGCTTGCTTTCTTTTTTTTTTTTTGACTGTGGAAAAATAATAGATCATTTCTTCTTTTGCAAACAAGTCAGAAACACCACAGCAAATTAGATTGTTTTTGACACTGTGGATTCCTGTTAGAAATTTCTAGGTTTATCTTGTGAATCATTTAAGTTTTTATATGCGCAACATTTCTAATACTGCAGGGCACCCTTAAAAGGACCTTGCGTATGGCACCCTGGGTGAGAAGTACCGGTTTAAATAAATGCAGCTGTTCAGTGTTTAAGGAAAATATTGTTAAAGCAAAGAGAAAATGGATTCAATAATTATTTAACATTTTACAAGTAAATTACTGTTTCTCCCATCATATTAGACTTCAGTACTACAACTGTTTATGTATATGGTTAACTTGAAGCAAGTGAATAGTGCAGTTGACTTTCATGGAACCATGCACGTTCTCTTAATTTAAGCATGTGTCAGCGGTTTCCAAGATTAGTACTTTAGGCTGTAAATGCTCAGCACGGGAACCTTGTTTATGCACCTGTTTTAAATAAATTTAGGGTGAGAGAGGAAAAAGTGCATCTTAAATTTCATTCTATAACATTTTTATAACTGTGCATTAGACTTATAATTAGACTCTGAACTCCTAATGATGTGTTACTAAATAGCAACTGAGCAGCTGGAGCTCCATATTAGTGGAATTTGGTGTTCATCCCCTATGATATTTCATGTTATGGTTATATAGGTGCCTGGATATGGATTTAGTTTGTCTGGCCTGTGTAGTCTGACCTGAAGGTTCAAGATGGCTGCTTGTTACCTTGAAAAGAAGACAGGCGCTTGATATCTTGGGAAGAAATATGATGGAGGGGATGAGATATGCGATTATTACTTTTTTTATTGTGTAATCACTCTTGAAGGTACCGTAGGTAATATGTACCTATTTGAAAACTTGTAGAATTGGAAGCGAGTGCAAGCAGCTTTTGGTTTAAATTACAGTACTGGACTAAAAATACTCTCAACAATTGGGCTGACTGAAGCTCTGTTAATTCCTGTAAGTCACAATACAATTTAAGCTGAGGTTGCATGGTTTCACTTAAACTTAATTAAACTCCATAGGACTGGAGTGCAAGCATTCCTTAGAGAGGAGGGCACAGCGCTAATCTCTTGTTACACTATCTTCTATGTTATTGTCAACCTGCCAGCAAAAGTGGCATTAAGAAGGCTTGTATTAGTGAAGTTGCTTAAGTATAATAGCACAGAATCTATGACATTAACCTTTTGTAAAACTAGCATTTTATTTCAGTATTGCTACTTGGAAGCAGCTTTGGGTTTTTTTTAATACAGATAGTGTTCCAGGTGCAGCTGAATAAATATGGTACCTAATTTTTAAAGTTACATTGACTTAACTTACTGATTTGAATTATGCCTTAAAACAATGCCAGGGCTAACTTTTTAGTGTTAAGTGTCAGGTTTTGGATACGCAGCTCTAGTTAGTGGTAGTTGCATACCTAACTTGAATTGGGCTAGCAGGGAAATTTTGCCTCTATGGACCTCATTTGAGGTTAGATGCATCGTTATGGTTGTATCAACACTTAGAAGATGTAACTGAATTGTTGCTATGATTGGTAATGGTGACTTACTAGACAAATGACTATCGTGTATTTTCCTTTAGGACAGGCATGCTCAACCCCTGGCCCCCAGGCAATATCTGGTCCACAGGGCTGCGTGATTTGACCTACAGGGCTCCCCGGGATCCGGAAACTTGGTTGTGGTGGTGGGGGGGAGAGGTAACCAGGTCTGTTTAACTTAATGTAGTCAGCATGGGACAAATTGTACTCTTTTGGTCTGCTTCTTCCTGTTCATGCATGAAAATTGTCATTCTGGCACAGACCTAGATAACTGAGGGACAAAAAACCCACGTGTGAGAGATACTACCGGCAATAATCGATCATTCCGTCACTTGTACATTCCCTGAATATTTGTGTCTTGCTGCCTTGACAGATACACTGATAAGAGCAGAAGCTGGACTCTTATGTTCCAGTGATTTTTCAAGTGTTTCATGTTAAGATTCTCAGTCCATGAAGCATGATGGGCAAAACATTTAATTCAGTAGACCACTATGTATTCTTGTGGAACTTAATGGTGGTCATAGGGGGAGCATTTGAAAAATGATCTGAGAATATTTTAAATTCTATTTTAGGCTTGTAGAAGTCCTGAACAGTGAATAACTAATTTAGAAAATATTGTATTCACCTGTTTAAAAAAGGGAAATTGGGACTCCTTTTTTGTTTTTTAATAATAATAATAATAAAAAAGCATTGAGGACTTAACTAGCTTATGCACCATTATTTAACCCTTCTGATTGGAGGCTTGTGCCTCTGGAGACTGAAGGAGAAAGGGGTGTTCAATGCCAAATAATGTTATCCCTCAAATTGACTAAAAATTTATAGCCTAGAAAAATAAGATGCAACATGCCAGATTGCAGTTGTCTAAAGCTAATTCAGCAGCAGAACGTTCCTTGTTGTAATTGCATGGAGACTTTCTCACCAGATCTTCAGGGACACATGATTTGAATAAGCAAATTAGTCCGTTGAATATCCCTTATCATAAAGGGGAGTGAAAATGCGAGCAAAAATTGAAGATACTTCAGTTACAGTTTCTTCTTTGTGGATCTCTAGAAGAGATTTTAACAGGTTTTGCTTTAAGGCTACGCCTGTTTACTGGGAACAGTCTTTGTTTTTGGTCAAGTAGATGCTATAAACACAACCCATAGTTTGTAGTACATTAACAGCTTTCAACTTAAAAGCGATCCTGAATTCTGCACAGAGCAGAAATCACAATAATTAATGTGCGTGTGTCCCTCAAAACACCCTGTAAAATGGCATAGAGTGTTTTAAAGCAAAAAAACCCTTGTAAATATGCCACCCAGAATCTTGGAAGTAAAACATATAATTTGGTGGCCAAGGAGGTGTCATCCTGTTTGACACTTTAATGACCATCACTGATAAAAGCAGAAATGTCCTAGCAATTCCTTAACTGGCGAACAAAAATGTAACACTCATTTATTCAATGACTTGATGAAATGTATGCTTAGAAAGGAAGAAACATAAAAGCATTTCAGATAAACTACTTTTAAGTTGGATAATTGCTGTACAGTGTATAAAAATGGAAATTAAATGGCACTTTTGGAGCAGCAATCTTAAATGCCCTCTGATGGATAGAAGATACCTTTCACGGCAGAGCTGGGTGAGAAGACAATGCAGTAGCACACCTCACTTTGAGTTTGTTTGCTTGTGTTGCTGAGGTATGTGTCATGGTGATGGCTATCTTTGCATATTTGAATATCATGCAAACATTTAGTTGTGCAACATTTTTATAATGTTTTATCAGAAGATTGTGCTCTTGAATTGAAGATGTTTAAAATGTACTATGTACGGAGTTCAAGGAAGTGAAAATTTGGTGAAAGCAAAACATGTATAAAATAATTTGCAAAGAACATGCTTTACTGAGCCATCAAACCAACTGTTTTTGTCCGATTCCTCCCATCCCCTTGGCTTGAAGCTTCAGAAAAACCTAAGGTGGGAGCTGTATCGTGGTGGTTCATGATGCTTATATGTAGAGTAATGAGGACAAAAGGTATGCACAATATATTTTTTAGCTAGACTTTTGAAAATGACTAGATGATTACTCTGGATGACTTGAATCGTCTTAATATTGAAGAAGTCCTTATGTGGAGAGGTAGACCGATTTATAATGGGATATGACTGCTTTCTGAACCATGGCAGCCTTCCTGTTAAGACTAATACACAACTGGCTCTGGCTGGAGCCAGCAAATTGGGCAGAATAACTAAATTAAGCATCTAATATATTAGTGTGAAACGAACGTGATTTTCTGTAGTACTGAAAGTAAAACCAATTTAGTACAAGTGAAGTGTATGTCTTTAGTAAACCTCAAGGTATTCTTAGTCCTGGTATGTAATAGACATCCAGGGAACTGTGGGCAAAAGAAGATTGAAAAACATCCGTCTTAGGAAAAGCCCGAGAGAGGATGAACTTAGGTGGCAGTCTGTTCACGGCAGGCATTCTGCATTTTTGAAAGGCATTGTACAATGGGTACAGTAATAAGTGTATTATTGCCAAGACACTTATGGCTGGACTGGCCTTTTTAGACTTCAAAGACTAGAAGAAAGTCGGTAGAACCATGTGGGAAATATGAAGTACAGCCTTAGGCTTAAGCAGATTACTCAGGTGCTCAGGCCTGCTTCAAAATATTAATTTCTGTGTGCTCTATAACAATGGGTTATGTGGAGTAGAGTCAAAGAAAAGTGCAGTAGGCCTGAAGTCCCTAAAGATGACAGTTTTTGTACCTCATATTTTCCCTGATCATTTAAAGTAGGAGATATCTCTTCTTGACTTCTTTCTACATGTCTTCAGAAAGCTTTTTCACGTTAACATTTTCCATAAATTTAGAAAATAATCTCCAATTTAATCATCCAAGATGCATTTGAAAAAAGCAAATGCTACCACCTTAATAGAGAACAGAACTGCATGTAGAGTAAAGCTAGCAATAGAATTAAACTATTGGTATTCTCAGGGTTTGTTGTTTTTTTTTTTTTTAAATTTTTTTTTCCTCCCTAAAATTTGCCAGTTATCTATCCAGCCCTCAAAATTTACCTGAAGCCCATACATCGAGTGAGTGCAGGGCTATATAAACAACTCTCGGGGGCGGGGGACGACATTTTAAAGGTTGGCAATCAAGTAATACAACTTAATCACATCCACATTAGAAAATTTTTAATGAAACTGGAAAGCAGCTAGTTGTTACGTCTTTACAGCATCTAGATGTAGGGAGACCACTGAAATTTAAGGATAAACACTGGCTCTCTGGAAAGGCAATGTTGGTCTAGGGCAGGGGTGTCAAACATACGGCCCATGGGCTGCATCTGGCCTGTGGATCCACTCTATCTAGCCTGCTGGTGCGATGCTGGAAGTTGGGGGCATGGCCAGGGGTGCATGGCCTGCTGCAGAATTTGGGGTTCCTGGACCCTGTTGGTGGCGGGAGGGACGAATGAGAGCTATGCAGGTATAGCCTTTGCTTGCCCTGCTCCCTGAGCCACACTGTTGACCAGGTCCCTGCCGTGTCACTCCTCCACACCGCTGCTTCCCAGTTTCCCCATAACCTGTGCTGCCACTTGATCCCTGACCTATACTGCTGCCTTCTCTTGGCACCCTGTTGCCTAGCATGTGCAGCCACTCGCCCTTTGGCCCATGCAGGGCCTGACAGGCATGGGAGAACCAGGTGACCACCCAGGGCCCAGACAGAAAGGGGGCCCGAAAGTGGTAATTTAAAAATTATTATTATCATTATCTCTGGTGAAGGGGGGCCTGATACCAAAAGTTCACCTGGGGCTGCCAGGAGGCTAGGTACAGTGCTGCATCCATGCTGCTAGCCCCACACCTAGATGTACCACAACTGCTGTTGGCTTCATGGATCCAGCCCAAGAGGAGCCTTCACAGTCCACATCTGGGTCAGGACCTTGGGGTGAATATAGCAATCCTGGTCTAGCAAATAGAATATATACACCTAGGAGTTAGCCTGGCTTATGTTTTTCGGTGTGCATCTGCCAAAGGATAGCAACTCTTTCTTTCTGCCTCTGAGTGAATTACGTTAATTGTTGTGTAAGCCCCTTTTGAGACTCAAATGAAAGCACATTACAGGTGTGCCAGTTATGTTAAGTGTGGCAATTTTAAAGGTGCTTCTTTTTAACTTGTTGATTATGTTAATAGGCTGATGTTAAATTTATCACTCTTGAGTTTTGAGTGGAGGATCTGGTGGGCAGCACTGTTCTTTTTAGGAGGCAAATCTTCCTCATTTTACATATGGGCTTTTAGCCTTCAGTTAGGTATATATTTATAAGCTAAACACACTGCTGTTACCCATCTTATACTAGTTACATTCCTGTTTTATTATTTACTCTTGTTCCCGTTTTCTTTGTAAGCGTCAAATTGCACTTTCAGTGTCTCCTGGAATCCTACTCGGCTGAACAGTGGGAGAATAGATGTTTGAATCTTTGTTCCGGAATCTGTCAAATGCACATCTTGCAAATTGGTGAATACAGTTGGCATATTCTTAATGGACAAGATCTTCCATGAATCTCCTTGCCTACCTGTGAAATACCTTTATCTTAAATAACTTACGGACTAGTTTAGTCAACCAGACTCTCCCTAATATTTAAGATGAGGTTATTTATCACTGTCCCCAAACTTTCTGTATTCAAAATGCAGCTTATGGTTATTTGCATTAATTACATTTGCACTTATACATCAGTTGTCTTTCATCATGCCATGTCTGGCTGTCATGTTTCACAAACAAAAGCAGGTCAGCCCTTGTCAGCTAATGGATGGGTGATTTCCACTGTTTGGGGGGGGGAAAAAAAAAAAAAAGACTAATGCTTCAATAGTCAGCCTACCTCTAAATTGTACTGAATGGGTGTTTTTGATGATGGTAGGTGTCATTTTCGGGATGTGGAGTGTTTGTCAAGATATGCCCTAAAACAGATTTAATGACAATTTAGGAGTCTAGAGTATCTTTTACCTAATGTAACGTTTTATTCTCCCCCCGCCCCTTTTTTTTTCTTTCAATTTCTTAGTGTTTCCAGTTGTTTTCTTTCTTGTCTTATTTCACAGTTTGAGTTAAATTCAGTATTCTTCAATATGGAGAAGTTTCGGGCAGGAAATATTGCTGTGCACTCTTAAGGTTTGCGTTGGTTATATATAGTAGCTTCCATGTAATCATAACTTGTTAAAGCACTTTGAGGTGGAAGGTGCTATATAAGATATAGTTACAATGTGGATGGGGGCTATGGTTAAGGTGGCTGGATTAGAAACTGTTTTAAGTATAATTAATGCACGTACCTCTCTTAAAGGAGAAGGTACTGTATTTATGACTAAGGAAGTACTAAGCCAAGTAAAATCACTTTATTGTCTGGCATGTTATATATGGTCAATGTACATTTAGCAGGTAAATACAATTTTCCATTAGAATAGTAAAAGGGGGGTTTAAATTGGGCCTGGAAAGCCTGGACTTCCTACTAATCTAGGCAGGAACACCATGTCAGAGTAAAACTCAAGCAAGAATGTGCCTCTGTTTCTGTTGGGCAATGCTTTTACAGTAAATGGAAGCTCTAGTAATAGCAGTTGGAAGCTGACTGCAACTGCGCCATCCTGTTCTGGTCCTAAATTGTCCAAGCTGCTGTTACAGCAGGTGCACGACTGTCAGTAGATTGAGAAGCGGTTCACCCCCTGGCAGCGCAGTGTAGGGAAGCTAATGCACTGGGAAGGGAGAGGGAAAACAAAGGTATTCACAAGTATCAGGCTGAGAGCTTTCTTTTATTATTAAAAAAATAAAAAGAGAGTGAGAGAGAGACTACTTTTGGAATCCTCATTGCAAGAAACTTCAGGGTAAGCTACACTTTGTGTAAGTATTACTATTGACATAGGAGGAGGAAAAGCAAATCCTGCCTCCACCCCTCTATAAAAATAGCTACCTTACTGGGCTTACTCACAAGACTAAGTTGCACTGCTCTTAATTGGGGCTCTCTGATAAAAGAGTGTGTTCCTACTGGAATATGGAGTGAAGTGTGGTCATATGAGTTTGACTGCAGCTGACCACACAATAAGATTTTAATGTTTTTAAGGGATGTTTTAAGTCGATGGACTGAGCGTTCTTCCCTTGGCTGAGAAGCTGTACTCCTAGTCAAGACCAGGAAAAATGCACATTTACGCTGAGAGGGTTGAGAAGCATCTGCGATAAATCATTCATCTTTACCCTGCAGAAAAATTTTGACACTTCCATTTTAATTAAAATTCTAATCAAGGCAATCAGCTCTAGGTGTAAACTTCCTTTCACAGAAAATGAAGGCTGGTGTTGTGATTCAATATTACTGTAATACAAAACAAGAGCTGCTTTCAGCCAAATGGTCTGTTGACTTGGATGCAACCAGTTTGTTCTGCTGACTTTTTTTTAAAATACATCTCTCTAAGGAAGCTAAAGGCGAAGACTTGTTTAGCTTAAACGAATATATTTAATGACAGCATGGAGAGCAATGCGATGTTAGTGCACAGTTTTTAAAACTTCTGTTGCTGAAGTAGTAATTGATTTACCAAAAGTTCCTTGTGTGTTGTCTTCCCTTTGTAAAACCTATAGTGTCTGGTAACTTAGGCTTTAGTCATATTATTTAAACTATTATTTAACCTTTGTTTTGTTTGATTAATTTATGAATTTAGCATAGAATCATTGTATATTGGGTGGGAGGGAGGAGAGGAAATACGGCACTGAGAGAGTCCCTGTATACTGTGTTGAAAGAAATGTTTTTTTTACAAAGGTGTGCTGGTGACTTACTATAGACACTTTCACGCATAATGCTATCATGAAGCCATTTTCCAAGATCCAGATAACTTACTGTACTCATTCTACAAAAGCACTTAAGTGGTATTTTTTTCCCCCCTTGAATTTCCAAGTTGTACTTTTGGGAGAAGCAACATTTGAAGCTTTGTTCAAGAATCTGGAAGAAGTTGCTTTTTTCAAGTTGTACAGCGTGGGTCAGGATGTGGAGTGCAAGTTGTGTTTGTTCTTTCTTGTGAGCAAATCCAGCTCCATTCTCTGAAGATACAGAAAGCTTCCTGATCTGAGCATTGGGGTGGTTATGACGTGTATGGAGAGTAGAGGAAATTTTCAGAGGATGGTAACCCCTTGCATGTTCCGGGATCTCTGCACGAGGTTTAACATGTGTTGAAGAGTAGAGTGCGAGACCTGGGAATCGGTAGTTATACAAAATCTTTATCTTGTATCTTATCCCACTCCTTCCAGAGAAAGTGGACACTATTCTGGAGACTGTTTCCATTGGCCAGATAAGTGATGAGAAGACTTCGACTTGGTGTCCTAGCAAGGCCTTTCTACATGCCTTCTCAAAAAATAAGTATTGGAATGAATACATGGATAGAAATAATATAGAAGTATGAAATTGAAAAGTATTATGCCCCAGGTGATATCATTACCAGGAGTCCAACTAATTATATGTCAGGATTTGTTTTATCAGTGGTAATATGTGGTGGCAATAACTCAAGCAAACTCCTTATGCCCAAGGTATCTTATAGCAGCACTAATGCCGTAGCATTTTAGGTCTTTGAAATATTTACCATAAAATATATTATGGGAATTTAAACATCTTTGCCCTGAACCTGTAACACATTTAAAGTGGGGAGTTGAGATCATAATTGCTAATGAAAGGTAGGGGTTTTGTTTTTTTTTTTTTTTTTTTTCACTTATTCTGAATGTGGGACTTGTAAATCTTGACTCATTTTAAATTTAGTGAAAAAAAAGTCCTGACATAATTCTGACAAAAGAATCATTGTAACCGTTAAGGGACAATTTGAAGTGAAGAATATTAGGGACTTTGGAGGAAAAGGTTAGACTTCTAGTAGAATTTTAGCATAAAAACTGACCAAAATCATTTGTTCGTGTTACTCTTGACTTGTTGGCTTATTGACTAATAGATTTGAGCGGGAAGATGTTTTTGAGGAGTCTAATTATGAAAATGATGAAAATATCCTACTGATTTCTGCAGCTGTCAAGTACAGTATGCTTTGTTCTGGTTTCACTATGATAATGGCTCTTCTACAGTGTCATGGAACTGATACGTGATCTGGATTGTAATAGATAACTCTGTAGTGATGCTGAGTAAGTCTACAGATTTGTCTCCATCTGACTTTCAGCCTAGGGTGGGGAATCCTGGGTCCAGTTAACTTTTAGTTTCTTTTATTGTGTAGTGTAAATGGAGAGCAGTTAGAGTGCAACCTTGGGTGAAAAGAGATTTGCAGTAGTAGTAAACAGGGTTTGAAAATCTGCTGTAGGAGACATTCTTGATTTAAAAAGAGGATGGGGTAAACCATCCCAGATCTAAGTGTCAGGGTTGTCCTTGTTAAGTGATAGATGTTTAGATGGAGGGGTGCTGTATTTTTTTCCGTCTCTATTAAGTTAATGCTGAGTGGTAACAATCTTCAAATGGACGAGGATTTGAGATAATGCTGCTCAGACTGTCCAGAGGGCGAGATTTTTGTTGGGAGGCTCCAGGAAGTGATGAGAGATACAACTCCATCAGTCTATTTCCCATTCTGCCATGACCCCCTGAGTCTTGGCCAATGGTCATAAAATGCTTTAATATAAACGTTGCAAGGTATATATTGTAGCTAGGTTAAAAATAGTAGTAAAAAAGTTTCAGTGGGAAATCCAACTTGTAGTTGTTACTGTGTAGGAGAGAATTAAAAGAAGATTTTTCCTACTAAAGTTTACCTGTAACATTGTTAGGTTAGTCTCCAGTCTTTTAATACCTTCTGTCCTATGATATGATCTGATGAATAGTAACTTGCAAAAACTTATTTTTACTTGGTACGAAAGTAGACTTTATTTGTTAGATGGACACCTCCTTTCTGTGAATCACACTTGGCTGGTGCAGTCACTCTGGCAGCTCTCAACTATGGATCATGTCTCTGGCTTACATTCGGTCTAAATTTGCACATAATACCATCTTGTTATCCTTTAGCATGACCGTTTATAATTATAGTGTTTAACTTGGTAACAAATATTGTGTTCAGAAAAGACTTACTCAATGAATAATTGTAATCAGTGATATTAACTCTTTTTTGTTCTGTGTGAATTGTTGTCCTTTCTCTAGAAGATTAGACTACTGGAAAATCAGATCTGTTAGATGAGATAAACTTCTTTTAATTTAGCTGGCTCTTTTTTTCGTGTAGGAGAAGATAAATATGTGTTTTGAAATTAAAAGACTTTTAACTGTGACATTTAGACTAATAAACCTTCCTGACCATGCTCCGTGATGACTGTTCTTTTTTCTTTCTCAATACAGTTACAGATGTAGAACTAAAGCGGCTGAAAGATGCTTTCAAGAGAACCTGTGGACTCTCGTATTACATGAGCCAGCAGTGCTTCATTAGGGAAGTGCTTGGCGATGGAGTTCCTCCAAAAGTTGCAGAGGTAACTTTATCTAAACTTACTGTTGCTGCAGGGGATGGGTTGGAGGGCTGTGTGCAGTAATTAACATGTACTAATTGGAATGAATATTTCACTTTTAATGCAACCCAACATGCTGTTTTTTTGACTGGAGGCAAATAGCCAGAAGTTGAGGCAGATGCAAACAGAGTTGTTGTTCAGACTTGAGCAGGCCCTATTACATGACTTAGTACTAAGCTCCCAGTTAACAACCCAAGTTAGAGTGCAGGTAGTAAGAAGAAAAAAGGTTATAGATGCGTGCAGGTTCTATTTTGAGGAGACAGAATCGGCTTTTCGGTGGATAGAAGAGGAAATAGCCTGAGACTTTCTGTAGAGCCCTTGTGATAATAGGGGTCTTTATTTCAGACAGATCTGGGCTGCTGGGTACCGTCAGGATTCCTGGCATAACTTAATTTTCATAAAACAGTGCAGATCAAATCAGATTAGTCATCTGAACTTGCAAAGGACTTGTTTATATTTCATGCATAATACTGGAAAATATCCAGAAACAATGTGCCATATAGAAGTAAATATTGGGGGAGGGAGGTTAAGAAAAAAAAAAAGGAAAGGAAAAAAACATGCTCCCTTTACGTGCGCTAACATGCACCTTCGGAAAAGTGGTTTCATAATGTTGAAAGTGCTAGAATTTTTAACGATTTTAACCTTGTACAGATTATATAAAACTTGAAACATTTAACTAGATCAGTGGGGGCCAGACTTTTTGGCAGGCGTGCCCCAAATCACCCATGCACCCTACTGCTCCAATCCCCTTCCCCTACCCAGTCTGCTGTTCTGCTTCCTGCTCTGTGCTCCCCGTCCAATCTGCTACCTCTGCATCCTGCTGTGTGCCACTTGTGGCGCCTGTGCTACGGGTTGGCCACCCCTGAACTACGCAATTCATGTTTAGGAAATATTCAGAAAGGTAAAATGTGAGAAAATGCGTGCTATATTTTTATTTTGCAGCTGTATATGAATATTGATGCTAGAGGGTGACTGTTCCTTCCTGGATTTGGGGGGGATTTTATTTTTTTGCTGTGAATCTTATTTTACTGTCTGAGCTTTTCAAGTACTGAAACGCACAGTGAAATCATGGAATCTCGTACTCAGTTTTGTGACCTAGTTGGCAGTTTGATATTATGCAGTTCTTAAATGTTTAAGAGGACACGGTGTGGTATATGCTAGCATGTGCCAAATTTAAAGAAAATGAATGATTTGCTTTGAACTTTTACATCTCCTTTTTAACCTTTCATATATGTGGTCAGGATTCTGTTGAATATTGATCACTTGGTAGAGCTATTAGGTGTTTGCATTATTGAGCTAAAATAATACTCCTAGATTTTGCCTATGGACTTCCTCTATACTCATCTCCCCTTTCATTTCCATGTTAATAATTATTATGCTGTCCATGTGGCACGAGATCTGTGATCACAAACGGGAAGTGCTTTTCTTTTTAGACGGCGTCTGCTGGTTGTGTGCTACTCCTTTCACATCTGTGCTTGTTGGCAGACTTGTTAATAGTTACCTTTAACTCTCTTGGCATCACCCTTCAGCAGTTCCCTCTTTTATTTATTTTTTTAGTTAGTGAAGAAACAGGATCAGTGTAAGAATGGCAGTTACGTTTGTTTAATTGGATTTCATCAAGTTCGATGAACTTGGCATCTGTAAACTCCACACCATTAAATTGTCAAGTGCTCCTAACAGTCATATTTTGGTGTGTATCTGTATGAAGCATCTCAGTATGAGTTTTCAGACCAGAACCAGGGGCTGTTTCTTGTATTTCTGGAGCCAGTGTATACAAAGGAAACTCTTGTTATGAGTGTGACTACTGCCTTGAACTATGTAGATATACCCCGAGATGGTGGTTTTCAACGGTCGTCAGACAGTCTTAAGGAGTCTGTGGAAGAAGACAGCATCAATCAAGAGTATGCAAATACCCACACTTACAATTTAGAGGGGTCCACACATCCATTTTAATTTTTTTAAAGGGTCTACAAATGAAGTAAGATTGAAAACCACTGTTCTAAAGAAAATGAAGCTGGGAGAGTTGTATTAGTAGTCAGTAATGATAATGTCTCTTATTTTCTGTCAGGCTGTTTTACAAAGAGTAGTATCAGTTTATCTTCCCTTAATTCATTAGAAAAAATTAATAGCTACTTGCTTTCAGCGAAATATTTTATAGACCACCGTAGTCAGTGCCTGCAGTGCTATGCATTGTGCCGTAAGTAGCATCTTCCAGGGTGGTGCCTGTTATAGGCATAAAGCTTTCAAGTGGAACATCTTGTTTCTTATGTACTTTAAGGAAAATCATATTTAATGGGAAAGAATTCAGGGCTATAGCTGGAGAAAATGACCTAGTTTGCAAAAGGGATAACGTACAATATAAATGTTAAAATCAAGCACTTGTATTCTATGTTTGAGTTTTCTTCTAACATCCTATCATGGCTTAACTTTGGTCCTAGTTTTGTTTTCTGTTAAAATTTCAAGTAAGATGAAACTTTCTTCATTTAAAATATTTTCCATGTACTGGCTAATGTTGCCTGGAATTCCAGCACTTTCTAGAAGGTATGTTAAATGTCAATTAGCTTTTTGCATTTGATGAACAAGTACCACATTAAGTTGTACCGTGTGCTGTAACAGTAGGCAAAAATACTTTCTCATGCAGGCTAGGGGAAATGTGTCCAGCAAGTAACACAAACTAGTTGACTGTTACTACGCAGCCTTGCAAAACTTTTATCTGAGCAAGGAAGAGCAGTGTTTGAAGATAAAACTAAGCCCCTCCCTAATGGCATTGTCCATAAATATGAGCCTAAGGAGGTAAATTCTCCCTGCTAATAATGTAAGCCCTTGTAACAAGTTGTTTTATATAGCAAGTAACAAAAAAAAAAAGTAATGAATACTTGTTCATCTAGATTAGTATTTGATATGCTGAGTCATTGTTGGTACATGTGGCCTGCTAGAAAAATTCAAACTTACTATGGCTGCCTGCATTGGTAGACAGTGGACTAAATGCACTGTGTCCACATTATGAATCTACTCCTTTCACTTACCAGCTTTCTACTATTTAAATGGGGATTCTTGAAGCACAAAATGACTACATGTGGGTTGAACACCTAAATGTATCGTTTAACACAATAGGACAATAGCTCTCATTTATTACAGATATTCATGGCTTTTGAAAGTGTGTATTATTGATCATTTGTAACTGCCAAGCTTTAGTCTGGAGCATTTTTTTTTCTACAGCCAGGTTATAAACTCTTTAAAACTGTTTGCATCTGAAAACTTAACATAGTTAAAACAGCAGGGATAGTAGCTGATCACGTGCTATGTTTCAAATTAAATATATATTGTGTTTATTGCTAGCATAATTTGTGTACATCTTCTCTAAATGATACTCCCCATGTAAAAATGTATGAAATCACTTTTATAAAAGGAAATTGCTAGTAATTATAAAAATTGAAGCCAAGGATTATAGCTGACAGATTTCAAGAGAACACTACGTTTTAGGCTCTTATGGGGTGGTTTATTGTGGCAACAATAATTATCTGCAAATATTTGCTGGTAGTTAATAGCAAAGAGTAATTTGCTCTTGATGTTCCATGGGGGTTATCGCTATTGCATTTAGATGCAACAGGATGGAAATAAGAAAAGGAAAAAAATTAGGCTCAGTGTCTGGGGAAAACTTCTAACGAGTTCCATTTAAATACTTTATAATCAGCTCTCTATTAGAAGGCCCTTCTTTTGACACATTTTAAAACTATAGTCGATGAAATAAATATTGTAGGGAACAGTTTTCCTTCCTACCAGTCTGAGAACTATTGGGATGAAGTAGAAGATCTAATCAGTCTTTTTAATATCTCACCCTATTGTACTAAATCAGACTTGACAGGAAAACCTGCAGTCCTTCCACGTTTGCCCTAGATGGTAATTATATGTGCTTTATAAAAGCAATGTGTGCTTGATTGGGAATCCAGAAGACTTGGGATCCGTTCCAGGCATCCAAGCCTGGGAGCAGGTGAAAAAGGAAGGTGACTAGGCAGAGAACTGATAATCAGTGAGCTGAGGAGGTGGAGGAAAAATCTGACAAGTGGAGAATGGGGCAGGGAGACCATTGGTAGAAAAGGGACAGGACTAGGTAGCAGAAGCATATTCCTGCTAGAGTGTGCTTTCTTTTCCAGAGCTTTTGGGGTTTATTAGATAGCAACTTGAATCTTGAAGCTTTGATTTCAGAATCTGGTAGAACTGCCAAATCAAAGTCCTTGTTTCTTCTCTGCAGTGTTACCTGTCTGTGCACTGATACTTGCCTTTCAGTAAGGCTTCTGTAGGCTACTTGCTTTGAACTTCCTACTTTAATGACTCCTGGGTCTGATTCTGATACTGTATGTGCTCCGAGAGGATGCTGAAATGAAGGGTTACTAGCATACCAGTGTCTTAATCCAGGAGTGATGGGATGAAACGAAATCGCTTCTTAAGAGTTGTGTTATGTAAATATGACTGCCTCGCTTCTCAAGGTTTAAATCAGACTATTGTGTAAACCCTAATTCTCGGGGTACCGGGAAAAACTGGACAAGGTGCTACCAAAGTTATCATAATTACTCGTCCTGGCCAAATCAGTTCTTATAACTTGGCTGAGACGGTCTGTTTGCCCTCAAAGGAACCTACCTCTCTTGCCAGCTTTAATAATGTAAGAGGTTTGGGCTTTTACCCAAACCCAGCTTCCTTTTGTTTTACGGTTTGGCTTCTGCCTAGTTGTCATACTTGCAGAAATAATGTTCTTCACAAAAATAGAACATCTTGCTCCACAGTAGAGAGGACTCCAGACAGGTGTATTTGGCTCAGTGAAAGAAACTTTACATTTCTATGTGAGCTACGACTCTTAAAATGATTAACATCCAGATTCTTGTTAAGCTACTTGCTGCGCAGTAGACTGGCCATCATCTCAGTTAGGCTATCTAGAGCAGCTGTGTTTGCACGTTGGAAATTGCATGAGATTTTTCACAAGACACCAGAGTAAAATTGTTGAAAGAGCTCCCAAGGGCATTTTCAACAGGGATGTCTCCCTTACCAGAGGACCTCTCAGAATTTATTGGCTCACCTTTGGAGCCAGAACAACCTGTTCCGTTCTGTAATTACCTCGGAAAGCCACCAATTAACAGAAACGTGCCAATCGGTTGCTGCAGCATTGTTCAGGCATGTACAAAAGGAGAGCTGCTTCTAAATAACATCGTGAAAACATGTTGGTGAGTGTTTTTGACAGAGATGCACTGCAGTCCCACTCAGACTATGAATCCAGCAAGACTGAACAACTATCTTGTAAGGTGAGTTCATTGCCTGAGTCACCCGAGAGTGGAAATTAAATACCTAGGTAAGTGCCTGAAGAGAGCTGCAGCTTGCCTGTATGGTACAGTAGCTAGGTCTGTTTTCCATGGTTGTCCTCTGTACTTACTTCTAGAAAGCCTTATCTGCATTTTGTAGTGGTTAGGGAACTAGGTTAAGGACCACTCACTCCATTTACATGCATATAGGAGGATTAGGGCACTTGGGGTATATGTATGCTCAGTTGCTCATTGCTGGCCAGAAGACTAGTTTGAGTATGTAGGGCATATAAGACTGAGGAGTGTGTATACAGTAAGTCTCAAATTCCATTTGTCATCCCGTATTAGAGGGATCAGCTAAAAGAGCCTGCATAAATAATAGCATCTCTCTGTAATAAATCAGATGTCATTTTTTTTCTTTTGAAAATCTTTGCTTTTGTGTACTGTATTAACCACTAAATAGACATGTAAATACTAGCAGATGCAAGTCAACAGAGACCGGTTTGGTAGAACTCTCTTTTATTCAGCTTAGCAATGGATAGTGTTTGCAGTTTTATCCTTATTACTTGAAAATTCTGAAGTGTGTCTGAGAAAATGTTGGATGTAATTTGAGTGTATACAGGCCATAAAATGAACAGACCTATTCACACTGCACCAGCTCACTATGTTTCAGTCGTACTACTGTATGCACCTGAAACTTGAACCTAAATTTAATCTTACTGAAATCTAGGAAATCTCATCTCCTGTTCAAAGTTATCATATCAGCAATTGCTGGGAGCCTTTAAATGTCAAATGACATCCTAGTTCATTTAAAACCTTGTATAGGAAGCTTAGAACCAACTCCATGTCCTGTGACATCTTTCTGTTTAGACTTATTTCTGCACACAGAATCCTCTTGTTGGGCTCTCAGTCCATTTTGAACCCTGAATATTCTAGTTCTAGTTCTTAATCTTTAATCCTTCTGATAATGTTGTCCAAAATTTTGATTTATTTCAAATCCATAGCTGCTTTAGTATGAGTAGTTGCAACCAAAATCCATCTCCCCCCCCCGCCCAAAAAAAAAAAAATAATAATTTTTTTTACAGGGGAGACATGAAGGAAAAGTGTTATTTCCATTAAATAGATATTTTGCTTTTATCTTACCTGTCCAGCCTGTAACTTACTCTTGCAGTTTTATAATTTCTGAAATAGATGCATACTCTAGAGTTTAAAAAAAAAAAAAAAATCCGTTGGAATGTTATCAGCACGGTTCACTGGCACATGACTGATAGAAAGTTATTTTGGCTTTTGGAAACAATTCTGAGAATACAGCCAACAGTTCAATGTACTGAATGAGATATTGCTAATTGTTGTCAGGTACTAATTTTAGTAGCTAATTTGAACAAAACCTTCAATTGAATTCCAGCCTTAGGGAAAACAAACCTCGTTTTTGCACAGTATTAGGGAAGTAAAAGTTAAGTTTTCCTTTCACATATTTGTTACTTGTGCATTATTTTTTTTTTAGCAGTGGCTAGATACAGTGTATGTAACATCCCCATTGAAGTTGGCAATAATGAGAAAAGGTCACGGAAGCTAAGTGGACTTTAGCTAAACAAGTTTGCTAAATAACACTGAAGCACTTTGAAGGGTAATTTATCAACATGGCATAAGGTCTACACGCATTAAAGTTTAGTTTACAGTGAAATTTGGTTAATTAGTCACTGGGATAACTGTTCATTATTTACTTGCTAGTTGGTGCATGGAATCCCCTCCAGAATCCTACTGATTTATGTACAAGATGCTTTGGTTAATATACATTTTAACAGATGATGAATTAGCATTTCCAAATGTAAACGCATGCTAAATTACAACAAAATTTGCCCTGACAATTAGCCCATCTTAAAAAGTACCGATTTATGCCATTTGTAGCACCTGTCAATGTATTTGTTCTTCAGCTCTTCTTGGCTCAAGAAGATATAAACTATCGACTCTTCCATTTTGTAAAATTATCTTCTGTTTTGGTGATAAGTATGCTTAAGAGTGAAAAGCAGAACTCTGCAACTTAATTTCTTTTCATAATCATGTAATTTTTACAATTAGCACTCCGAAACTTAGTAGGAAGATATTTATATGGAGAAATGCTCAGCATACAGTCAGGTATATGGCAAGTCAAAGTGCATACAGGTAGCGCTCAAAATTTTTATATTATACTTTTATTCCTTGGAAGTGGCAAAATCTATTTTACTACATCTCAATGGCCTGCAAAGTGTATTTCACAAAAGCTGAAAATGGCTTATTACTGCTAATGACTGAGAGGGGTAGTTTTAGCAGTGTTAGTCTCAGATTCAGCAGACTAACATGGCTGACTACCTCTATTTTTGGATAGCACAATGCTTAGCTGAATGAAACAGACTGAAATCAATCTATGCAAAACCTCTCTGAACAAGTACGTCTATAACGTACTGCTAACTAGTCACTCTTGAATTATTAATTGTTGTTATCAGTCTCCTTGGAATGACAAATTAGACCTATTTTACTGTAGTTGGAACATGCTACATTTAAGCCAAACAAACATGATACAAAGAATTTAAATTCCACTTCTTTGTAAAATGCTGAAGCAGTCTATCAGACAGGGTACTTTGCCATTTGTGAGATAAAAAAGGGTCTCCACCTTCTATCATACCAATGTTTAGTGATGGTTGAAAAGCTAATAAGGCAGCTTCTGCCTGCTTTTTTATTATTGCAATCAAACACTGTTGAAGATTAAAATAAAAATCTGGGTAGAGAAACTATAGGCCTTTCCCACTGCAGATATTAGAAAGGAAAGTAAGCATAGAAATGAACAGTAATGTGGCAACATAAATGAGTAAATATTAACAATGAGGGCCTAAAAGATTCCTAAGATGAATTTCATTAGTTGGAAATTTAATCGCTTAAGTGCAGGCAGTTAGGTAGGAGACCATTAAATAATGGCCCCTGGCAGACGTTAATTTAACTATGCAATGGGATCAGAGGAATTTTATTCTGGATCCCAACAGGTATGCAGTTTGCCATGCTAGATGGTCAAGATCTGTCATAGCAGGACATGTGATTGTTGGGATCTGGGATAAACATTTAATGTGGAGCATCCTTGTAGCTGGTTTGCCATTGTTTTGTGATAAATTGGCCAGATATGTGACATCACAAATTATCATGGGGTTTAACATGTGACATATAATAAATGTGACATCTGCCAGAGCCTAGCTGTACTGAATTAAATTTCTAATACTGAATGCTGCCTTGAAACTTTAAATGCACTGTTTTGTGACTTCTAGCCTTGAGCTATTAAGCTAATCTTAAATCCTTAATCTGAGAGTCTCAGTCTGGGTTTCTTGACCCCAGATGTCATCTCAACCCCTTCAGTCATTAATTCCCTTAACTTTTTGCGTATCTTTTTTTTTTTTTTTCACTCTCGCTATGTCTCTTCTCTGTCAAACTATGCATTTCAAACCTAATAAATAAAACATTATAGCTTAGTTGCTTGCAGTCAGTGTCCTAACAGGATAGTTCACATGAGAGAGAAACTGAGTAAATCTCTGGGGGTGAACTTGAAGCACAAAGATCACGCATTCAGTTTCTATTAGCAAGAACGTGAGATGGATGGATAAAATGCTATGCATAGCACTGAAGCTACCTCTGTCTGGAGAAATCTTCTTTATGCTACGCTTTTGGCATAATAAACTGATAGCTGCCCTGTAAAAATAGCACAGCAAGACTGTTAATAATGTATTAAGTAACAGCACTAAAATTACATAAAGAGTTTTTCAGATTATAGAATGAAGCATTTTAAAGGCCTCATTCATAAATTTTAAACCAACTCAATTAAGTTTCTTGATGGAGATCAATAGTCAGCTAAAGTAATTATTTTTCTCAAAAGGTAACTTGTGTCAGGAGAGCAGTTCTAATAACATTTCGGCTCTCTAGACCAATTCTTTCATTATTGCTCCTGCCAGGTGGATGTACTTCGGCGTTTTGTATAGCCACATCATAACCTGTGTTATGTTAATACAGGCTATGACGTACATGTGTCTTTTCATAAAGGAGAGCAGCATTTTGTGGCAAGTATGAGCAAGTCTCAAAGGCAAACAGCGAATTAATTTTAATCCTAGGGGAAAAACAACCTGCAGGTTATGTATAAATAATAGGTACAGTCATTGGAATGTAGTGTTAAAAGAACTATACTGGATACACTACACCACATACTAAGCATGATGATGTGAACAAGAATTGGGTATTTTTAAACTCTTCATTGACTACCTGAAACTGTTAGCAAAAAAAATTTGGTGGGGTTGGCAGGTTGGTAACTTAGATCTTTCTGTGACTGCCAGTCTTCTGTGACCAGGAGGATACATTTGACATTTATTTTTACCTTCAGGCTGCCTTGCTGTCATCAAAATGGATTGCTGTTCCAGTATGTCCATTCTGCATTTTTTTTTCTTTTTTGTGCACTTGGAAGTAGTGGCTTTTTGGGGAAAATCTTGACCAGTCTCATCCCTCAGTAGGATTTTTTGTGTAGCCCTATGTTGCTTGTTCTTGGAAGGGCTGGCGTATGCAATTAAACATGCAGAAGGAGGAGCTCGTGTAATGTCCCTCCTCTGGTGATGGATTGGATTTGGAATGTCCTTTTTAAAAAAAAAAAAATTTTGGACATGTCTTAAATCAGTTCATCTTTTTATTGCATTGGGAATATGCTAGTTTGTATTCTTAAATACCAGGTTTATTACTTACTGTATTCAGGAAACCTGTATGAAGCAACTTGCAGACTCTCACATGCATAGGCCCAGCTGACGGGAGGCGCAGGAAGACGGTGTATCCTAGAACAAGCAGCAGTTTGGCAAGATATTGCCCGTAATCTTCAACTGTATTAAGTCACCTTAGCCACTTCTTGTTTGGACTCTCACAGCTTCCCCTGCCACTGCTGGTGTGGGGCTGCAGCCAAGGAGGCTGCATTGTGACATCAGAAGTAACTAAGTTGGTCATTGCTTCCTGCGCTTCCCTTCTTGCCTTCCATGACCTCAGCATTAACTCCCTCCCCATATCTATTAATTTACACTTTTCTTTATCTTGACTAGTGATATTGGGCATACAAGCAGCACCAGATAATTGCATATTAATGAATTGCAGCCAGGCTAAAGAACCTGGGCTGATTCAAGATGTGGTGGGAAGGCGGGTCTCCTGCCTGACTCCTGCTCAGCCCATGTAGTCATTAATTTGAAGAAGCCTCTGCCAACCTTGTCCTCAAATCCGTGAGTCCCCCCTCACCTCTGTCAGAGCAGCTGAGTCCTGACCTGAAGCTTTATTTTTTGCTGCCACATTTAGCCAGTAGGACTGAAGTATGTACATTAACTGGAGAGAGGGAATGACTGAATTATCTCTCTTATGTTCTTTTGCTGTAACATCAGAAGAATGCTATGTTTAAGTCTGGGTTTTCCATGTGTTCAGGCTCTGACTGCCAGCAAACTCCAATAGGGTGCTTTCCAACTGATGTTTAGAATATTCCTGGAAACTTTGCAGTTGATCAGGTGTCATCTTCAAAAGTTACCACATTACAGATAGAGAAATGCTGTAGAGTATTAGGCTTCACTTTCCTTACTCAGCAAGAAAATAAATTCTATTGAAGTAAGCAGATTGCTATCTAATCACAGATTTATTTACTAGGGAGCTTGTGCAAATGCATTGTTCTCAATACCATCCCTGCTTATGCACATGATGGGCCATTCTTTGGAAAACTGGATTATACTGTATAAAATAGAATTATTAACTGCAGTGAAGTTAATCTTAGTGCAGATATGATATTTGCTTAGAAGATATTTAACATTAACCATGCTTTGGGGACCAGCCTAATTTAATGCTGCTGTTTTAAACCCCTCTATTTTTGTGTTGTAGAAAAGTTGTTGGATTTAAAACCAATGCTGTTATAAACTATGCTGGTCTGCTGGGTGATTTAATTGTTTTTTTAAGTTGTGAAAGAAGCACAATCTGATGTGAGATTGAAAACCTGATTTGATGGTTCAGCGGCAGCTTGCTATTATAATTGTCTTTTGGTTGAGAAAACTTTAACAGAATATTGCAGAAGCTAGCTGCCACTTAAGTATCTTGATTTAAAGTAAAATTGTTGCACCGTTCAACCAAGCATGTAGGACTAGATGAACATTTCCTTCAAAAGTAACTCGTGGAAACTTAAAATTCAGCTTGCAATTATCAGCCTGAGTGTGTGGATAATACCTCTTCAGTGAAACAGTGGTGACTTCTTTCCTCATCAGGAGGGCCATTGAACACCATGCTGTGTCTATAACATTGACTTCTTGCACTGAATGAGAAATAATATGGCTTGGAGTAAGGATGTGAAAGGTTAAATGGTTAAACAATTATATTTATATTGTTAATGCATTACAGTTAACATTTAAAACAGACTACACTGTGAGAATTATTATGTAGTTTAGCAGTACTACTTTTCCAGGCTGCCCTTCCCCGACGCAGGCCAACCCGCCTTGCATGCCACCTGTCCCTTCCACAAGCAGTTTGCACAGTGTAAACCAAAGTGCCGGGGTTGGGGTGGCGGGAGGAGGCAGCGAAGCAGAGCCAAGCCAATCTTTTCCCTGGAGGAGGAGTAGAGACAGGGGAAGGGACGCAGGGCAGGGTGTGATGGCCAGCAGCAGGAGCACCGCTTCCTGCCTGCGTGCATCTCGCCCTGTAGTAAGCAGAGCAGGTCCTGGCTACTCTGCAGATACGTGTTATCAGTTAAATGGTTAACTGATATAATTAAAAGAATTTAAACGGCTAATTTTGTAATGATATTTACATCCCTAGTTTGGGGCATGGTTAGGAACAGATATTCAAGTGAACGTAAATTGCTTTTATGTGATGAGAGAGAGAGGCGCTATCAGCGGAGGAAAGCATAACAAGGGTTGACGTGCTGAAAGGCACAGGATAGGAAAATGATTTTTTTCAGTGGCCTTCTGGACAGATGCAAGCGAGGCAAGATCTTGGGCGTCTTTAAGACAAGGTTAGACGAACACCTTGCCGGGGTTGTTTGACCCCAGTACTCTTTCCTGCCATGGCAGGGGGTCGGACTTGATGATCTGCTCAGGTCCCTTCTGACCCTACAAACTATGAAAGATTGTTTGAGGTTAGAGAAAAAGTTGACATAGGGTGTATATACTAGCTAAAGCTGTTTTAGTCTGTTGCCATTTGTATTTGAAAAGCAGCTATTGATTTCTGTCTTAGGAATTTTGTTTAATATATTTATAAGATTCCATTAATTGTGAAACAGAAGTAGGAGCAGCCCATCTCTACCAAAGCAAGCCAATAATTCTGTTGAAGGAGAAGAAATTGCTGATGGATTTAATTTGCATATCTAAAAGATTTTTTTTTTTTTACATGCTCTTTTATCCATTCCACTGTGAAGCGTGTGTATGCAAAGCATGCAAGGTGAATAAGGAGTGTTTGGGAAAAGGAATATAGTATAGGTCAGGGGTTAACTTACAGCCTGTGAAGCCCATTAGGTCTGGCCTGTGGATGTTGAGCTTCAGCATTTGGTAGTGGGTATTCTTCCCACGTTGCTGTGGGGATGAGGGGGGTGGTGAGAAGCTGCTCACCCACCTCTTACCTGGGGTGGGCTATTCCAACACACAGCTAGAAGAGGTCGCCTTACCTCTGTTATATGATCTTACCTCTGTTATTGGGGAGAGGTTTTTTCTCTCTCTCTGGCACTGTGCATACATATCCAAGTAAAGTGAAGTAACAGAAGCCCAGACAGAATTCAGGGGAATTCAGCTTTCACTTATTAGCTGCATTTTAAATTCCTGTTCTAGTGTAATGGTTGATAAATTTGTGCAAATAACAGATAATACCCTTTGGATGAGAGTTAATTTGATGGTAAAAGGCAAAGAATTTAAATTAGGTGTATAGCTGTGTGACCAGGTTTCCTGGAGAGATCCAAACTTTTAGTGAGCAAACGTGGTTTTGTGAATAAGGAATTATTTGTAATGTTTCAGTGTAAAGCAGTTATTGGAAGCGTTACTGAAATGTAACAAACCGAATGCAGTCCACACATTGGTTCTGTTGTTTATAGCTGTTTTCCAGTGACAAATTTGATCGCCATCATTGATAGAGTAGTGATTTAGTGGACAAAAGAGAGAGGTCATGACGCCTAATACGTATAAACAAATGTTAGAGTTGAAATTCATCTATATAAAAAAAAAAGTCCATTTCATTGTAACCCTGTCATGCCCCATAATGTGCCCCTTCATAAGAATCAGAATAACCCAAACTATATCCAGAGATAAGAATTCAGTTTTATTCATTGTATGTAAATACAGTTTGCTAGGTTTCCAAGATTTCAGCCTCCTTTTTTTAGATACCATACCACTTCCCCATTTATACCCCCACAGCTTTCACTTTTCATTAAAACATGGGGAAGTGCTGTTTCAAATGTGTACTATTATATAGGTGCAATCTGGTACTACTTGGATTCCTTAAGTATTGGTAACACTTAAATATCAGAGGTTTAAATGGTTTCCCTTAGATAATCTGAATCTAGAACCTATCAGCAAAGTGCATCATATACGTAAGTCTCTTTTTCAAAAACTTAAATTTTGCTATTATAAAAACATGTTCTGTTGGGGGAAAAAATGGCTAACAAAATGTTGATCTACATATTTCATCACTTATTGACAGAAACATTGCATATAGTCTTCATTTTTATTAGATTGTGACAACCTAGGTTGCTTGACAGGAAATACTGAACTAAAAGATCTTTAAGACTTGAGAAGGGTTTTTAGATATTTTTACTGTTACAGCAGTGATTCCTTCCATGCTGAAAAAGCTTGCAAGGCTTCTATGGCGTGTTACTTATTCAGATTCTCCTCTGCTTCATTTATGAGAACACATCATCTAACCACATAACCATTTTTTAAAAACTGAACTGCTTTTATCCTACATGCTTGCTAGATGTACTTGCATAAAGTGCAGCATCTACTTATTACTAAAGACAGGTGGTTTCAGAACTGAAAAATGTAACGTACCTAATTTTTAAACAGTCACAATGCTTGTTTTGACCTCTAATCCTGCAACGTACGACAGTGAGGCGGTGCAAAGTCTCACTGACCCCCACAAGCCATCGTGGGCACAACAGTCTGTTCACACAGTGTAAAGTGTAAGATGGTGGCTTTTATTTGTGACTTAGGAAACTTTTCAGGGATTTTATATATATGTGACTTGCAGCTTGAGGAACTCCCAGAGCCTGCCAAAGGGCCAACCTCTTTCAGATTCTAGGTGTTCTTCCATATTGGGATTTGAACAGCATTTCTCATAGCCCATCTTTGCTGAAAGAAATAGATTCTGCTCTACGGTGTACTTTTTAAATTGTTTAACATTTTTCAGGTAGCTGTATTTCAACATAGTGTCAGCTCAGTGATAGACTAGGTTTCAGCAGCTGGGAAATGGCACAGATTGTATTTCCAGAAAAAGCATCAAACAACGGCAGTCCTTTCCTCTCGGCCTTCCTCCTCAATTACGTGGTCCCTCACCGACTGGCCTGCTGCTACATTGGTCTGCGCTCTCTAAGGGGCTTGGCAAAAGGAGTAGTACGCTATGGCTAAAGAAACCATGAATCTGCTGTCCTTGCAGTATGCCTCTCACCTTTCTTTAAACTGACAGCTGAATTAGTGTTGATAGTTTGGCGGCAGCAGATCTAAGACGACACTGAGAAGTGGGAGGGCACAGGATTAACTAGCAGGGACCTCTAGAATAATTCACAAGTCTGAACCACAGCTCAGGAATAATTTAAAGTGAATACTGTCAGTTTGAATTTTAGCTAACTACTGATTTTTTTTTTTTTTTTTCTTCAATTGATATGGTTTTCTGCAGCTCTGCTAATGATGAGTGTTTTCTCTGCAAATGAATAATAGGCCCTAGAGCAGTGTCACCAGACATTTGCTTCTGCAGTATCTCCTTTTCAGCCAGCACGCGCCTGCCCACTGACTACTTCAGCAGCAGCACAGAAATGACTTTCTTTCCATGGGCTTGCGGAAACATCTTTGCGATCGTTTCTTTTTTGCCCCCTGTTCGAATGGGCGCTTCTGGAAAAGAATGAAGGTGCTGCTACAGTAGCTCTGGGAAACGAGAGCATCTTCCTTTGCCCCTTTCATTCAGTCACTGTGCTCTCCATTCCTCAAGGTAGCTTCCCTAGCATTGCTATTCCTTCTTTCCATTGAACAAAGGTGGACTTGTTTTCTTCCTCATTTTTATCTAGTCCTCTGCAATACAGATGGTAGTGAGGAGCCATGCTACTCACTGTATATTTGTACTGGTCCTGTGCAGCGGGGCAAGACACTGGGTACTTTCATCCAATCTTGCTAAAGGGGTTAATTTTATACTAAAAGCTACTGGCTTACACACTATGGACACATACTTATTATTAGCTGTACTAATTTGTTACGTATAAAGCTTCTCTGGTGTCTTCTGTCCAACTACCTTGTTTGTTAATGAATTGTGCCTTTGGAGGAGGAAATCCTCTGTTTTACATATAGGAAAATGAGATAAAAGACTTGAAGTAGTTTCATCAGTGATTGTAGCTAGGCCTAACATTAAATGTCAGGTCCCTTGAAACGAGAACCCGTATTTGAGCCACAAAACTATTTTTTTTTTACATTGTAAAAAGGAGAAAGTAGTAGCTTTACTGTATTTACTGTTGGTGACTTCTGAGTCAGGAAAACACACATTTTTCTTGAACACATTTCTTCCATTCTTGGCATGGAAGATTTTTCTGTAAGCTTGTTCATGCTAGCTGATATCATGTATATTGTCTCAGGAGAGCCTGACTTTCCAAGGTTTATACATAAATATTATTTTAAAGTCTATTTCCCTTCTTCTAAAGTAATTTTTCTGAGTTGGAAGTACTGTACGGAGAGTTGTTTGGGTAATCCGGTTATGTTCGGCCTGGGACAGGTAGCGTTCTGTGATGGGCAGACTTCTGTATAAAACACCACTCCTACAATTTCTGCTTGTTCCTGTCCTGTGCACTTCCAGGTTCAGCTGAACAGTACCCTCTCGCCCACATCAGCAAACATGTGTTTCACACTTCCTTCTCCTAAAGGTGTTTTGTGTCACATGCATATAGTTTCTGTGCTCCCGTGGGATTTGAAACATTGCTTTGCTTGCCCAGTTTTTGAGAGTTGTGGATATTGAGACTTCCATTTTTTTTTGGCTTGTCTTTCGTTTCTTAAACCTTCATTTTGATGCTGTTCTCCTCCTCAAAAACATGTTTTCCTCTATCTTTGCAAAGGAACACCTTTGAACAAACTAGTAGAAAAAGTGGCGCGGTCAGCTTGGCAGTGGATCAGGCATGTCATCTTCATGATGCTTCTGGTCACTGCCAGTCTGAGAAGCAGGAGGACAGGAATGTGCATCTTGATGCTGATCGTAATTCCCAAGCACTTCTTTAATAGGATACCTGCAATACACAGTTCAAGAAATATGCGGACAGCATTTTTTAACCAAGTTTTATACCGATTGTACACAGATAAAAATCAAATCTACCTCTTTTCCTGATCGCTATAAATCTTCCAATTCCCCTTCTGGCAAGTACAAATAAAAAACCAGAACTTGAGTTTATTCATGTGTGTGGGTATTTGTCTTTTACTTTTGAGGACTCCACTGAAATTCTTTCTTTGTTTGCCAATAGGACGAATAAAATTGGGCTCTTATGCATGACAAGTAGCATAATCCCCTTCCTTCTCAGGAAGACATTTAGTATTTGTGTGGGGTAGGCTGGGTTCTAATTAAACAAGGTGGTGAAAACGCCACTCTGACTCTTACTAGGGATATTGCATTCTTGGCATGAAATCATGCCTGAAATTCTTATGCTGTGAGTCATAATAAATAAAAGCTTCAGTGATGGCTTTGATTATGCAATGTCAATACTTTGCAATCCTTTTTCTGCAGACTCGTAAAATGAATAGTGATGGGCTTTAAATTTTTATAATTGTTAAAAAATTGCCACCTTCATGACACTGTTATGGGGGGGCCTATAGAAAAAGGGGGGAAAAAAAGGTGGTCACAATACAGACGTTCACAATTATACAGGCTGTGCAGTCCAGATATATTTTTACCCTTGCCCTAACTAATCGATAGAATGGGCTCAAACAAGAAACTTTGGGTGTGTCCAGATAAGCGCTCACGTCCAGTTTGCGGCGCCTCATACCTGTTTGCGGCATTGCAGCGTCCACGTGATGAACATGCAACTGTGCTCCGTGATGCAAACTTGCAGAACGGTGCCAAAATGTGATACTAAGATGTCTCGGTATAACCTCCCCCCCCTCCAGTCATGCACAAAGCAGTGCGGCACACGTGGAAGCAGCGTCTACCACCAGAAATGGAGCCTGGCCATCCAGAGCCACGCTCTGGATGCCGGCCAGGCTCCACACAGCCAGATCAGCTCTGCCACTGCCCCAGGAGGCCCCCAGGAACCCACGCAACACTGCTGGAGCCACCGTGGGTGCTGGCCCCAGCCTCCCCTACCTGACCTAGGACAATCTGCTGCATGCCGGAGGACACGTGCAGGGATGTGCCCTGGGGCACAAAGCAGCATTTGTGCCCCTGGAAACTCGCACCTGCACATGGGGACTCACGTCCAGTTTGTGTCTTTAATTTCCAGCAGTCTGTTTTACGTTTCCCCCTTTTAATTCTACTTTCTCAGACCTTGACAATTATTCTCTCTGATAGTGTTAAGTGTATGATTGTTCCAGTTGTTTTAGAATGCAGCCATCTGCCATACGTTGGAATGGAAAAACAAATGTTCTTCCTGTGTGATGGGAAAATAAGGGTGATTTCAATATTCAGGAGAAGAAGGAAAAGTTAAAGGCAGATGAATACATTGCCTTATGACTGCACTTCTTGCTTTAGTGGAATTGCAGCAGTGTCCAGTACCACAATAACTACTTCTTGCTTTAACAGGAAGGAGAGGGGCATCTGAAATGGGGTATAGTATAGTTAGAAGCAAAAATGACCAAAACCCACCTGTACTTGTTGATAGTCTGGATGTGAAATCTACTTTCATTTTGATGTCTCAAGGCAGGGAAATTGGATCTTAAAAAAACAGGATAAAACAAAAATCTTGGATGCTGGAGGTCATAACTCCAGATTTTCTTAACTGAAAGATCCTAAAAGTAGTAATCTTGTCATTTACCTGTATCTAGAAGCCATGAGTACTTATTCTATTCTATTCTTTTTTTATTCTTATTACAAGACTGTTCCCTTCATGATAATTAAGCTTTTAGATTTTTATTGATTTTTCTTTTTCTTTTTTTTTTTACTTCTGTCTTTCACAGTGTTTCCTTTTGAAATTGAAATTGCCTGAGCAGAGAAATGTTATTGTTATTTTTCTGATAAAATACATTAGCAGTTAGGGGGAACTTTGAATTAATTGTTACCAAGCACAGGTGTCTCCTAATGGTTTTATTTTGTATCCCCAAAGCCAGCTTAGCCTTAAAACCTGCAATTTGTTTTATTTAGATCATGTATAGATCTGGTATGAAAAGACTTGTTACATTAGTAGTACATAAATTTGCTAAGATTTGGGCTCTTTCTTGAGCTCTCTTTCTTAGTTAGCTTTCACACAGCTGTAGAAAACTGTGCTTCTTAATAATATCTGTACCTTGGGAACAGAGGGGTTTAGGTACTTTTGCTGTTCAGAAAATGCAGTATAACGTCAACACTTGTATTCTGCTCTGAAAGAAAGTAAAGCTGCAGTGAGCAAAGAATGTATTTATTTATTTATTTTTACGTTGGATGTGGGTGTCATTCGTTTACTTCCCCCCCACCCCCCCCGTGGATACATAAAGAGCTGCCAAGAAAGCAGCTGGGTATTTAAAAACTTCTCTGGCGTAGGCTTATTAAGTAGACAGTCACTTTTGGTGTTCCAGGCTCAACTTGCGACAGTTGAGCTACAAATAACTGTTTCTAGGAGTGTGGGAGAAAGGAGGCATGATGGCTTTCTCACAAAGTTACAGAAGTAGTATTCAAATTGATCGTTTGACACTACAGCAGTTCTAGTCTCTGCTGCTGCTGTTCGGGGGGCGTTTTTTGCATTTTGTTTTAATGTACAAGTGCAAGAAGGTACTTCTGTATTTAAATGTTACAGTGTCTGACAGCTTGCCTTTATTTGTTGTTGGGATTACATGGTTTTCAATGCCACTGCTTAGCATTGAGCATAGACACAGATAGATGGCTGTTTCTGATCTTGTGGGTTGCTCCTCTTTTATGGCAGGTTGCCCTGAGCTTTTCTGGGTAGGGTGGGATATAAATCCGGATAATAATAACTTAAGATGGGAGGTAGTTATAGTAACAAGTACGTGAAGTACTTTATTGTCTTTTGTCTCTACTATGAAATAAGTAGTGGTTAATCTAACTACCATGCTAGCTAAGGCTTTTTAAAAAAAACCACACAATCTTTTTTCCCAAGTCTGAAGGAGCCCATTATTGCTTCGTTAATCTCAAGTTACCATTCTGTCTTTTTCCAGATGGGAACTTAACAATTTTTATGTAAAGTGAAATCCTTAAGTATGGCTGATTAAAAAATAATAATAATAATGGAAATCCTAGCATTGTGACTATCCTAGGTCTCTGGCTGGCTCATATAATTTTTTATGGGCCTATTCTTACAGTTTAGTACATATAATATCGATTTTTGGATCCAGAAGCGTTTAGTGGGCATTGGAACTCTGTTGTTATAGTTGTTGCACAGATGCACGTAAGTGCAGTCGCTGCCCTGTGAAAAGCTTGAGATCACAGACTAAGTGAGCTGTCAGTGGTCATGGTGATGGATACAAGCCTCATAGCACATGTACAATTTCCACAGGAATATTTGTTTTCAAAGCTTTTACAATGGCATAAAAGATGCCTACATATGGTTTTAGAGCCACTGCTTTTTTTGGAGAAACTCTTTGCTAGTTGTGCAGTATAAATTAATATAAACTGTTCATATTGTTCACACTTTTAAAGAGATGATAATAATTTATGTAAGAGGAGCAAGATGCCCGTTTGTCTCTATAAATTTATATAACAAAAAATATGGCAAAGTTTTTTCAAAACTAGGTTCATATAATGAGCTCCTTTGCAGTATTGCTAATTAAGCCACTGATTCTGAACTGGGACCTGTGTCGCCAGACATGGGCTAACTGCAGATCTGAGGACTGATCTGCATGGTTCTATGGAGAAATGTGGCTTAAGTAGCAATATGCCGGTAGCATGGCAAACTTTGCATTGCTAAAGTAATTTGTTTAGGTTTGTGCACCTGTAACTCTCTTTTCAGTGTGGTTTTTTTTTGCAACCTAAAGTACGTTCCATGGGGAACTCTAGGAACATCTGAAAAGAAAATATAGCCATCAGAATTGGATGCCTTTTGGGGTTTGGGAGATTTTTCTTGATGAAATCAAACATGGAATTATTCCGTGAGAAAATATTAATTGTGTTGACTTCTACAAATGCTGTGGTGATTTTGTTCAGAAGTGTTCAGCAAAGAATGGTGAACAATAAAAACAGCTCTGTTTATTTGCTGAAACGGTCCAATCTAGTAAGATTATAGTGTCTGTTAAGCATATTGTACTAAAGTTATTGCTGTTTTTAATTTGGGGATTGTTCGCAGACTACATCTTGAATGTTTAAAATAGTGGTTTCAGTATAGCACAGTACTTATGAGAGAGAGCACGCATAAAAGATTCTGCACAAGTGATGTTGGACTTAAAGTATGTATCGTGTTAAGCAAGGAAAGGAGTGAGAATTTAATTATAGGAAGAGAGGCAATGTTTTCAAATGAGATGTAAGAAGTGAAGAGTGACAAGGTGACTTTACAGGAGATGATTTATGAAACAACTGTGGTGAGATAACCTGAAGGCACAGGAAGTAGAAGTTCAGATGAGGGAAAGTATAAAAGAAAGGCAAGATTTCTTATAACTTATGATAGAAATACTCTGAATATTATAATTGTTTCAGGTGTGTTCATGCATCTTTTTATAATGGGGTTAGACAGAGACTAGTAGCTTAGAACAGTATACTTCATCATTATACATGCTGCAGAGCCAAACAGCTAGGAAGGCCTGCATTTTAATTCCTTTAGTTCCCACTAGTGAAGTAAGACTTTTTGACAACAGCCTTGTTCAGTGTTGCAAAAGCTACCGTCTTTTTACCTGCTATGAAACTAACTGTGCAGTCAGATTTGTTCCCATCCCATTTCGAGATGTGCTGTTCCAGTAAAGGTGGTGGCGGCGGCAGTAATATTATTACCAGTATTATTAATAATGATGACGATATTAATGATAAGCTCAACTGGCCCCAGAGTTGCTCCAACCCTCCCTTATTTCTGGGTGGGGTGAGACCAGGATGTGAGTCACAGAGTCACTTAAACATTCTCCATTAGCATCAGAGCCTGACAAGAGGGTGCTGTTTTTGGTGATCCTGTTGAGCCCTGTTGCATATAGGCACAGGTATTATGTAATAGCGGTGAATTTTTGCTTCCCCTTTCTTATGTAGGGGACAAAGGGGGAGAAGGAAGATGTATCTAGGAAATTAGAAAATGCAACTTTCTCCCTCTTCTGAAAACCTTACCTCCTAATTTCTAGCCTGCGGGGATTCTCCTTCAACTACTGATGCTGGGAGAAGGTCTGAAGCATATAATATAGGAATTGCTTATTGCAAATAGAGTGTACTTTAAAATGGTCAGCATCTTAGGAATGAAATGGCCCTTCTTGATGTACATGCTAGGGAGTATTTCGGGTCTGCTAAAATTTATGCTCATGGATTTAGTTTATCAATTTGCTAAGGCCTTCCCTTGAGTGACTTCAATAAGCACCAAGAAAAATGCATATATAAAAATAACTGCCTAACTTTCTTCACTTCCCTGCTATTTGACATTTGAATCCAGGCTCTCATCCAAAAGAAGTTACTTAACTTTTTATTTAAAAAGGCTGCATTTAACGTGGTAAGGTGACATTCCTATAAAATTTAATAGTGATTGTTCAATCTGAGGGAGAGTTTCTAGTGCTCTTTTTATATTCCTAGCCAAGCTTTTCTGATCAAAAACAGCTATCCTAAGTGAGGATGGCACTCAGCTGGCTAGCTGAGCTAACAACATATTTTTAAATATGTTCTTAAGTGCTTTGAATTATTTCCTTTGTCTGCTAAACGTAAATCACCTGCATATACAACATAGCCTTGGAGGCATCTTACATAATCAAAACGATTAAGAGTAAAAGGTGTGGAATTTTAAATTGCTGCCGTGACAGTGTGCATGGAGTGCATACAATCACTGTACCCAAATAAGCACAAATTTAGCTTTCATAATTTAGCCCCTGGAGCATTTGTAAATGGATTAAACTGCAGTAATAGAAGAGGATGATCTGAGCATCCTCTGGGAAACTAATCTATTTTGGTAGTGTTATGTATCAAACAGAGTGGAAGGAAATTGGAGGTTCTGCATAATACCTTGCTTAAAATCTGCTCCATCTGTACTCAAACCTGCATTTGAATGTACATGCCTGTGGACATCTTGTATTACAAGGGAGAGAAACAAAGATGATTGGGTAATGATAAGGAGCAGCAAAGGACTTACCTGAAATGGCATAGGAGGGTATGTCCAGGTACTGTATGTATTTCTCCTTTTAAATATGACTGGTGCAGTGTCATTCCTGGAAGCCAGCATAATAATGCTGATGGGGATAGGGCACTGGCATTTTTAACACCAGATTATCTGATCCGGTTTGAAACTGTTTGAGAATAAATGCTGTAAATATGGATAAATGTTCATACCCTGTGTAAGTAGTACTCTATTTGCACTGCTGGAACAGCAGCAGGAGATTTTTCACTCGAAGTCTGGTGTTGACCAGGTATGAGTTGCACTCGTTGCTGATCAGCATGAAATGGTTAAAACGCTGAAACCAAATTATTGCTTTCAAAAAACCTGAGCTCCATTTGTGCTGGGACCATAAACATTAAGGACACAGAGAAGATGTTGCTATGGTGGGCTCCGCTTTCTTACTCTGCTGCTACTCATTTAACAGGCCTCCTATAGATTGTGTTTAGCGGGGCCTGGGGGGACTTTCTACTCTTGGGGAGAGCTGAAATGGTGTTCTGGACTGTCTAATAAACACCAAACTGGTACTAGGAAAGGTATTCACATGCCTGGGATGCAGTTGAATGCAGTCATGAACAGCAGCATCTCATCTAGGAAAAAAACTAACAGAAGATGAAGATAACCATAAAGGAAAACAGGTAGCTTTGCAGAAGCAAAAACACAATTCTTATTGGAGACTTTGGGGAATTCTGATAGGCAAGCTTTAGTAGAGCCGACTTCATGAGAGTAGTTCAGTAACACTTGTTGTCCCCACTCTTCGTTTCACTCTACCACAGCCATTATTAAGATCGGCTTCCTGTATATTCTCTGCTCCACCAAAAGGTGAATGCACAGAATCGCAGTTTTCATTAGACTGTGTACTAGGTAGGAGGGTCAGTTGCCAGGTGAGGATAATAGAAATGGCATGTTCTGGTCCCAGTTCAGTAACATCCAGGGGTCTGGACTACCCAGGAGACCCAAGGGTTATCCAAAAGTGAATGGAAATTGACAGCCCGAGTTTTGGGGGTTTGTCTGCGGGAGTGATTTCCCTTGCTTTACAACAGGAGAAATTTGTTTTCTTCAAATCTGTTTCACTCAATCTGTGATTAAGAAACTAGGATTGATTTATCCTGGCAGTAGAAATTGATTCAACTCATACAAACTTCACGGGGGCAATGGCATTCTCTTCCTGTCCATCCCCGATGGGTCTGTTTCTATCCACAAGCAGACTGAAGCACCATTGTAACCGATCTCTTGATCTCCCTAACCAGAATTTCCTTTCTTGGAGCAAGTTCAGAAAAATTTTCCTAACGTGAAATTCTTAAGCAGGCCGTAAACCTAGAAATTATTGAGAACACAAGCAAATTGCTGCTGAGGGGCGATATATTTGATGAGCTATTAGCTCAGGAGTGTCAAGATCTCTGACTGCTGGTTTCATTTTTGGCCTTCTCTCAGCAGTCCAGGAGAATCTTTTAAAGGGCAGGTGATGTGCACTAAAGCTCTTGACCTCACTAATGCGCACTTCTGTCTTGTGTGCTAGGCACAGACGATTGTTAAGTTAACGTCTCCATGCGTCCTGATTGCTCCGTCATGAAATTCAGTTGCTGGTGGCCCTTCCGTTCACCAGCAGTCTTCCTCCCCTTAATGTAAGAGAAATGATGCCAATAACTTACAGGTAATTTGTAAAACAAAACCAAAACCAAAATGAACTAATTCCTACAGACGCTTTCCCAAAACAGTGATGCAGTCTGCTGCAATTTATCTTGCAGATCAAACTCTGTGCCACATGAATCATGGAACATAATTATTGTGTAATCTGATATAATGAAATGACAGAAATAATAAGTTACTGTTCAGTGTTCTGCAAGCTGAAATTATATCTGGACATTTGGCTCCTACCAGCCTGTCTTTTAGGGCTCAAGGCTGCTGTGAAACTTAGGAGATCCTGTAAAGTTTCACGTACATGGGAAAACCAGAAGGTGATGTAGGTTTGCTTGCTTTGTTGCTGCCCAGAATGTTTCAAGTGCTGGCAACCCTGCAGCCTTCACTAGCCCTCTAAAAAACGTATTGCTGTGTGTTCTCATAAACTTATACTACAAACATATGGCACAAGATGTTGCTTTCGCTAGGTGAATACTTAAGTGTTCTCAGACTCGACCTGTATAGAAGTTATTCAAAAAACTCCCAAATGAGCAATATAACAGAACTTCAGTAAATAACGCCTGCAGCTTTTCATAAGGATGGTAATCTATGAAACACTGAAATGCACAATCCTTTTAATGTAAAGTTTGATGTTTGCAGAAAACAAAAACAGTATTTTTTTTAAGATTGTGTTAAGTAAAGATTTTGCTCTATGCTTAAAACTAGGGAGGTGACATTTCACAAATGTTAAGATCTCTTGGAGTTGGATGACAAACCTTTCCCTTGTAGCTTGGTATGTAGAATCTGTGATTGTTTTGAGTGTATTGTAGGGTATTATGATTACCCTTGAGGAAAGAGCTGCACTAGCATTGCATTTCCAAGTACAAGTCAGGAAAGGTCATTTGTCAGATAAAAAGATACTTTGTGTGGGACAGTATAAAGAGAAAAATATGAAGGTAGAGGAAAACGCTGATCGTTTGCCTGTTTTGTTAATCTTTATATTCTCAATACTAGTTGGTGAAAATGCAGGATATTTAAATGACCAGGATTTTGATTTGTTATAGCACACTTACAAGTACCCTCTTGCAAGCAAGTAAAATCACAAATAAATTTGTAAATTAATTAAAAATCAGTAGAAACACAGCTGAGCTCTGTCATCTTAAATTATTTTCCACTCAACAGTTTAAAAAAATCCTGTTTCTTTTGAAGTCTGTTTCCAGTTTTATCATTTATTCTAGTGGGTGAAAGTAATAATTACAGGGCCAAATTTTGTTCTGCTCTCAGTGTAAGCTGCATTAATTCTGTTGAAGTCTTCACGTTGAGATTTCTTGGCTTGCAATTAGAGTAACAAATATTGATGTCTGTCAGGTCTTTCTGGCACGCAGCCTCCTTACGTATAGATCTGAGTGAGTTGGTACTTCTGTTTTTCCTCTTTTTGGAGCACTAGTGTTCATGTTTTGCAAAAGAATTACAGTCTGGTGAGAACTGATTGCCTTTTATTAGGCTTTTTGTTAGAATGCTGTTGTGCTGTCCGGTTCCCTTGAGAATAAAAGACTATAACTGATAATGGATTGCAGTTGAGTGAGCAACATGTCCTACATGGTTATGACCATCATGTCTCCCACAAGGTTATCTAAATGCTCTTCTGAAATACTTTTAAGTGCAGTTTAGCTTAGTAAAGGTAGAAACTTGTAAGCATTTAAAAAAACCCACTCTAATCAACCAAAACAAAACCTACTGAGCTCTGGACACCTCAGTTTTAGAGGTCTCATTCATTATTTGATACACTCCAAGTGCTGCTGTAATGCATGTTTTTTCCATACGACTGGTGGTAGCATTAAAGACTGGTGCCATACCAAATTCACTTGCCCCCTGTCATTGTAAAATAATTCCCAGTTCCTCAAAGTGAGTAGAATATGCACGTTTCCTGTCGATGGTAAGAAAATTAAAGTTCATCTAGTATAGCACATGATGGGTAGCTGTATAATATGTAGGATCATTCTTGTACAGGAAAGGTGTGGCTGTTTGTTGCATTTAGTGATAGTAGGCAGCGGTTGATCATTCTGGTTCATGGCGTATGCATGAAAGGTCACCCAGACTTTCGATGCATGGACCTAGTCAGGAGTACGGAGCAGCGGAAGCTGCCCAGACCTTCCGTCCCCACTTTAGACCATTGAGACTGTATCCAAAGGCCAGACTGAGTCCGTATGTTCAGTGCCTTGATAGCTGCAGTTATACGTGCATCCGGGAATCGAACCCCGATCCCACGTGGCAGACAAGGTTTCCACCACATGAAAAGAACAAGATGTTAGCTTTTTCAATCATGTTGTAATAACATTAAGCAAGCCATACCCATGCTTCAGTTTTTGAGTATGCAAGGGAAGCTGTGCAAACTGAAAGGGGAACTCTCTCTCCTTTCCTCTTTCATTCCAGGTCAGGCACTTCCCTTTTTGCTTTGAAAGTGCTCCAAAAGACTAATATGGCCTGTAAAGTCAATATTTGCCGTCTCCGCTCATGTTGATTCTTCAGGTCTCCCTGATTGTAATGCCATTTTTAGGTTTTCTGCTTTCCAGTTTCTGTACTGGCCTACAAATGTACAGTATCAATTGAGAAGCAAGGTGTGCAATTTTGTGGCAACATGGAAAACTATTTAATGCATCTTTAGCTGTCCTTCAGTGAAATCTAATAGCTGGAAGTAAGATGGACCAGTTCTCCATGGGTCGCTTGAAAGTGTTCCAGGGACTCGCAGTAGTCCACAGATCGTTTGGGAGCATGTACCTTAACGATAAACACATGGCCTTCTTGCTCCTAGGTCGGGGTGGGCAAAATGCAGCCCAGGGGCCGGATGCAGCCTGCCAGGCTATTGTATCCAGCCCACAGGGCCCCTAAAAAATTTAGAAAATTAACATTTATCTGCCCTAGGCTGCCTGTCATGCGGCCCTTAATGGCTTGCTGAAACTCAGTAAGCAGCCCTCTGCCCTAAATAATTGTCCACCCCTGTCCTAGGTCTTATTCATGCTTTTATAGCTGAATTGGTGTACATTACAGCTTCGAGCTGAAACTGGTTTAGTGTGATGGCTTGTGCCTCATCTTTGAGCTGCACGTGCCAGACGTACGTAAGGAAATGGAAAGGGTGTAACTGTTAACATGGAGCTGTTAAGGATCATACATGAAATGGAGGATATTTCTACATTAATTTTTAAGGCCCAGTGACCTCCTAATGTATCTGTTCACACTGGTAGGCACAAAGGAGTGTATTGATAGCTGCAATTGAAGACGACAATAGCTTTGTTTGCATTTCTGAAGGCATAGTTTCAGGTGTTAAGATTAGGCAACTAATGTTGTTGTTGTTGTTATTGTAAATGTGATTAATTCATTTTAATATTATGATTATTAATATTATATTAGGGAAATATTTGTAGAAGGCAACATCTTAACTATTATGCTGATTTGTTTTACTGCTATCAAAGGCTATTCTCTTTTTTTTAAATGTTTTTTTACAAAGTAAAAGGAGGACTTCAGGCAATTGCTGCTGAGCACAGAGTCTGCCAGCCAAAACCATAAGCAACACAAGATCATTTTGTTCTGTTGTGTGTGACAGTAATAGTTCCCCATCAGCCAGACTTAATACTCTTTTCTTTATGGTTAGCTCCATGAAACAGTATCTGGTTTAAAAAAAAGAAAAAAGAGAAAGGGAGAAAATGTGTAGGTTTTTTTTAAAGTAATTTTTTCCAAAAGAGTGCAACTTTCAATTGTAATATCCAGTTACTTCTCTTTTTTAATCGTGCAAAGGAACTGATGCTTGCTGGTTATATGGGAGGAGGGCATTTGAATGGATGGACTTTGCTTATGTTTAGTCTTGCTGGAAATATGTTCATTTACTAATCTCCCCCTTTTTTTCTCTAAAATTAGAGGGGGGAAATCAAGTAAGTAGCATTTGAAATAAATGAGTTAATGATTTTTTTTATTTACTAAAAATAATTGTTGTTTGTTCTACAGTTGCGTCCTGCTTGAATATCATATCTATAAATGTTGAGTCAGTTAAATCTCCTGACAAACTGTAGCGTTCTGCATACTTCCTGTTGTATGAAAAGTAAAGGTTTCGATCATACAGTTGAACACTGCATTCCTAGGGGCTGACTTAGGACATTTATCTCCCTTCAGAAGAGTTCTTCATTTCCATTGCCACCTGCAGATGTTTATAGAACTTCAGCAATTGCATGGGTTTTAATGAAACTTTAATGCATGGATATTGGCATGTATTTTTCCTAGGTCAAAATATCAGTGGAACAAAATCCCTTGCTTTTGCAAGCATGAATAAGTTTTGGTAACCTGCATTTTATTTGATTTGATTTTTTATTTATTTATTTAGTTAGTTATTTATTTTTGTACCACGAACTTCTGTTCATGTTTTTTCCCATTAAAGTATTCTTGGTGGAATTCCCACTACAACTCCAGATAACCTAACCATTATTTAAAAGCTGTCATTTAGTTTTCAGTAATGCAGTACAGCTACTTTAAACTCCCAGGGATAAAATTTGGTACTCTGGACCAGTGGGGTGTATTTTATGTATTCCAGCTTGTAGTGGTAAAGCAAACTGCTCATCTTGTCTTGGATCTCTTTCTGACCAAAAAAAGTTCTCGTTCAGACTATGTACTGAGATCTTCCTTTTTAATCTCTTCTATGAAAGCCATTGGTCAGGATGAAAAACGCTTTAAATGTGGATGTGCATGGATTTCTTTGCCAATAGAGACGAACCCTGTGGAGGAGAAGAAACAGCGCCTCCCCTGCTCACCCCCATACATAAACCAGAAACCCTGTCAACAGTTTCTCTATGCCAACAGTTTATGGGTGAGAGGTGGGTGTGTAAAAATGTTTTTCACAACCACTCAAGGCAAAACTTCCCTTCTGGGTTTAGCTTATCTTGCAGAGGCTCTTCTTGTAGCTATTGGGCTGGCTGAGAAATCCTAGCCAAGCTACCTGGCGAGGTATGGATCATAAAATCTTCTAGTATAGAAGAGGTGATTATTTTGAAAGAGGCAGAGAAATGATGCCTGGCTATCACTTGTTGCTTTTTTCTCCTCTTCGTATCTTGGGTTTTTGTCCAGCAGTTTAAAGACTGGCACTAACTGTTTTATTTTGTTACTCCTAGGTTATTTACTGCTCGTTTGGGGGAACATCCAAAGGACTATATTTCAATAACCTGATAGTAGGTTTAGTCCTGCTTACAAGAGGCAGAGAAGAAGAGAAAGCAAAATGTAAGTAACATCAGCCTAACAAATGTGTATAATAATATAGAATATATAAAACATGCGATTTTCAGTTGCCATATATTCAGGAAGTGCATTTGTATTTTAATATGTAAACTCGGAAACATTCAATTGGCTAATAAAGGTACAATGTAATTCAGTGTCCTATTAACTGAAATTTCAGTTAAAAACATTTTTTTAAATGGTGCAACTTGGTACACATTCAGGATGTTTGGGTTTTACAGTATTCAGTGAAATTAACTGATCCAATGTCACATAGTGAATAGAAATATTTGGCTGTTGCGGATTTTCTGTGTATCTTTTGGGAAGAGTAGGACAAAGTTATGTTTTTGTTCTGAGGATGTTTTTTTAAAGAGTGTGAAAATATCTTCTGCACAATCTTTTGTTTGTCTTCCTTTTTATGCTGACCTATTATTTGCTTTTTCTTTGGCTAGGAGGTAGTAGTATAATGAAAGACTTATTAATGTAAACCCTTGAGTTATACCACAACTTAGTGAAATGAATCTAAATAAGGCTCATGCTTTGATTACTGCGCAATTTTTGGCATTCTGAACTTGATGTTTGAAAGTTTAACTTTTATAACAGTAATTTTGTTATGCTTATGTAGTTTAATCTATCCCTTTCACCCAGATATTTTCAGTCTCTTTTCCAATGAATCTGGAAGCTATGTCGTCCGGGAAGAGATGGAGAGGATGCTTCACGTAGTTGATGGTAAAGTCCCAGATACACTCAAGAAATGTTTCTCTGAGGTATTTCATAGTTTTTAAACCTATTGAATTTATACTACTTGAATGTTTTACAGCTTTGAACGCATTTATTTTCTTTGGCATCCCCATTTCTGCATGTGTTTAAAAATGGAGGTAAAGGTGTTTATACAGGGTTTAAATTCTAAATGTTAAGTTGTGAACCTATACATGCAGTTTTTGCTGATAATACTATCAGGTAGGTATATAGGCATTTCCCTTACTGTGTCCCTGAACTTCCAAATGCCTAGAAACATGCTTAATTTCATATGCATGTTTGTAGTGGATCAGTGCCTGATGTTAAGATCATCCTAATGGCTATAATTTAAACATACGTGTTGTTAGCAGGGTTTTCTCAGCATGTACAGGCAGAGTGTTGTGGTATAATCTTTTGAGGTTAGTGATATAATAATATTATTTCTAATACATCTTTCAGAGACGGTATCTGTTCAGAGCAATCAAAAACAAAAAAGCCTGCTAAGTGCGCTAATTTAAAAATAGTTGCTTCAGCATGGCTCAGATGTTGCTTGAGAAGAAGAGACCAGATATACCTGTATGGGTTTATTATAGAAACACAGACTCTGTGACTGAGGTTTTGTCACAAAATGGAGCCATTGGTGCACTTGTACTAAACAGGCTTATTGCATCTGAAATGAAGGAAATTATTGGTATTCTCCTGGTAAATGAACAACATAAAATTATGGAGTGGGTGGGGGTGGTATTCAAAAGAGCAGAGTATGATTATTGATATTTATTTGAAGGGAAATAAGAAAAAGGTAGTTTACTGCAATCGTATATAGAGTATTAATGATTTTTTTAGTATCTTGAATGTTTTCAAAAGATCAAGTCTTTTTAAAAAAAAAAAACTGTTTGCTGTCTATACAAACGAGAATGCTGGTCACTGTTGATTTACACATGAGTGGCAGTTGTTGTAGGTAGTTCACTTGCCTACAATGCTGACTATCATTTTATAAGTCTCAGATCAGATCCTTTTGCAGCTACACCCTGAGTAAACGCTGAACTTGCTGATATAGCCTTTGGCAATATTTAAAGTCCCTTTTAAGTGTGGGCTGTTTACTACATTGCACTTCACTCTTAATGCAAATATAACCCTTATTTCAAGAATACAGCAGATTAACTTCTTTTAATGAAAAGCAGTGGCAGAAAGTAGCAGCACATCCCCTCTCATAAGTAAGAATTAGGTTTTAATGTCTTTGGTTTTTGACTTTTGCTTCCGGTACAGTGTAAATCTAAAGAGAGTTGCTTTTTGAAAGTTGATGGAAAGCACTCTACTTTTTGAAGCATTGCAGGCCATTAAAGAGGTGCTTTTTCAAAACCCAAACTGATTTCAATTGCCTTTGAGAAGAAGTTTTTTAGTTGCATAGCTGGATATTGTCTTTCTCTTTAGAAACCTTTCTAGGCCAGCTTCAGAAATAAGCAAAGAGATAAAGAACAGTTTTCTATTTAAAAAGAAAAAAAAGACATTGAAAACTAGCCAGTTCCCCTGCTGCCCCCACCATTAACTTGTTGAATGTCTAGCATAGCAGACCGTACATCAGAAGATGTTAAGCTGAAAACGCATGTGGTGTTTGGCACACAGCTGTCATAAAGGGAGGAGGAAAAGGAAGCTTATCCTTAACAGTCCTATAATGTGAAATTTAACCAAGACAGCCTGATAAGGGCAGTCAGATTATTTTTGCTTCCTGTACCTTATTTCTAAAAGAAACACTTTGCTCTTACAGCACCCTTCATTATCAGCTCAGCATTAGGATTTATTGGACAGACTTCTGTCTTCAGGAAGCTCTGCTCTCCACCCACTCACCCTGTTGCAGCTGATTCTGTTTTCTGCAGAAGACATGAATTATTACTAACCCTAAGACCTTAGTTAAATGAAGAACTTTCCATGTCACACAAGGTCTTCCGCTTTCTCTCAACTTGTAGCACAGCATGTTCTTCTAACAAGTACCAAATCAGTCTTGAGTTTGATGTGGAAGAACAGGCAAAGCTTTATTCATGAGACCCCATAATCTTATAACTTCTGAATTTAGTCAGAGCTATCAGCTTACTGCTGTTAGTTCAGATAACCGCCTCTCTCAAATAGCAGCTAGTCTAGACTGCAAGGGAAGAGCATGGCATTTTATTCAGTCTTGGCTGTGATTTGTTGCGAGACCCAAGTTAGGCAAGTCTCTTAACCTATCTGCACTCATTTTACCTATTTAATCCACCATGCAAATGGCTAGACTTAATCTTTATGGAGCTTATGGAGATTCTCGTTTAAGAGAGGATTTCTCCTCAGAGACTCTCCATTTCTAGTGTTCGCTATTTATAAATTGTCCATGTATATAGCATGATGAAATGTATGCTAAAAATGAATTTCATGCTGGTCAAGAGACTCTAAGGTACTTAATGGAGATGTTCCAGGAGAAAAATCTGTCTCATTTGTTACAGTTTTCCTGTCTTACTAAAATGTCCTATATTGATCTTCTTTTGAAATGAAAATAGAATGTAATAACCTTCTCAACAGGATTTACTAGCCTGTTCATCATACTAGGTCATTTTGATATTATGCTCTGGGTAAGAAGAAAGTTTTATGTTCCTGCTGTAGGCCTTCCTCCTTGTTGTCTGGCCGATGAGTTTACAGTTTCAAGGCTGGTATTTATAGGGGCCTTTATTCTTTTCTGCAGAATTATTACATGTACTTAACTAGAAATACAAGCTGGAAAATGCACCTGCTTTTTTTCTGCTGTTTCAGAAATGCAGAAAACAGATTAACTGGTGATGTCTATATTGTTGTATGTGCTTAAATATTTTGGATTAAATTCTATTGTGTCAGTATCAGATGTTTTACTTGCTTGGTTTTCCCCTCCCATCCTAAACGTTATTGTATTGCATTGAATGACTTTCTTGTTTCCCTAAGTAATTGGAAAAGACTTGATCATCTTTACCTTGGACTTCATCTTGGCTTCTGCATATTATTAGCAAGTGTCAAATCATATGACTGCTTAAATGTGGGTTGCTTGATTCCATTTTGCACATCAGGGATGCAGAGATAAATTCAGTGTAATAGTCTGTCTTGTCTTCTGTTGTGAAATTCCATTTGAGAAGAGGGAATTAGGCTGTGAAACCTTTTACTTCTGACAAGCAAACTGAATGGAGGATGCTTAAAAGAGGCTAATTTAGGGCTAGTTAGAGGTGTTTCCTCCCCCTGCTGTGAATGAAATGTTATCAAATGACTGCTGGCATTATACAAGAACTGTCCATCTTTGATTCTGGATACCCACTTGAGTGGATCTTTCTTGGCTATTTAATTTTAATTTTTTGTAGAAAACAAAAACTCGTTATGTTCACATTCATTCTTATAGTAAACTGAAGAACAGAATCTGTCCCTTACAATCAAGAATCCCAGAGGGGATTGGGTCTCAAAGGTAGATAACACTTAAAGTATTTGTGTACAGTATCAATATTACTGGCATCTCAAACTCTACGGCCTATCCCAAGATCGTTCAGGGTGTAACACTTATCTAACTTGGGCTGATCCCAGTGACTTGAGTTTGAAAACTATTTTAATATTTCTGGGGTGCACGTATAACTATAGAACAACATCTTTTGTTTCATTTCTCTTCCATCCATCTTTATCAAAATGTTGAGGGCAGTGGGGAGTTAGCCATTTAGATGTAGTTAGAGGCAAAACTCAAGTAACAAGATTCAGGATTTTTCAGGTTTTTTTGAATATTCCTGAGGGTATCGATGTAATGCCCTTGAAATGTTTTCTTTTTATTGCTTCTCATCTACAGAAAGAAGACAGGACATCTTTTGTCCTTTTTTTCCCCCCTACTTCCTTCTTAAAACCATAATACAGTGTGTAGTAATTTCAAATAGCATTTATTTTAAAATTATGCAGGTATTCAGAGGATCATGTCTCAAACTTTTTTTCCCCGCATTTTTAATCACAACCATTCAGCTTGTTCATGACATGCTGAATTTGTTCTCACTGTGTTGGCAGTAAAAGGTGATGCAGAAGAGCCACAAAATGGGTTGGAGGGCTGGAGAAAAATCATTACAATGAAAGATTGAAGGAGCCCGTTCTGATTAGATTATCAAAAAAGAGGTTAAGGTGATTTGATTGAAATATAGAAGTATCATTAGAGGGAGGAAGTAATGAAGACTAAAGGGCTCTTTAATCTAGCAGAGAAAGGTATATAAAAACAGGGTCTGTAAGATGAAACCAGACCCTTTTTAGTTGGAAAATAAAGTGCACATTGTTAACAGTGAGGGTGATGCACCAGAGGAAGTGATTGATTCTCTTGTCTCTTGATGGTTGAAAGCTGGGTGCCTTTCTGGAAGAAGCTTTTGCCCAATACTAGTTATTGGGTTGAGTATAGGGTTGAAATGTAATATGTGACCTACCGACGGCTGGATGCGATAACCTAATGGCCCCTTCTGGCCTTTAAACTCTTAAAATTTCCAAAAAATCACTGGAAAATGTTGCGTTCCTGGGCAGATACTCGTCTGCCTTTTTTACACATGCACACCCCCACACTCCCAAAAAAGGCCAGGGCTGACAGATGGGAATCTGGTGATACACTCGGCGTGTGCGGGTGGCAGTCTGTAACATGCAGGTGTGTCTTCAGCAGCAGAATGCTCCAAGTTCATATGCTGTGAACAGCCATATACACAAACCACAGATGCACAAACTTACCTGCTTGAAAACATTTTGGGTAGTGTGAATCAACTGGTAACTAATTCCCCTTTTAAGTATTTTAGTAATAAACTAGTTTAAAAGTATTTGACACTATACTAGTAACATAGCTGTTGATTGTTTTATTGTCAGTGGATTGTTAGTTTTTAATCCTCCTGCCAATAAGGCATCCTGGATTTGGCCTGCTTTATTGTCATTCCAGGACTCCATGTTAGGGGTGTCTGCCTAATCAGGTTTCAACTTGAGTAACGATATTCCATTTATCAGCATCTTCCCTGCAATTTCACTGTTAATATTCAACTTCCTTTCCTGCATTAAATTGTTTAGTGTTTCTATAGGTATAGCTATCCAATTGTTCCATGTTAGAAGTGGTTGCACTTGAGTGAAAACTGTAATGATTGTTAGGATGTGACTTGTAGGTTGATCTGTACATATATTGCCACACATTTTCGGAGCTTTGGGTTTACATAACTTTGTGCTGATTATACTGATGCCCATCAGCTGCAGGTGTCCCAATGGTATGATTAGTATTTGTTCTCAGTTCTCCACCGTCAAAAGAGTTTGTATGCTTGATTGCATGGCTGTCACGGGGAATACATTATAATTTTATGATGCGTCTAATCTGGGGATTTTTCAGTTTTACCAGCCAAAATAAAACTGGTTAAGATGGATAAACACTTTGAGTCATGGGGAAGTTTCATTCCCATTTTACTGAGAACCCATGCCTTGGGTTCTGTAAGCACCTCTCCCCAGACCACACTAAGTGGCAGAGCTGAGAATAGTAACCCAAGTACTCATTTCCCAGTTCTGTGCTTATTTCAGGGCAGGATGGAAGAATTGGCTTGGTTCCCTATAAATTGCTTCAGCACCTGTTACGTGGCTGCCCTGCTTCTTGTTCATGCAGCTGACTGGTTCATGTTCCTACTCCTGCAGGAAGAACGAATGACGACTTGCTCAATGTTCCTTTATTTTTATTGTAGGGTGAAAAGGTAAACTATGAAAAGTTTAAGACCTGGTTATTGCACAACAAAGATGCTTTCACATTTTCCCGTTGGCTGCTGTCTGGAGGAGTGTACGTTACACTCACCGATGATAGTGACACCCCTACTTTCTATCAGACTCTGGCTGGAGTCACACACTGTAAGTAAATGCTGTTTCTTGCTGTGAAAATTGTTGTTTTTCTTACAGCCTGTGCTTTTGCTATTGATTTTGTAAAACTGATCTTCTGCCTCTGATCGTTCGGTAAATCACAGCTGTTTTACCCTCTACTCTGTTCTGCTGAGGAAGGTCATCTTGTTGTCCATGCAGCCTTTTTTTAAAAAATTTTTCTTTCTACGTCTCCTTGTGGTAGATCACTATACATAAGTAATTTATTAGGCAAAACAGTATTGAGCTCACAAGATGCGTTTTAGTTGAAGTAGGCAGCTAGCAACATTTTTCATGTTACAAAAAGTATATAGATATCTTCCACTTGGCAGACACCATTACCCTTTTTCTAATGAAGTTAAACAAAAAGACATTAATTTTGTCTTTTGTTTAGCAAATATCACAATTATCAATGCACATCTGAAACTAGTCTTTGTTTCATTGAAAACAGCAGTGGTACAGCTTAATATTTTTGCTTTTCTTTAGTGCAGTGAATAGTCTTTCTGACTCTTTTAATCTTGCATTTAAAGCAGGCAGAGTGAAATCTGGTCAGTATTTGCTTATAGAAATGGTTTCCAAAGGAAAGTGGTAAGTGAAATGCTTTCTTGAGTCTGTATTGTAGTAGTACGCCAAGCCATTGTAAGGATGAGGGTATTGGCTTTGGATCATCCAGGTCCCAATTAGGTTAAAATCTGCTTCATCTCAGCCATTTTACTTGGTTGTCCAAAGCTCCCTGTTTTCCTTGTTCAACCTTTGCGTTTATTCTCTTCCTCAGGAAGGTACCTCTTGCTTCTCCCAGTGTTTTTGCTTTACTGTTAGCTTTGATGGTCATGTTGGCTGGCTTGCTATCTTGACTGAAAGCATTAACCTTGAAACCAGTTCAGTCCTTGCCTGTTATAAACGAAAGATACTATGATTTGATATCTTATAGATTAGAAATAGTGGTACATTTGACAGGCGTTGGCTTTCCATCCTCAGAACGCCAAGGCTTTCCCTCTGTTTTATATGTTCACATCTATTTGCTGTATTTAGTCAAATACAAGATGAGAATTTTTCCCCCCAACCGGGGGGGGGAGCCCCCTTGTCTTATAATCGCATACAATGAAATCTCACTAAATCCATTGTCTCATTAAACTTGCCAAAGCAACATGTGCACAGCAAGAGAAACCAACTGTGAAGTTGATTGAATGTAGTCAACACTGAGCATGACTATAAAACACATGTCCCACATTGGGCAAACGTGCTGATGGGAGCCTACCACAATAGGCTAGCGTAGCCCATCTGAATAAGACATATGGTAGTGCCCCTCACCACTGATTTCTTTTTCCAGTCTCGGTAAGCTGTGACATTGCATACAGTTCACCAAGAATACCTCTCTCGGCCTGACGCATGTGATTAGTGTGGCCTCATTCTCCACGAGGTGAAGCTGGACCAAGTTGCCCTATGCCTCATCTGCATATAAACTTTTGGAGCATCCCGGTTCCAGTCCTGGTGGGGGGCTAATTAGCACATGGATCCTTCGTGGGGGGTATCTGCAGTACACACGCATACTGAGCAGTACTGAGCTGCGGGGTTACCATGGCTTGAAATGCTGTTGACTCTGCTGGGGCCCAACCCCATGAACTGTGTGGTATAAATCACGAGCCTTTGGCTTTGAACCAACATCATGCATAGTTTGTATTATGTACGAGTAGGTGCCAAAGTGCTTGGAGGTGCGTTTATGGGAGTACCTGTGCTAAAACTTGCAGCAGTTTCAAAAAAAGGTAGCATGCATCAATTCTAGATGAATTAAGTGCGTGGGTAGTATATGCAAATAGCTACAGCCCAATTGAATTTCAAGGTTATACTTTTTTAAATTTACTTTTTGCTTCCATGTGTTCACAGAGAGCAGGGTTTACAGGAGAGAGGGAAAGGACTGCCAGGGGAAAAAGGTTTGGGGGGAAACGGAAGCAAAAGACTATGATTCTTTCCCCACCTACCCCCTCCAACATTTTATTTTTCTTGCTGTAGCAGTGGCAGGGGGACAAGTTGAAGACAAACCTCCGAAGATTAGTTTCTGTGCTTGGAAAATTGTATGAAATTTATAAATTTTTCCATATAAAGAATCTCATTGCTGGGGGTTGTCTTATAATCAGAGTAGTGTATTAGAGTAATTCTGGCTTTGTTTTATACCTTATCCAGTATTCTTATATAATAAAGCACCTCTCTACATGCAGAAATACCAGAGAAGAAGTGAGAGCCCTGTCTTCAACTTTCCATAGGGAAAATATGAACTTTGTTGATTATCCCATAGTAGCTTGTGCTCTTAACGGTAGCTATATAAGTTCCACTCCCTGGTGAAACCAAGAGACTTTTTAAAACATCATAAAATGATCTGTGATTTAGCACCTTTACTGGGTGTTTCAGTAGGAATTGTAAGTTTTCATGAAACCAAGGCATTTTTCTCACAACAAAGGCAATTGGGAAACTAATATCTCTTTGTAGTTGGCAGTATTCTAAGTTCCTTTACATTCAGCTTGTTTATGGGCCATTTTCCCAGTCCTGTGTCCTTAATAGAAGTTAAAAAAATGCATTTTTCAGTGTTAGACTTCAAAGAAATTTAAAACAAAATCCTTGTGAAAAAACAACAACAACAACAAAAATCATAATGGTAACAGGTTCCTAAATACTCAGCTGCATTGTAAGAATTAAGCTGAAAGACTGGAATTGATATTAATATGAATCATCTAGCTGAATATAATGCATATAGTTTTGCTTCTCTAAAAGTGACTCAAACTGTGCAATACACAGCTGTGGAGGAATGGTGTTTAGCTGTAGTTAACTTAATAGTCTAGTAAATCCACATAATTACAGGGAGGGTGTGTTATAGTTTCAGGATAAAACTATTTTTTTTTATTTTGTATTTTCTTTGTTGTTTACAAATGAAGTTCAATCAAGTGGATGAGAGCAGGGGAATTTAGTTGTCCAGTGCCTTGGTTATAAACTGCACAACAAAGAAGGAATGTGGAAAGTTGGCTATAACTTAGCTAAGGCACTGAAAGACTTTGGTAAACTATCCTGCTTCCCACTGTCTAATCCGCACTGTTTCTTTTTTATATCGCTGGCGTTGATTTCCCTTGTGGTGTAAGGTCATATAGAAATGTGATCGTCGGAGTCATACAGCTCAAAATCAGCAGTAATGAAAGTACAAATGGGTTGAACTTTTGGGAGACAATTGCATCGGAGCATTTTTTTTTAATGACGACATACAAAACTTTAACTCAATCTTTGCTACAGGATAAGGAAGTTATTTTGACCCAGAATTTTTAACCTCGTTGCTCATCTAAAGCAGTGAGTTCTCCTGTGAAAATTGTTGTTCTGTGATTGAAGGTGCACTTTTTGGGTACCGTTTAGTAGGACACTTGATTTTGGAGATTACAAAGTGAGCATTAGCCAAACATAATACAAGTTTGCTTATGGAAATCTGTTCCAGAGCTAACGACAGAGCCTTACTAAATCTATTGACTTGATGTTACCACCCACCTGTTATTCAATAGGATGCCTTCTGTTCATTTTCTCAACCCTTCTCCCCTACTTTTCATTAAACTTTTTGAATAACGTGTCAGGGGCATGAAAAATTACTGTGATAAAAATAGTGAAAGTTATTAACATTGATTTAGAAACAGATAGCAAATATTTTATTGTAAAGCATCAGTAACTCCATTTAGCTTTGCTTAATGAGCCAAAACATCAAGGAAACATAAAACAATTATATTTTTTCACTAGTAAATAACATTTATGTTGGAATGCAGATGACTTTTATAATTGTGTGCTGAGAAATATAATTAATGAAATTTCCAAGTCACAGCAAGTTGCACACATTTGCCATTTTTAATCGAATTTTGTTCCAATTCACTTAAGTTATGAATATTCCACAGTGGCAGTTATTTCACTTGAAAGCAAGGAGAAAAACTTTGATTGTTGCAGGACTTAGTTTTTAGCCTGGTATCTACTATGTGCCTAATTATTTGTCTAACTGTAGTTCGAGTGGCATATCAGAGTAATAGGCATTTGAGCAAGGTAAATCAAGGAGTTCAAATGACACCATAAATTATGAGAGAATAGAGTTTAGCTGCAGGTTCAAATGACCCTAATCTTTCCTTGTTTAGCACTGTTACCTACTGCTCTTTGATAATAGTAAGATTTTTGTTTAAAACTTTGTTTACATACCATAATCTAGAAAATGGTGTTGGCAGTCTCGAAATCTAGTACTCATTCTGCGTTCCAGTATTGGATAGAGTTTGTAATATCTGCCAAGTGTCTAACCTCCTATGGTACTCTGGGACATAATACAGTACTTCAATAATCTATTTGGCCACTTTGGGTGTTAAATGCTCCGTAGTGGTTCAGTACTTTATTCTTCTCCTCTCAAAACACCTGGGATTTACCAGTGAAAAACATTTGTTTAACTGTTAGCAGTGTGGGTGCACATGCCGGAAGAGATCTCCTGAGTTATTGAATCTAGCCCCTGGTTCATAAATTTCTTTCATAAACTGATCAAACTCCCATCTTAATGGTTACATTTCTTGCCCACATGACTGCTTTTGGAAGGCTGCTGCAGACCCTGATGTTGGGAACCTCTGAAATTCTAGCTTGAATTTGTTGATAGCTCGTGCATATTTTTTTGGTCTTGTGTCAACGTTGGTCTGCAGCTTTTAGCGGTTTCCCTTTCCCCTCTACATTTTAGTAGGGAGCAGTTCGCATCGCCTCTCCACCTTTGTTTTGTGTACAGTCAGTACACTAGAGTCTCATGCGATGGGCTCTCCGTTCTCCAGGTTGTCCTCGTAGTCTTTCTCTGCCCTGCTTCAGCTTGGAATCACAGGGCTTGAAGGGAGGTTGGTCCAACCCCTGGCGTGAATGCAGGACTGCTACTCTGAAATTTTCCCCATCTTGTGTTTACTCAACCTCTTGAAAACCTCCACAATGTCCCCGGGTGACCTAAGGGCAAGGACGTTCTTCCTGTTTTGAGTTCACATAGCTTGAACGCTGGGGACAAAAACTGTATGCGGAGCTCCTGTTGTGGTCCCATCAGGCTCTTGTATAATAGCAGTCATATTTTCTGGTCTCTGAACAAACTAACCTGGTCCACTCTAACATTATATTTGCCTTTTTCGTGGTTACATATTTTAGCAGCTCAGTTGTCTTATGATCAGCTTAGACACGCTGGCCCTTCTCAGTCATTTTAAACTGATAAACTCTCAGCTTCTAGCAAGGCTGTTTGTTTGCTTTTTGGCTAGCCGTGTAAATTGTTGCATTTTTGTACCGTTGAATTCTTTCCGTCTTCTGTTAGTATAGAAGCTTTAGTGGCCACTGGCTCTGAATGATGCACAAAAGGGTACCATACAGTCAACTGAAGGATGCTGCTTGCATTCAGAAGCACTTTTATACGTATTTAACTCTGCTGTTCCGCTCTTTGAATAGTCATACTCTAGTTGTATTTCAGATTTTTGCCACATGCCTTACCATTTTACCTAGGTTGTCTTAAAGTTAGTACCTGTTTTATATCTGTTAAATTTTTATGTCCGCTTGCTTTTACAAGGTAAGTGGTTAGCCTCTTAAGGTGACTGGCCTTGTAAGAAGAACTTGGATAGAGCAGAATAGTCTCCTTTACATTTATATCCTGTCTTGCTTTTATAATAAAAAAGAGAGGAAAGCATTAAAGCAAGAAAACCCTTACTGTGGTTTAATCTTAATCTCACCACCATGTTATCCTCTTAGTCGCTGGGACATTGCATGTCACTTTAAGCAGATCTCTCTGCCTGAAATTCCAGGATCTTCTAACTGTTCATTTGATAATGACAAACAACTGCATTTGTACAAAAATACTTTTGTTCAGTCAGCCGCTGTTTGCATAGCAGTTGAGTCATTTGGAGATGAAGAGCTCTTTATATGGATTGGAGCTGGATATTACATGGAAAATATTATGGTGAACAGTAGTGCAAACCAGGCTTTAGTTAAAATACTGGAAATATGGTATGCTTCTACTGTTGTGAACCAGACAGAATTGCACCATTAGGTGGGTAAAAATAAATTTGTTTTTAGAACACGTTGAAATTCTCGGTTTTTAATAATGCAGGCATGAATTGAAGTTAACACGGGCTAAAATGAAAGCTGAGACCTTTTGGTTTTTAAACGAAAAGCATAATGCTGGCTAATCAGTATATGCAGCTGTAATATTCACTAAGAAACTCCAAAAGTGTATAAATGCAGTGTTAACTGTAACTGTTTTTTGTTGGCAAGGTCTTAATACATATCAAATATATCATTGTTCTGCTGTTACAAAGTAGAGGGATATTTTCCAACTATTAATTTTATTTTATTTATTTTAGTAGATTGTCTTGTAACTCTGGAGCTATTTACCTGTTGAAAATATCCCCTTAATCTATTAATTCTTTCTGTTTTATTTACTATGACTTGATTACTGCATTAAAACAAAGTGTGAGAGTTTTTATAAATACTTTGTCTACCAATCAAGAGCTGTGGGTTGGGGTCTGGCATTGAGCCATTATCCACATCCCACACAACTTGATTTGCTTCAAAGTACGAAGCGAGAACATTTTACCTACTAATAGTATTATCTATGCAGTGGGGACAATAGGAACTGAATATTTTCAATGATGATATTTTTGTAGTCACTTCCTGTTAGAAAGTGTTTTATTGGAAGATGCGTAAAGACACCAATGCAATCTCTGCTTCAGTTTTTAATGTCTTCCAGCAATTTCTCCAAACATGAAAAGGGTGCTTCTTCGAGTAGTTTGCATCGCATAACATTACATGCCTGCTGAGCTGTTGCAACTTGTTCACACTAATTTTAATGCAATTAAGTTATTACTGTGTATGTGACTGAACTGGGTAGAATAAATTTAATAAAACAGCCTTTTCTCTTCAGCGTGACAGAAAGCACAGAAGAGTACTGTTCAAGAAGCACAAATTACCAGCCTTACCTTAAACTCTGACCCAAAAATAAATTAAAAACAAAAAAATCAGATTTACATGTTAATTCCATATTTTTTCCCCCGAGACTCGATGGCTGCTTTTGCTCAAAGATGAACCAGAAACTGGCTGGCGGTTGCACTGATAGATTTTTAAGCAGTATGATGCAGTGTTTATATTGCTTCTCAGGATTTCAGGACAGGCGGGGAAAGTGTCACTTTTTTGCTCTGCATGTCCAGCCTCGGTGGCAACACCCTCCTGCATGGAATCTGCACTGTGCCATATTAGTTCACTAAATGCCAGGAATTGAGACCAAGTTTAAACATTAAACCCACCTGTGTTTTTATTTATCCTCTGCTTTTAGTCCTTGCGTCATTGTCTTGCTCTGCAGTCCAAATCAGGCCAAATAGCTGAAGCTAAACCTATTAGAAAGCTGGAATGGATTTAAGGGCTCGTAACCATCTGGGAATAAGATCACAGCACACATGGTGGTTCTTACTTAATAACAAAGCTGTCTATATTATCTTTTTGAGAAACGTTTAATTCTTACAGACATAAAGCACTGTCGTGACGTGTACATGTAAAACAAGGGTGAAATGCTTGGGAGAAAATCCATATTTTTAACCAGTCTTACTTTGTGGGCAGAAAGACCCCTGTTCTAGATGCTGCATGTGGAATTTTGTTCATGGCTTTTTGTTCAAAACACTTTGTCTTTCCCACAGTTTCTTTTAGAACTTTCTTGATGAGTAGAAACTTGACACGGTTACTCAGTCATCTCATAATTTTTCAGTTAAAAGGGGGAGAAATAATTTAGCTGTGCATAGATTTGGCCTTTCCTAATACTTGTTCTCATGGCTTTTTTTTTTCTTCTTTCATCCTTCCCCGGTTTGTTGCTGCTTCTGCTTTTGAATTCAGTTGGGAGCTCTTTGTGATAAGTTTGTCCATGGAAGCTCCAGGACATGCCAGGCCTCAGTGTGGACAGGTTCTCCAGACACAGCTATAATACAACCAGTAAATAAGAGAAGAAAATAAAGACAAATGATTTTATAGTGGAAATACTCCTATAATGTAGAAATGCATTAAATAATGTCTGTAAGCAATGTTAAAAATGAATATAGTATCGCTTAGTTTTTAATTACACAGTGCTCTGTATAGGAACTTTGTTCCAGCTTTAACATTAAATTTTCAAACCTTCCCTCTCCAGAACAGGCATGTTCTCTTCTTGTAGGTTGAGTAAATACTCAGGTGTGTAAACAGTTGTTTTGCATCCTTACGTGAATAACCAAATGTGAGCTGTCCTAAAAAGGCACGAACATTTAAAAAATAAATAAATGCAAACATTTTAAAAAAAAGCTTCCTATCCAGTTAGTCATTGGTATAAGGGGAAAAAATAAGTAAAATAATAGAAGAAGCTCTAGGGAACTTAGTAGCTGACTAAGTTCAGTCTATCAATAATATGATATTTTATAACGTTTGATTTTTAATTTTTAGAATACAGGTTAGATGATCAGTGATCCTGCATATGAAGAAACTTGATATTCAGCTTATTTCTTCAGAGCAATGAATAACGTTAATTTGTATATGCATGAATTTGTTATAAAATTCATTAATGATTTCTCTTTTAACACCGTATTTTTATTGTGCTAGTGCCAGCTTTTTAAGTTGCCTCTACACTGCCAAAAATGTACATGTGCAAAGCATTTGTGTATTTGTAGATGCAGTGTGTGGCTTTTCAACAATATTTTAGACATTCCTGTCTAGCTATGCTGTAATTCTAATATTTTAATATGGATGTAGACACTTGGGTGTGCGTTTTCTTCATTCTAACAGAAAATAAATGTTTTCTTTAAAGGACTTATGTTTTTGAATGTTAGAGATTTAACTTGCATTTATTTTTACAGTAGAAGAATCAGACATCATCGACCTTGAAAAACGATATTGGCTGCTAAAGGCTCAGTCAAGAACTGGACGTTTTGATTTAGAAACTTTTGGCCCTTTAGTTTCCCCTCCCATACATCCATCTTTGAGTGAAGGTATGGATCCTCATAAAGTTTTCTTTTGTGCAGTTATGTTGGTGTGGGTTTACGTGTTCAAAAAATACTTATACAGCTCTTATAGACACATGCTACTCCAAGCTTTCCTGTAGATGCATTATTGGTTTGCTAGTGTCCAGTAGAACATCCTTTTAATTCATTTTTAAGCTTACGTTGAGAGAGGATTTGTTTCTCTAAGCTCTAAATATCTGAAAACAAGAGAGAGCTTCTGTGAATCTGTTTGTTGACAAGTCTGAACTGACAAGAAAAATGCTGCCTCTGAGATGCATCCGTCTAAACTATTGGAAAAGCTGGCAGACGTTTTGATCTTTCCTGTTTAAGTTAGTCTATGTTTCCTTCATGTTTCTTCCTTGTCTTTATTCAACTTTTTTTAATATAAGAAGATGCCTTTCTGTTTCCTTAGAATGGAACGTGGGCACGCTTGTCCTTAAATGCCAAAGAGCAGTTCATTTGTAAAGTGAAAATCCAGGATATCAAGATTGCAATCCTAGTATAAAATGAAGAGATCTGCCTTAATAGTAAGAGCTGAAGAGAGCAAAAGCACATGGCTGGCTTGGAAGACTGGTATATTGGGGTGTAGGCCATTCTGAACTAGGTGGTGAGTCCTTTCAAGCTCCTGCTAGATTGGTTTAGCGTCAAAATTGGCATCAACATAGAGGGGTTGTGTCCCACGTAAAATGGGATGTGTTCCACTCCTGTATACACATCGCTGAAACAGCACCAGTCGTTGCTGTTTGGAACTGTTCTTGTACTCATTAGCAACTAAAACGGGGCAAAGATGCACAGCAGGTATAAACTGTCATAACTCCACTCTGATGCAGTTCAGACAACTTATACCACGTGAGGCTCTGTCCCTGAATTGAACCACGGCAGCAAAACTATTTTTTCACTCCTGGAAGTGGTATATCCAATTGTGGAGTAGTACTTGGGACTGGGGCAGAAAAGCCTGAAACGCCTCTGTTGGTATTGTATCTGTTTTTGTGGATAGGAGACGTGAAACGTCCAGGCTAGCCTTTTTATTGATGGGGAAAGACTTTCAAAAGTACCGAAGGATTTAGAAGCTGAAGTCTTTTTGAAAGCCAATTGAACTTAGACACCTAATTCAGATAATGGCAGATCTTTACCAGTTCCTAAGGAGGCACAGACATCTCTAGTGATTGCAGCAGGAGTAGGGTTCGACACAGCTCTCGGAAAGCCAGCTGGGTGCGTTTTTAAGCCTTTTACAGATATGGCCATTTTCTGACCACTTGATCCCGACCACCCTGGAAACTAATTCTGTGTCTGCACTGATATTTAGGGCTGACCTTGAGGTTGTCCTCAACCGTTCTAAATCACTTGCTCTGCCCTTTCTCATCTCTGCCAGAACTAGTCGCCTGCATAGCAGCTGGCCACATTGTGCTGCTTATTTTACAGCATGATGCTGAGATGGTTTCTAGGTTCCCTTCTCAAGTCTGTCTGGGCATTGGGATGCAAGCTACTTGCATCTCTTTCCTATTTGCCTCTTACATACAGTAGAGCGGGTGCAGAAGGCCAGGAAGTCAGGGATTGTGGGGGTGGGGGAGTTGTGGGAAAACATTTGGGTCACTACTTATGTTCCAGGTGTATTGCATGTAGGTAAACTCCAAATACACTGCAGAGAAGGAAAGGGTGAGGATATGGGCAGAGCTAGGGTTAACCTCGTACCCAGAAGTTCAACCACGCTTCCAGGGTCAAGCTGGACAGGCAGCGGTGTCTAGGGGCTTCAGGACAACCTTGAAGTTTGACCCCAACTATTAGTGTATGCAGTCTAAAGCTGTTCTCACACTCGCAACAAAAATGCTTGTGTAAGTCTTAAACACAAGGGAGACACCAGGTTTGAGACTCGGGTTGCCAGGCAGGAATTAGGGAGGTGTTTGTTTCTGGTTCTACTTTGCCATGAGTAAGTCGCTGAACCTGATTTTTTTGGTTTCCCCACATGCAAAATGAGCATGTTGGCTGCTTACAGATGTTAAAATAAAAAGCAAAAACAGCGTGTTAGTTGGACTCGGCTCGCCCAACATCTGTATAGATCAGGCGCTTCAGTGGGGCGCTTTTGGCACGTTTATCTAATGGCTGATTGAATCAGCTTTGGATAAAAGTGCCAGAAAGCCCCACTAAAGCGTCAAAAAGCTCGATCTATACAGACGCGGTGGAGCCGGGTTCAACTAAGGCACTTTTGTCTTCTGGTAAACTGTGGGTTTTGGGGGAATTTTTATGTTGTTTTAATTTTTCATCTTTGTCAGCAGCCATTAATGCTTAAGTATTTGTCATGGACACTAAAGATAACTTACTGTCACCTAATGTTCCTACCTTGCTGGAAAATCTGAAGCTTTTATATTAAAGCTAAATATTTTTTGTTGGCTTGTTTGGTCGGACTCAGTGTGGTGACGCTTCTGTGGTTTGTAGGTTTGTTTAATGCATTTGATGAAAATCGTGACAATCACATAGACTTTAAGGAAATTTCCTGTGGGCTTTCAGCATGCTGCAGGGGACCCTTGGCAGAAAGGCAAAAATGTGAGTGTACAAAATATTGTCCATTAAGCTGCTAATTATAAGAAATGCATCTGTTCAATTTTAGCAATTAAATTTAGTTCATTTACATATTTTGTTTTTAAACCTGGGCTTCAGAAGGAGGTGGGGAGAAATCTCTCGAATATACATTCTTGAATTAAGTTTAAACATGAAGGTTTTATTCTATTAACTGTGGCTAAGCTTTATTAATTCAGTATATTCATATGAGTTATTCTGACTACACTCCTAGAAACCCCTTTAGTTAGAAGTATTTTATGTTGGTTTTCCAGACATTCTTTTGGTACTTTAATTTTGCTAATAAATTTTTCATAGGTACAAACTGCATTAATTCATTTGTAATACCAAATTCTGTCTCTCAGTATATAGGGACAAATTAAACATTTGGTCTTTCTACAAGATGTTCAAAAAATTATGCACTTGCTGTTTTCTCTTCTAATTAGCATGGACCAGTTTGTGGGCTGCCCAACTCTTTCCCCACTGCCTGTAGGCTGAGATTCGGCTAAGTGCCCTTGAAACAAATGTTGACCCTGTGTAACATAAAGATTGATATTTTGCTAGAAAACTGTAGGATTCTGCACGTATGTGTATCCCAAGCCATTTCACCCCACACATCACAGAACGGAGAGAATCTGGATTTCAGTTTAGCAAAAACTTTCCTTCCCCCACCTGCTCACTCAGAAGTCTTGTTTCATTTTTGTTTGGGGTTTGTTTGTGAAGCATCAAAGCTCTGTCATCAAGTTGCATCCTTGAGGTATGTGCAGGTTTTGACCTACTGTGAAGATTACAAGATGCGGTAGGCAGGGTAGGGGCGCACCTTATGCATTCAGCTTGTAAGCTTGTTTTGAAGCGAGAGGCTCAATTTAGAGCATAGCTTGTCGGATGACTCAGACCTACAAAAATAATCCTTTTTTTTTTTTCTCCTCCTCCCCTCAGTTTGCTTCAAGGTTTTTGATGTTGACCGGGATGGTGTTTTGTCTCGCACTGAACTTAAGGAAATGGTGGTTGCACTTTTAGAGGTCTGGAAAGATAACCGTACTGACAAAATACCTGTAAGTCGCGTTTTAATTTATTTGCTGCTGTTTTCTAAAGTGGTCCTTGAAAAAGAGTATCAAGTTTCAGTCAAAACTTCATTTAGGCAAGTTTCGCCAAGACTTTCTTGAGCTGTGTGAACCGGGGGAAGGCAGTAACAGTGTGCGCCGTTGACCTTGTGTAAAAGTGGAGTGACACTAACTGTAGTAGAACTATTCACTTGCAATTTCTGCTGCTGCTAGTGTTTCAAAGACATTTTAAATGTAAATTATCAGTGGTATGAAGACACTAATTTCATTTAAATTTATCTGTACATGTCAGAAAAATCAGGGTGTTTGGGGTTTTTTTTGTCCTTTTGGGCCTGGGTTTCCAGGCATAACTCTAAATGCATTTAACACTCTTTATTTTCTAATACCTTCATTTGTCAAGGAATTGAACAAGGATTTATCTGAAATCGTGGAAGACGTTTTGAATGCACATGACACCACAAAGGTAAGAATTTGCTGCGCTTGCCTTTACCTTTTTAATAGGAACTTGAAAATAGGAAGCTGTTGGGTATAGGGTGTTCTTCCTCCACAGGTGCTTTCGTAAGAAGCGGGTTGAACCCTTGATGATAAAAGAAGATGAGCAAAATTAAAAATTGAATTATTTTGCAAACAAAAAATCCCAGAAATATTGTAGTTTTTTCATAAATAAAGGCATTTTAAAATGGAGTTGAAGTGAAATGAATAAAATCAAAGAAAGTGAACTTCTCAGCATAGGAATGTTTTTAATAAAAGATTCCCTTCTAGGAAAATGTCACCTTTTCATTAAAGCTTTCCAGGTTTATCCATTAGGGAAAGAGTATATACTTGACTTTAATAAGCCATCTTTCTATATGAAAATCAAATCCAGAGTAGATAAGCAGCAGAAATTAATCACCATCATGGTAATACTAGACTTTATTACATTTGATTAATACTGCTTTAATAAACCTGGTGTTTTCATTTCTCTTTGCAGATAAATTGACCTGTAGTGTCTTGTTTTGAAAAGCTAATAACATTTTCATGTATAATGAAGTACATACTTGCAGTATTGTCACAAATCAGTAGTTGGAAAACATTCTGGCAGCACTTGTCCTGACTTTCTGAGATGTTAATAAAATGTTTCCAGATTTTAGAAATAGTAATACCATATGTGGTGCTTTTAGACCATTTTATATACATTTGGAAATGCAGTTCATAACATTATTGGCTCAGGATGGTCCCAATACTTGCAAGCACACACAATATGATTCTGCTATTTCATTTCCTTATAACTTCCAAATGAATAGACATTATAAGAAGTTCATAAAAACTACAAGCTAGTTATAATAGCGAGTAGAAATACTTGATTGCCTCCTTGAACAGCTGCATAGCATGACTTTCTGTGCTTCAGAAAATTGCAGGCATATCATTTGGTAGAAAGAAACTTCCATTACTGTAAGAGTAAAAAGTATTGCCTCTGTAATGATGCGCCTCTCATCCGTTCAGGTTTTTATTGTTTCGTCTTCAGGAAAGGTGGCCTTACAAGCTTATCCCTAGGGTTTAGCAAAAATGGAACAAAGCCTTATTTCTTAGCAGAGATAGGTGTGGAGTGGACTTGTCTCAGTAGATTATGATTATAAAAGTAGTGCTAAAAAGAGATGCTAATGAAATAATTGGATAAAAGTGCCCTTTGCAGATTATGTCATTGCCTCTAAACTAGAAAAAACAAGTGGCTACCAAAGATTTAGTAATTTATCGCTACTATGCAAGTCCTTATGCAATTGCATCCAAGTATTAGACTGTAAAACTTCGTATCAGACAATTATAGAATATTAGAAAATGTTTCTAGAGCTGGCCATTGTCTATACAGGTAAACAGATTGTTAAGTATTTATCTGGATTCTTGTTCAACTTTTCACTTGGATATTACGATGTTTATTCTCCGCCCAGCAATACTTTGTACTGTTGCCAAATAGTTAAAATATTTGCAAATATTTTATTATATTTTAGCCTTTGCTTTGATCACTGAAGTATTTTGACACTAAAAGGAGATTTGTCGCCATTACTGACAGCGAAGGCCTAAGGAAAGGTGGAACTGAACAAACATTGCAAAATAGTAGTGCAGTTTTTAAAAGCCGCAATTGGATTTCCAGTCCGTCTGTCAGAAGAAATGGATTTTTCTTCCTTAAATTGTTTATGAAATAATCAGTCATTAGGAAAATGATGCTGATTTGCCATGCAAATGTCTATCCTTTGATTTACCATTTATTATTTAGAGCAATTTTAACATGCTTGGTAATATAGGAAGATTGGCCATCTATGGACTAAAAATGAGTAATGGCGTGATGGTCTGGAAGTTATGTGAGAGGCAGGGATTTCTTAAGGTGATATTTTTTACTGTACCAACTACCTGGCTGGGATTGAAGTTAGACAAGCAAGACGTTCTTTGTCAGGTCTCTGATGGCAGCAAGCCAGGGGCACCCGCAGGGCCTGAGGCTGTAATACTCAGTAGTTGACACACAGCTTCAGAAAACCTGAGAAGCCAGCCACAACTTCTTTCCCTTACTCCCTTTCCAACCTCACTATCCTCATGGTCGAGGGAGATCTACCTAATACCTTTAAAAGGCCTACTTGGGAACAAAAATCCATGACCTGTCTGGACACTAAGAACCAAGGACTGAACATTAATATCTGGTTTATGGCACTTTTGTAATTTATCCAACTCCAGAATTCTCTCCATACAAGATAGGTGAGACTGACCCTCCTCCCTTCTGATCTCCCAGCAATCAGCTTCTTTTCTTCTGTAATTGTGCCCCTACGACCCTGAGAATTTCCGTAAGTCTCTGCCGGTTTTTCCAATGCTGTGCCTGGTTTCCTGTGATCAGACTGAATGTTTTGCATTTGAAAGCTTGCCTAATTCTGTTCCAGTTACATAGTTTGTCCAATAAAAGAGATCACCTTAAGAAAATCCTTGCCTAGTGCCTTTTGTAAACTCCAAGAGACTATTTTCATGCTGTCAGCAATTTTTCACAGCGACCAGTAAGTTAAGTTGACAGGAACATTATTGAAAACAGTCTGCTTTCGAATCTTAAAGTCCCAAACCTGCAGTTGAATTGGGTGGATTTCTGCACTGATGCAGGGGGCCCATCTGTGCAAAACTTGTTGTGAGATCAGAGCCGCAAACACGTTCAATGAAATGGCCACCCTGATTATCCAAGTACCGTTTCTAGTATACTTTAGTTTATGGCAGGTTTTATATACTTAATGGGAAGGGGTATATTACAGGATCTGAGGTTCAAACCTGTCAATGGTTCAATCTGTATGTGCTCAGCACTTTTTGTTTTGCTTGGGTTGCTTGTGTGTCTGGTCTAAGATAAATACAATTACCAATTTCAGCTTAATGTCATTACCCTGTGCAGAGCAAGTTTTATAGGAACAGTGATGAATGTTAATCCTTTCCAAGATGCTGCTTTTCATGCTTTGTATGACAGATTTATGTGCGGTTTTTAACAGGGATGAGATCAAATTGATGATATTCGTTCTTTCTCACTCCTTTTTAACTTAGATTGGGCATCTCACCCTTGAGGACTATCAGATCTGGAGTGTGAAGAGTGCGCTTGCCAATGAATTTTTAAATCTGCTTTTTCAGGTATGTTTTAGTGCAAATTTAAACCTTAACAATATGGTAATTAACTCACCAGTTTTTCTTTTGCAGACACGAAGTGCAGCATCAGCGTTGTGTCAACATGCTTGTGGTTTTGTCTATTCCAATAAAATGTGTTTTTGCAAGTGTGTGTCACCTTTACTGAAAGATGCCCTACTTGGTTGTTATTCATTTTTGTGTACTGCGATGCATTAAAACACAGTCTGATGACATGAATGCAAGCAGCGTACATAAAACTAAGAGAACTTTAGAAGTGTAACAGAAGTTAGATTTTGTTCTTTTGGAAAATGTTTCACAAAACTCAGTAGTCTTCCAAATTTCTGAGGAAGTGATGCTAGATATGGGGAAAGGTGCTGCTAAAGCTTGCAGTCATTTTTCTTTAACATTTTCTGTGAAGGCTTTCTAAAGAGCTTTTATTGGTCAATTAGTAGTGCAGTTCTAGAAAGGTACAATATCACATCACTGGCATAGTGGAGGTAAGCCTGAATTCAGAAGCTGAGGATCAAATGTGCACTGAATTCCTTTAATCCAATCAAGGGATAGCCTCAAAATGTAATACAGACCCATTGTAGTGTTGTTTCACCCTGTGTAAAAATAAATAATAAATAAATAAAATAAATTCCAAAGTTGTTTTGCTCTTTTGAATTATATTCCCTGCTAGTTATCCATAGGAGTCACTGTCCTGAGAGGCGAATGATGTTATCATAATCCTCTGTAATGGAGCTACAAGGATTTGCCCTAATTGAACTCCTTTTTAAGGTGCAGCAGAATAACCACCATTTTTCCTTATGCTTGTTAAATTTGCGCCTATTTCTTCTTGAAGGGACTGATCGCATGGAAGTGTTAGGCTACTAGTCCAACCCCTCTCTCCTTTGAAATCTCTTTTATATTCCCGTGTAAACTTTAAATCATATTGTGGATGCCCCCTGCCCACACTCTTCCCATTTTTGGAAGTCATCAAATGCACCATAGGTAAAAACACATGGATCGGGGAGAGTTACTTTCCCAAGTAATTTGATAGCATCAGCTACAGAATGTTTTTAACTCTTGTTTCAACTATGTCTTCAGGAAACATTGTCTTTATTTTTGTGTCCTGGTTAGCACTGAATACACTGTCTGACCTTCTTGATTAATATGTAATCAAGATATGGACATATCAGAATTAAAATAATTGATGTTTGGCAAATATGTTTTCCTTTAGTGATTGAACTGCAGTTGTTCTGCAGTGCTTGTTAAATTTCTCATCCTCCTTTCCCTCTTCCCTCTGGAGATGCTGCTGTATAGTGTTGGTTGGGGGGTGGGGTTTGTTCAGTTCGTTTTCTTTCCTTCTGTCGCTCTTTCCCATGAGGCCACCATGTTCTTATAGTCTGAGGTAGTGTCCATCCTGCATGCTTTCTTGGCTTAGGGATGCGAACACTAACCCTGCCACTTTTTTTGTTTGGATGTTTGCTTGGGCAGTTGCTCAGCTTGTTTCTGCCTCAGTTTCCCATCTGTGAAATGGCAAAAGTCCATTTCACTCTTAAGGAAATACTTGGGAGCTACATAGGAAATTACTATGGAAGTGTGAAGCATTTAGGTCTTTTAGGAACAGTGGCTTTAGATAAGCAGCCAGCAAGCTTTAACAAGCTGTGGGTTGGAAGACCCTGGCTCTGACTCGACGTGAACTGGATGGCTTCAGCAGCACATCAGGGGTGGGGGGCTTTCCCTCCAGCACCTCGGGAGCCAGGCAGCCAGGAGCTGCAGCCTTGCCACCGTCATTTATCCCAGCCCCCCATTTCCCTGGCTGGGGAGCAAGTGCAGCTTCCAGGTAGTGGAGAGCTGTGCCAGGCAGCTGCAAACTGCATCGGTGCTGTTAGATGGAGTGCATGTGTGGTGGGTGGGTGTGGGTGGGGTAAGGGAGGTGAGGAGACGTGGCATGGGTGCAGCTGGAAGCTTGACCCTGGCATAGCTGTCACTGCATGGGCACAGGCAAAGACCTTTGGCTCCATGGGCCGGATCTCTGTGTTGCTGAGCCTTCCTTTAGATCCAGTTTCAGCAAATTGGCCTGATAGCTGCAGGAACAGCTTTTTTTTTTTGTTTTTGAGGAAGTTGGTTGTAGTACATTGTGTAGTACTTAATATAAAAAGAAACTGCTATCAGAGCCAGTTGTGTTGCAGGTATTGGGAGATCTGTCACTTCCCAGCAGCTAATGCCCTTTTTGTTTTTATTCAGAATATAAAATGGTCTCATGCAGTATAAAATCAGTTTATATCAGGTGCCTTTCCAAGAGTTAGAAATCTCCAGCTGAGATTCAGACTGATTGTTTCAAAAGACATGTAAGGAGAGATCATCCATCACCTTCTGAAAACTGGGTTGGAGACTCAGCAGCTGATCTGAGTAGACACGTCCATCTCCTTCCATCAGTCTCTTCCCCGCCCCCTCCCTTAAGTCGGGGGAAACTGTAATCCAGGTATTGTGCCCACGCACGTACTCCTCTGTACATGCTTATACTTCTCCCAGCAAACACAGTTTGACCTTGGTGGAAAAACTACAGAGACAACCAGCTAGAGACTCCAGCAGAGAGGAGATGTGTAAGCCACAGAAACGGGGAATGAGTAAAATATTTCCACCCCTTCAACCCAGACAGAATCCCCTCCAAGTTTGGCAGCATTTGGATCCATCTAGTTTCTTCCACTCCCAAGAGGGAAACAAATCCGACCCTCCGGTCTGTTGTGCATGATGAAGTTACCCTGGTAGCCCTCCAGTTTTGCTGGCAAAACCTTGTGTGCATTTGCATGCCAATCTCTGCAGCAGAGTGAGGCTTCTGCCGCTTTGCTTCATTCAGCTGCTTTTGCCCTCCCTGAATGAGTACACCACTTTGTTGGGAGAGCCAGGCAGTGGAGCCAGTAGCAGAACTAGGTGTGGGCTAGTGAGGTGCAGCCCCAGGCACAGACTCAGATGGGGTGCAAGAATGGCTGCAGGCACTGCACCAGCTGCTGCTGCCAGTAGGGCTGCAACACTTCCTAGTTAACGTCTTTGCATGTAGCCACCAGATGCGAACGGGTGTGGATAAAACCTGGCAGTTTGGGGAAGTTGGCTTAGTGTAAATAGAGCCTCTGTCTAACCAGAGCAACTGAAATACTGACCAAAAAATTATCTTAGACCATTCAGCGAGTCGGTCAGCACAAGACAGAGGAAGTTCCACAAAATCCAAATAAAACTGTTTGCTCCAAGGGTAAAACTTCATTTTAATTTTTGGGTTTCTTTTTCCCTTGGGTGTCCATGTTGATACTTACTTTGGCTAAACGGTGCATGCACAGCCTTGTAATTAGTACTTTATAATACTCTGTTTAGTAACTTGCTATAAATGTATTTCTTCAAAGTCCTCGATCTGTCTGGTCACAGTCTGGCATAGTTCAGAGTTGTTGTCTCCTGTCTTTCTGTCTAGGTGTGCCATATAGTTTTGGGGTTAAGACCTGCTACACCAGAAGAAGAGGGACAAATTATTAGGTACGTACTTTTGTGCCAGATCTGGTTTTACAGGTTTCTAGATTAGCCATCATTTTCATAGTTTCTAGGGTCGGAAGGGACCTGAGCAGATCATCTAGTCCGAGCCCCTGCCATGGCAGGAAAGAGTACTGGGGTCAAACGACCCCAGCAAGATGTGCATCTAACCTCCTCTTAAACACCCCCAAGGTAGGAGCCTGCACCACTTCTGTTGGAAGCTGGGTCCAGATCCTAGCCGCCCTGACCGTGAAGTAGCGCTTCCCGATGTCTAACCTAAACCTGCCCTCTGCCAGCTTGTGACCGTTATTCCTGGTCACTCCTGGCGGTGCTCGGGGGAACAGTGCTCCCCCAATGCCTGCTGATCCCCCCTGACTAGTTTATAGCAGGCCACCAGATCCCCCCTCAGCCTTGTCTTGTGGAGGCTGAACAGGTTCAGGTCCCATAGCATCTCCTCATAGGGCCTGTCCTGCTGCCCCCTGATCATGCGAGTGGCCTCCTCTGGACCCTCTCCATGCTG
>NW_017728932.1:13501972-13562759 GCF_001723895.1 Crocodylus porosus | reverse complement strand
TTAAGTCCCTTTCCCCTCGACTGCCTTGTACTCTAACCCAAAGCACTTCAGAGTGCCCCTCCCCAGACTCCTTGCTAATTAACGAGGATGTGTATTCCTCCTTAATATAGAGCGCCGTGCCCCCACCACTCTTTCCTATCCTGTCCCACCTGTACAGCCTCTAGCCCTTGACATTCCCACCATGTTTCCGTAATCCCCACTATTTTAGTACATTGAAGGTTTTTTCCTGTTATAATTTGTTTTAAATGTTTTTGGTGATATTTATTTTCTTAATTCTTCTGTATAGGGGTTGGTTAGAACGGGAAAGCAGATACGGTCTCCAGCCAGGGCACAATTGGTTTCTTATTGCAGTGTCATGGTGGCAGCAGTGGAAAGAGTATGTCAGATATGTAAGTATAGCAGTAGTTCCTGTTGGCACAGTAATGTTTCACTGTTTTGATGTTCCATTTGTGCATGAGTTAATAAAGCAGAAGAGAAAAGAACATGATTACCTAATCAATAAGCTGATAAGTAAATGGTGCTAGAATATCTCCCATTCATCAGAGGCAACCAATTGGTTTGCGGAATTATTGTCATATATTTAACTTTACACAAAGATCCCATTAAACTGTCACACTTACCTGCGTTTTCTTTGCCATCATTGCTTGTTTTCAAGATCTTGCTAAATAAAAAAACACCCCATTGTAAATATACTTCCTCCTCCTCCTCCTCTTGATTCATTAGGTAATAATATAAGAACCAAGTTGGCTTTTGACATTACAGTCTATAAGAATGGATGTGATTTTTGTCACAAATTGTTCTGTGCTTTTTCTTAATGAAATAAAGGGTTTGTTTGTAATTTAACTTACACAAATATCCTAAAAAATAACTGAGATGGAAAGGTAGGCCAAGCATATGACTTCTTGAGGTTTGGGGCAAAAACACTTTTCCAAGTTACTTTAAACGAAGCAGCGTTCCTTTAAAGACTCAGTATAAAAACAGGCTAGTAAAAGCTTCATGAACTTGAAGCTCATGTTGGAAAAAAATGCTTACTACATAAGATTTGGTTGGGGCTGGAATATAAAACTTTAGCAATTCAGTATAGAAAAAAATAAACTGTTTCTCCAAAGGATATATTAATATACAGGAAATGCCATAAAAATAAAGGTTTGACTTGCTTTATGAATGCAGATAGCCAAAGACCATCCGAAAATTGGAATGTGTACGTTAATTAGTGGTTTTATTACAGTTGTTCTTCATGCACAGTAAATTGAAGAAATGTTGGTTTAATGAAGTTTTTAGCGTGGTTGAGATACTAGGTGATATGATCCTTGTTATAGTGTGAGGTTTTTAGTGGCACATAAGATTTTATTCCTAATACTTTTGCTCAACTCTAGAACCTCAGATTCTCTCCACGGCACAGTGATTTACAGGCCTCCACACTTTGCGACCAGTAAAGAAAATATTCAGGAGCTCTGTAGGGTCACATGGATCTGGATATAAAGATTTGTCATGCATAATATTATGCAGCTAGGCTAGAATATATTATTGTTTTATGCTTCTTTTGGTTTTATTTGATGATTTTGCCATATGACGAGCCCAGTATTTCAGTATCAGTAAATCTTACTCCCATGTATCATGATTTGGGAGATTTCTTCTGTTTCCCCCATTTTTCCGGTAATGTCCTTTGCAGAGGTTTTTTTTTGAGGATATGAGATCATCCCACGTACCCATTAACTTCTGATCATTCCCCATATTTCTCTGCCACGTTATTCTCGACTAGATTGTTTTTTTTTTTTCAGATATTGTCAGGATCACTCCCTTAATTGACCAGTAAGATGGTTTTGGGTGCAATGAATCTTCCTTCCACCTTCACCTTGCCTAAAGGATGAGACTGCTTGTTTTGCACTCCTTTCTTCCCAAAAGTACAAAACACGGCACCTAATCGTTGTCCTGGATGGTCTACAGACTTTTGCAATTGGGCTGCCATGCATGACATTTCCTTATTGTTAATGGAAAGTATTTTGGGCGAGTGTGTGGTGTTGAAATTTGTAGTTAAGCAGTTTGTTGAAACAGTCATGGTTTAGTTTTGCTCAGCTCTTCTGTATACTGGTGAGGAATCAAGTTAAATGTTCCTGAACATTATATTTATAGATTAGTATCAGTGCGGTTTGGAGATGGCACTGCACTCTGCTGAACTTTTTTATTTTGAAATTACCACTGAGAATTAGGTCTAGGTCCATGTTTTCTGGTAAAAGATTGTTCTTTACTGCAGGGTGGGGACGATCTTATACTGAAGGAAAACTTTAAAATACATTCAAATATCTTTCAAAAAAGTTGTTCTCTTGAAATTTATTTGAAATAAAGTCATTGTATTGAACAAGTATCATTCAAAATCCATAAGTACGTTCCATTGCAGGCTTGAAGCTTAGAAAGAAGCATCCACCTACTTTCTTCCTATTCAGAGTTTTTCGTGATGGTCCCAAATAGTTCCATCTTGTTCCAGTAGTTGGTGGCTTTTTTTTCTCAGCCTCTCATGATATTAAAGTGTAGCTGAAATCACTCAAAACCACCAAACGTTCAAAATGGAAAGCATCTAAAGACATCAGATTTGTAGGGTAAGGAAAATGGACATAGCCCCTGCCCATGCCATCCTAGTGCTCTTCACTATTCCAGTATTCTTTCACAAATTTAAATTCACTTAATTTCTTCCAGTCTTTGTAAAGGTGTTTAACCATCCAGACTCCCAAACCACTCCAAAAGACCCCTTCTTTTTCAGCCAGTTGTAAATTTATATATTAAAAGTTTATCAGCACTAACTGGAGTTCCTTAGAAAGTGCTTGCCATTTCAGTTTCTTAGAAAAATTGATGTTCTTTTCTACTCCAGAGTTTTCAGTGAGATTCATCAGTGTAATATAAAAGTACTTAGTTCCATGATTTCAGAATGTTTCCTGCCTATGCTTGGCATGTATTTAGCAAATGGAAAATAACTTTCCATAAAGCACTTTTTAGATGTTTTAGAAGTAACAATAAAGGTGTAAAGTAATATAGCATATGAACTTTGTGCCTGTGTGATTTGCAGTTTCCAGTTTGATATGGGCTTAAAATTCACTTTTCTTTTCTTTTCCTTTCCAATTTCAGGATGCAAACCTTGTTATGATCGAATCTTCATTTGTTTTAAATGGAGGTAAGAATGCAGTCATAGCTGCTTCAACCCATGCATCAGAGCAGGGAGAAGAAAAAATGGGAGGTCTAAATTACTTCAGTGCCACAGAAGAAAAAATTTCAGATAATATTTCCACTGCATCAGAAGCCTCAGAGACTACTAGCAGCAGTAAGCATAAAATCTTGTTTCCATAGAGGTTTAATCTAGGATAGGCCTTCAGGGAACTAAGTATCGCATGAGCTTTTGCAGCCTAAAAGATAGCAAAACTAAAGTTAGAAAAATGACATGTATGGATTGGTTTGATGTAAGAGCTTGTTTGAATGTGTGGTGGACATGCAAAGCATTTAACCAAAGCATTTAAACAAAGCATTTTTGCTTATCTTGCAAGTTATTCTTAACATCGGGGGTTTTTTCCCCAGCATCCTATCATTGTCATTTTCCAAAATATTTTTCTCCCTCACATGAACTAACTTCCAGCTCATTGCTTATCTGTCATTGGACAGATGTTGCACAACCATCTGACCTCAGATACTATGAATGGGAATGAATCAGGAAACAGGCTCAGGAGCATTAAAACTATAGGCAGAAAAAAACCATGCTGTCAATTTTAGGACCTATAAAAACTGAACTGATTTGTTACAAATGTTTTCAAAGCTGTATCGTTACCAATACAACTCCAACTAAAGTAAAAACAGCAAAGGCTAGAACACATTTGTCTCTTTCTGATTAAGCATATCCCTCTGCCAGCTCTAAAGCCAGGCTGATTCAGCTCTGAGGCAAGATTTAATAGAGTTTTTTAGTTCCTCCCTTGCTCTGTAACTCTAGCCAATCAGCAGTCTTCAGGGAGTGTGGTTCTGTGTGACATCTCATCCGTGGAGCTGCTCTGTGCTGTTCAGGAGCACGGAGATGGTGGCTTTCTGTTTCAGTCAGTGGTCTTTGCAATGGGACCAAGAGTTGGGTAACTGTAAAAGTGAGTTTTGGACTGTCAAGTGAACTATAGTCCTGACAAGACAGGTTTGTAGAGGTATAGTTTGCATGCGCACGCACACACTTTTATATACAGAAATAAATATTTTTGCAAAAAAAAAAAATTCTAGGAGCAGAAAAATTTCTGGCATCTTGGTTGTAGTGTAATCTTGAGAGAGTTGGGAGTTTTTAAATGTATTTTTCTTTGTTAAGGCAGCTGAAATCTAGTCTAGTATTCCAAGCTCTAGATGGCAATATTGTATTCTTTAGAATAACAAACTGTCATGTGAGGTTAGGTTTTGTTTTGGGGGGGATTCCCCATTATGGAGCCACTTGCAGATTCAAGCCTTGCAATTAATAAACTGTCGGGGTTTCTTCCTGTGAATTGAGGCCAAACACCAGTCAGTGTTATTCTAGTATTCTATTACTCAACCACAAAGTGTTTCTATAGGAATGTAGGAGATGAGAACAAAGAATATATTTGCAGGATTCCTGCACATACCTCCATCTCTCTCGCTTTGTATGCACAAAACTAAAATCAAATATAGAAATTGGTTACTATCCACACGTCCAGAAGAACAGCATGTGTAAAACATGTGTTTGGCCACATAAAATAGTTATTTTGCATACAGACTGGTACGTATGTGTGCCAGCGCCCACTTGGGCATACTTGTCTTACAGTCGGATCCCCATTTTGCAGGTGCGGCTGCGTACATTACACATTGAGTCATTTGGATTTGTTTCCATATCTTTGCTGCAATTTAAGCAGTATTTGAGGGGAAACTTTTCAGATAATCTTAATACAGAATTGTATGCTTATTTACTAGCTTAGCTATTTAATGTGTACCAGATACAGCTTAAACATATTGCCCATTTCCTTTACAGATACTCTTTACTCTATCACTCCAGGGACCGATATGTGTTTTGCTAGGCAACATAACACTTCGGACAATAATAACCAGTGTTTACTTGTATCCAACGGGAATACTCTGCTACAACATAATCCATCAAAACCTGGAGCCATTGATAACCAACCTCTTGTAACACAAGAACCAGTAAAGGTAAATGTAACTGACTTAAGGAAATTAACAAGTAATAGTTTAAATGTAACTTTTTGTTACAATTTTCTAGCAGCAAAAGTGAGCCTAGTAATTGCCCAAAAGAACAAAGATCATAGCGTTCACTTAACATCTCACTTCTAGCTAAGCGTTGTCAGATGAACCCTAACAGCTTTGTGCTGATGCACATAAACCAGAAAAAAGGTTGACTGTATACTGAAAATTAAACTGACCAGCTTATTTCCTTTTCTGGTTAGAGAAGGCAGAAAGCAAACAAGCGTCACAAATGGTGGAATAAAAATTAGAAATTATAATAACCCAAGTGAGGAGTACCAATAAAGGAAAGATAAATTATAGGTATTTTCTATCGAGTTTCTTTTTTAAGGAAGTAGTAAACCTTAAAATATGAGTTATTAGTACATTTTAACTGTGTGAACTGTGTGAAAAATAGTGGCTAATTACCACTTACTAGGATGCATTTTAAAATTAAAACTTACTTTTATATTCCTGAATCCAAAGTCTTTTGCAGCTGTGGACTCTTTTATCCTTTAAGATTTGTCAACTTGTGCCTTTCTGTTTTGAAGGCTGCATCATTAACAATGGAAGGTGGAAGATTAAAACAATCTCCACATCTGGTTGAAGGAAGGGATTATATAATGGTACCAGAACCAGTATGGCGAGCCCTTTACCACTGGTACGGGGCAAATCTAGCATTACCTAGACCGGTAAGTAATAAATATAGTCACTGTTTGGAGCAGACACTGAAGTCCTGGATCATTACAATCATGGCCTTGCTGTGCTTCTCCTACTTACTCAAGATTTACCAGTGCAGTTTTGAAGGCTGCCTTTCCAAACACTCTTGTATGCTTTGAAGAACGTGCAGAGCACCTTTAAATAATAAAACCTGTCAAGCAATCCAGAAATACTTAGACACCACCAAAATTGATTCTGAATGCAGCCCAAAGAGCTTTCTGGGAAGGAGCAGCATAAGAAACAGGATGCATCTGTCTAGCCAGAAATCATGGATCTTCATTGGGTAGCTCAGCCAGTATAGCATAAAAACTACAGCAGCGAAGGACTTTCCGAACAGTATTGGCCCACTCATGACCAATATCATGTAAGTTGGCCAAGAAATTTTTCAAGGAGTTGATTTAAAAAAAAAAAAAGTGCGATCAAATTAAGCAGTTTCCACAGCTTGACCAAGACAGAGGTTTCCAACTATTTTCTAGGTAAGGAATACAGAAAGGCACTGGGCTTCATGAGAAGAGGAAATGTTTGGCTTTGACAGTGTTTTGCCAGAATAGCAACTCTGCTGTCTATCCTCATGTTCCATGTCATGTAGACAAATATGATAGCCAAGATTGGGAAATCTAAGGTGACAGGCAAAGATCACTCTTCAGCAGCTCATTTCGCTTCCTAGCTGTAACTGCATACTTCAAAAGTGGATGATGGAGCACAGATGACTTGTAATGGCAATTGAGCTGTAGAGGTAGATGTTTTCAGCTGGTGCTGGTCTGCAAAATCAGTGTCTGGGTATCCTGGAAGAATGGACTCCCGCAAGGTTTTGTGCAGACACCAATTTTATATAACTTGTTCGCTCAGTGATCAGCTAACCACTGTCTCCAGGTGTTTCGCATAAACTGAGGATACTAGCTTGGGCTCAGGAGACTCTAACTTCCAGAGGATTGAAGGGAATCTGAACAGTAATATGTGCCATAATTGGCTACTGCAGGGGAGTGAAGACTGGAACCGTTGCTTGCAGAAAGCTCAGTCAGCTTCAGCTTAATATCGTTCTCTGAGCAGTTAGCAATTTGCACAAGATGTAAACCCGATATAGCTAAGGGTTAACTTATATCACTGCCTTGCACATTTGCTGAGGCAGTTCAGAAGATCAAGAACAAATTGGTAACCCTTGTCATGCTGGAGTTCCCTGGTTTGAGAAGCGCACACAAGGCTTTGCTGCACTGCTCTGGTACCTCTTTGAAGGCAGGCCTGGAGTAGCCCATGTTTTCCCCAGACCCTGATCTGGGAAAGTCACAGAAAGCAGGGAAGAAGGCATGGTTGCTGACTGTGTCTGCTCCTACTCTTGAAATAGTTTCCACTCACCACTAGAAACAAATGTTTGTGCCTGGCCTAAGTAAGCCTTCTGATTTTTGTTTGGGGAGGGGTAGGTGGGTTAACTGCAGCAGCACCTAAAGAATCATAGTTGAGGCTGGAGGCCAGAGGGAGCACCTGTAGGAGTATGAGGTATGGAAGGACAAGGTCCTTACCCTGGAGAGTTTGTAATCTAGCTTTGTAAATCAGTAGAGCAAAATATAGAATAGAAAAGATGGCAGGGAAGCAGAGACTGGTTACACGCCACAAATCGAGGGTGCAAATTGTGAGCCTTTTTTGAAACAACATATATCCAGACAACACACATTATTAGTTCTTGCTGGGCTTCTGATCTAACCAAGCTGTTGTCATCCTTCTTATGTGGTCATTGTTTACCGTGTCTGTACGGTTTGGGTTTTGGAGGGTTCACAGAATTATATGATGTGAAAACCTGAAAGTCATGTTTTATATGAAAATCTTATTGATGTTAAGAGTAAACACCTATTTTTAGATGGCAGCTCTGAGACATATATTACATAGTACAAGGTCTCACTCCTCACTGGAGCCGTTACACACGGTTGAAATGCAAATAACTTTCACTGGTTTGGACAGGTCCTATACTTAACATTCAAAAAGGAATAACATTCAACCTCAGCAAAATGTTGGTAGCAGAGACCATAATGAGCTTTTACATTAGACTGTTACCAGTATAGAATATTCTGTAGTTTCAGTTCTAGGAAACATTACAAAATAAAACAAAACTAAGCTTTAACTTGCTCTTCCCAAAGAACGAATAAAAGAAAGTGCGTTTATGAATCAGCAGTACTGTAAATTAGTATTAATTATGCTTTTATTGCATATGTTCACTTACTGACTTGCAATGAAAAGTTTGCTAATTAGCAATGGGTCTGTCACTATGCAAGGTACATTGTATTACTGTGTTCATTTTCTTTAAATAATTTATAAAAAAAATAATAATAATCTTGAACAGAAGGAAATGAAGCTGAATATGTTTGTAAATATTACTGGCACTTCCTGTATTCAAACATGGTTATGTCTGAAATAGTTCTGCATTGTGCCTGAAAGTAACTTTTATTTTCACAAGTATCAAAATTGCGTAGAATAAACTGAATTGACTGTGGATGATGTTGAATCTATTATTATCCTACATTTCAGTTTTTAAGTTATCCTACTGACGTGGTTCCTTGCATTAGCTGCACAACAGTTGTATTTCTGAAATAGAAATGATGATTGTACAGGGATGGTTATAGTTAAATCCTGTATTTCTCTCAGAAGATCCCTTGAACTATCACTGCATGTGGAAGTATTAACAAGCTATGCTCTGTCAGAGATGTTTTATGAAGCCTAACTACTGCATGTGTTGAATTATTTATCTGAATTTATGGAAAAGTATGCTTAAATCAGGGTCAAGGGAAATTGAAGTAGATTTATTAACTCTGTTTGCTTGGAGGGATGGGAAACTGTCTTTAAATTCTGTTGCATCTGCAGGATTCTTTTTTCCTTTGCGTGACTTCTAGGGCCGTCTCCCTTATCACATGACTTATACTTTTATAGAGATGTAAGGAGGAGTTTTTTCAATGACATCAACAGTGTTAAAGTGCTTAACTCCCACTCGAATGGCATTGAGAGGAACGTCCCCCTTAAACTCTAGTCCATGAATTGTATCGGGACTGAACAAAGTCTTTGTTTGGCATAAGATCGGAAGTTCGATGTCACGATCATAAAATTTTCTTGGTGCTGGTGCATCGCGAGGGATATCGATTTGTATCGTTGTCAAATTTCTGAACTGTGTGAGATACTAAACCTTCAGATCTCCTCTAGTACTTCATTTGGATACGGTCTCCGCCACTAACCGTTCTAGGAACAGTTGTGTCTTCCTAGTCCACTTCTTTCTGATCCCATGCACTCCAGTTTGCAATGCATTCTCCCTTGCGGCAAAGATCCTCAGGACTGCCAAGACAAGTGACCAATAGAATGTATGTCAGCTCCTTTTCAAGCCCCGTGGAACGGTTTTTACTTCTGCTACTTTTTAATCCATAAAAGGGCTTGAAGTCAACTATTTTTCCTCCATTGGTGCAAAATTGAGAAAGTTCTCAGCTGTAATAATCCCTCTTCCTGGAGCTACAAACACATCCTGAGGATCAGTCTTTCCAACCATCCAGCTCTTAAGGAATACTTCAGGCTCATCACTGCAACGACACATTGCCAGGACAGAATATTTCCTTTTGCTTTGTCTTGAGATTGTGCAAAATATTTGGTCGTGGAAGCAGGACCCTTTAAAAAAAAAAAAAAAGGTATTGTAGTTTCATTAGGTCTGCCAGGTATGGATAAATTCTCCTCAGCAAGTCATAGATAGCATTTAGTTTATTCTTTGGCTCTTCAGATCGAGGTCAGCAATAACACATCCTCCTTAAAACCAGCCTAAAATGTGAACTTAGTGGGAGGCTTCATGACCGCAAGAGCGTAACTGCCCCAAAGTGCCTTGACACGCTGTCAATCCTCACAGCTCAGCCACGTAGGAACCCAGATAAAGTGACCAAATACTTTCCAAGGTTGCTAAAGCAGGTTTTCAGATTTACTCTAAAAAGAATGTGAAAAACCCCACCTATGCCAAAGGTGGGAACTGAGTCGGACTTGGAGCAAATATGTTCAGTTATCATAGTCTGAGGGTCTAATATATACCCACAGGTTCCTCTCACGACAGGAGTACTTAGGAGAATCGAGCATGACATCTTTGATCCTAGATGTGACTTTCTAGGACAGTGGAAGGATTTTCCATCCAGACCCGGTGTCACCACATCTTACTGCCTGGATGTTTTTGTGGCTGGCTGACTGGGAGAAAACTGGCCTAACTGCTTAACCAATAAGCACAACAGCTTAATAGGAAAGATTTTGTAGATTTGCTTATGCTCCAAAGTGGGAAAGGCTTTCTGTTCATTGAGCACAATACCATCTGTCTCCATCCAAACAAATGTGTCCTATCCTGAACTGATGTTATCTGTTCAGTCTGAGACGTCTTTTGTTAGTTCAGGCAGGTTCACCTGGCATCGAAGCACACCATTTACAGGCACAAACGGTTTGATAGCCTGGTGCGCGCTTTTTTCTGTACAAACTCCGGTTCCTTCTCCCTCCCTTCTGCTGTCTTCCTCCTTTAATCCTTGTGGGTTTAACAGGCTCTTTTGAGCCAGTAGCTACATATTTCTTTACTAAAGACACCATCTTTATTAAAACACTTTGCTCTGTGAACGAAAGATAGACAGGGTGGGTAGTCGGCCCATGAAGCAGAGGCCTGGCACAACTTCTTCATGAAGACCAAAATGTTCTGAAACCACATCCTGAATTTCTTCCCCAAAATTGTTTCAGATTTGTACTTGAATCCAACGATATACTAATAAACCTTGTTTGTCTGTTGCTTTCAACCCAAGCAGAAGCTGTGCCCAAGATGTCCTTAGAGTCTTGTCCGTATGCAGATAAGAAAATTATTCAGTCTCTTATGAAATCTGTAAAGCAGCAACTTGGAGATCAATATTTACTTTTACCAGACACAAGTCTTTAGGTCTCTTGATCTGATCTCTCGTTCAAGTGAGCTGCGCTGTAATCTTTATTTGAGAAGACTCTCCCACCACCGATGCCAGGTTCTTGCCCGAGGCTCGGCAGAAGGGCATTGCAGCTGACACTGCGCTCCCCTTTATGCTCTGGCATATGTACATGAGAGTTCCTGGGTCCCAGGCAAAGCTTCAGCAAACCCTGCCGCCCAGAAGAGCCTGATCTGAAGTGCATGGGTGCATGCCCACCAAATGTGGCATTCACTTGGAAAGCCCTTCCCTCTTGATGCACAGGTATATAACTTTCCTCTCCAAACTTTTCTGTACACTGCTTAACCACTGTGTCTCACCATGGTTGGCTGCATTTTGCTGGGGAGTGAAATAATTTGTTGGAGGGGAAGAAGCAGGGTGTTTTTTATAGAAACTCAGTGCTGTTCAGTGGATTCACCATTCAGGTCAGCTCTAATCTTTCAGCATTGTCTGTATATAGTACTTAATTGACTGGTAAACGAGGATACGTTTTGGACCCATGTATATGGAAGCTGCTGCGTAAGGTAATTGCAATTGCTTTAACGGGTTTTGTTGTTGTTGTTCATTTCTCATCAGATTTTGAAACTGTGTTTTTCCATACTCAAATATTCAGTGAGTGTTCCAGCTGAAGAAGGGTTGGTCTTTTATGCTGTGATGCTGGCAATTATGTTACAGTGCAAAAACAGTGGCTTCAGCTACCCTCCTCCTACACGTTCTCCATGGAAACCAACCTTTCATGATCTGGAGAAAGCCGTAGCAATTTTGCGCACGCCACAAATAAATGCACTCAAATCTTTCACTGTAGAATAGTTGGGAGAGGCATCTTTCCAGAATGGCTCTGGCCAGGAGAATTGAAGGAAGGAAGTGACTTTCGACCCACATGAAAGAATGCTACTGATCTCGTCAGTGATGCCACTCGTTTACATGCGGCTTGCTAACCCGTGTGCAAACTTAAACTTGACACTCACCCTTGACACGAAAGAGTTTTGGGAACTCTTTAGGATGGCAACCATCCTATTACTTGCTTCCATACAATAGTCCCAGCCTCTTTTTGTACAGTTTGCAATAAAATCCCAGGTTTTCCATCCTCAGAAAGCTGCTGTTGCCTCATTCCATAGCTCGTTGGTTCTGGAGCTGAACCTTAATTTGATGGTACTTTCACCTGTGCTTCATAGGCATGCCACAACTTAGGCTAACTTTTTTCTTCCTCCTTTCTCTTGTTCTCAACAATGATGGTTGCCTTTCATCTACCTTCATTTTTGAGTGGCTTTGGAGATCAATCTTATAAGTATCTTGGTGTGGTGGCATGTACATGAACATGGCTAGACAGGGCCTTGGGTGGGGTAATATAGTTGGGGTGGTCGTGCTTTGAGTAGGGGGGTTGGACTCCTAAGGCCCCTTCCAACCTTTGTTTTCTGTGACCTATGATCTTAAGTCTTTGGTACAAGTAGTGTTTTAGACCCAGTTTTGATTTCCTTCCCCTCCCCCCCCCAACCATCCTCCCTCCTCAACAACGTGTAACTTGTGGGAGAAATAAGTTTTCAGTTTTGATCTCTAGTTACTGTGTCAGTTTTCAACAACATTTGGCCTGGATCCTGGAATCAGAAGTTCGGAATAATGAGCTTCCGTCAAAATGAGCTTTTTTCCTCTTACGAATTCTTGATAGGAAAGAATGCACTAAACCAGAGGTTCCCAAACTTTTTGTTATTGCATACCCCCCTTTCCAGATTAACCAGCTGCCTGCATACCCCTACCAGCATATGTTTTATATTTTAACACTAAGTACCAATTGTTATTATAATGAAAATTAAATCCGCTGTTACACTATTTCTCCCGCATACCACCCCCAGAGATATTTTGCATATGTGTACCACAGTTTGGGAACCCCAGCACTAGACAAAAGTATGGGAACTCATTTTACAACCTTGTGAGTAACTGTTATGTATTTATTATTGCAGATGATATGGTCTCTGTTTTAAGGCAGACTTCTTACTAAAACCTGGCATTTATCACATCTTTTAATTGAAGATTCTCAAATTAATTAGTGAAGCTTCAAAATATCCTTAGAAGATGTATAAATAAAGTATTATCCCCAAGGATATTTGTTCAGGGTCACATAAGTCTGTAGCAGGACTGGTAGTAAAGCACAGATTTTCTCCCAATCCTGTGCTTTACCTAATATTTCCTGTTCTTTTTAGATGTCTGTTAGACTCAGAAGGGCAGTCATTAAAATTTTCTTTAAAATGTTTTCATCAGGTGATCAAAAACAGCAAAACGAACATGCCTGAGTTAGAGTTATTTCCTTGCTATCTGCTCTTTTTGAGACAACAGCCTGCCGCTCGGACGCAGCAGTCGAACATCTGGGTGAATATGGGTATGATGAGCCTGAGAATGTTTCCTCAACATTTACCTAGAGGTAACTTAAGAATGCAGCAAGAACGCACCTGTGCAGTTTCCTTTTCTAAAAAGCAGGATCCAGGAGCACAGAAGTTTGCCACTGTGCTTCTATATCTTCCAATCATTTGTAAAGCAGAACAGGTGATTGGTAAAACTTTTTAAAGGGCTTTGTTCACCGCTCTTCTACCAGGAGGGGGGAAGCAAAGGGCATTTCATCTTTTAAGCAAAATAAGTTATGTAGTTTAAAAAAAAAATCTTAGTTTGGTGGCAAGGGAGTGAGAAATGAGTACTGCATAAAAAAGGGCTGAGGATGGCAGATCATATTGTCTCCATCTGCAGTCAGTTATGTAGTTATAGAATATTTATATCTGAATTTATTTCAGAGAGTCCTTTTAATGTAGAGAACTACAGTATAATAAATCTCATTGGTGGCCATTCATCTGCTGGTTCACATGTCTCTCTGAACTCAGGTTGGTTTAGAGTTATCCAAGTAATTAACTCTGATGCAAAGAATTATATACTCCCATAAGAAGAGATTAAGCTAGTGAAACATGAAATCTCTATTTGAGGCAGTTTGCAAAGTTTAACTTTGTGCCGTGGGCTCAAAATTGCATGTAGGTGGTATCTGAATCCTAGATTATTTACTGATGAAATAATTAAAGCACATCACATAGTTGTAATTTGTATTCTCACTTCAAGATTGCTCGGGTCTTATACACTAAGACTAGTTTTTAATTCATAATATTTTACAGCCAGCTCTGAAAAGGCATTACAAGGTTTCTTTTCAGTTAGCAGGTTTGCATGCACAGTTGCTGATGCTACTGTAGATGTCGGTGCAGATCCCCAGTTTTGGCGTGCACGCATGGTTAAATATTCACAAACGGAAATTTGCATGCTTATGTGCATGCCCAGGTGCAGGGAGACCTGATCACTGAAAATCAGATCTGAGGGGAACATTGGCTTTAGTAAGAATATGTTTAAAATATATTATGCAGATACTTGATTTTTCACTGCTTTGAAAACATCCATAATCTATAGTTATATTAAAAATCCAAAGTTCTCTGATAAGTGGCTGCCTGCTTGATCAAGCTATGCTTCAGAAACTGCTTACTCTCCAGAATTGTTTCTTCCTTGATGCAGTACAGTGGGAAGTGCTGCGTTTAGAAACCTAAAAATTCCTAATTCAAGTACATATGTTTTTCTGATATACCAAATTTGATCTTGATTTGGAATTATTTTGCTCTGCACTAATTCTTTTTTCAATCAATTAATCTTTTTGAGTTTTTAAATATGCTTTCTTGCTGTAATCTTATGACTAATCCTCATATTTAATTTTAGAAAAATGCTTTTTTTTGTAATCTTTAAGGGAATAATCATTTGTTTGGTGTATTAAGTTAAAACATGCTTTGCTGACTTACGATTGTGGTTTCGTTTTCCTGTCCTGTAATATAGCATTTAATCTTGTAATTTTCCATATTTTAAGATTAGTTTGTTTCTTGTCATTGCAAATGTACTGCCTCAGTTGCTTACTTTAAAGTTATACAGCTATGTAGTCAGGGCTAGGATACATCATTTTTTCCTCCATGAACGTTTTAAAGCAGGGGCGGGCAATTATTTTGGGCGGAGGGCTGCTTACTGAGTTTTGGCAAGCCATCGAGGGCTGCATGCCAGGCGGCCAGGAGCAGATGTATATTAATTTTCTAATTCTTTAGGGGCCCCGTGGGCTGGATAGAATGGCCTGGTGGGCCACATCCGGCCCACTGGCCACATTTTGTCCACTCCTGTTTTAAAGGTATTTTAAAAGAAAATCTTAGTTTTAAACTGTACGAGTCCCAGAAAAGTAAAAGATGAAATCTTAGTAATCTAGCCTGTTTGAAACTTGGTATTTGAGAGTTCAGGATCAGACAATGAGCTAAGTATGTCACAGCGCTGGTATTGGGAAACTTTGTGCTGAAGTGAGTTAATTAGTATTGCAGACTTGTGTGTGAATGTTGAATTCCTAGGCATCTTCCCAAAATGTTGTGCAGGACTTCAGCCTTGGAGTAAGCCAGTTATAAAACTGCTGGACTAATTTAATTTTCACAGATAAACATTCATCTCTGTGGAAGAGATGCAGCAAAGTGGTGCTGCTTTCCAGCACAAAGCAGTGACCTGGAATGTTTTAGCACTTTCGTTATATGTAACATCCTTTATAAGATTATCCTGAAGGAAACTATTTTAGTTTCATTTTTGAAAGTACCTTTTGACCTCTGCATCTCATCCAGTTTGTGACACTGGTGAATCTTATGGCGTATTTTTAAATTGATAATTTCCTGCCCGTGAGAGCCTCGTTAGAAAGTCCCTTTATTAAATGCTTGGCAAGAAGCAAGGGTGAGGTTGCTGGTCCTAGCAACTCAAGTGGAAACTAACCCGGTTCTAGTGTGGTGTATGAACTATCTCCACAGGTATAATGAAGCCTACTAATTCCACTATGGTCCATTTTAGCTCTACAATAAGACAAGTTAGCACTACGTTTTGTTTTGTTTTTTTTGCAAAATGCTTTAACCTGAACACCTCAGGAATAATTTATTAAAGTGATCTGCTTGTTACTTTTGCATGTGCATTATGAACATCTTTGCCACTCTCATGATTATGCTTGCAGGGAATGTACCTTCTCCCAACGCTCCTTTAAAACGAGTGTTGGCTTATACAGGCTGCTTTAGTCGGATGCAGACTATTAAAGAAATACATGAATACCTGTCGCAGAGGTTACGAATAAAAGAGGAAGACATGAGGCTGTGGATATACTACAGTGAGGTAACAAACTTTTCTAAGGGTTTTGAATGTTGTCTCTGCACTTTTCTTCAATACGCCCTTAAATGCTAAAAATAAATACATTGGGTAAGGCATCAGAGTTGCATATTCACTTTAAACATCTTCATCTGAAAGCTTGGGCCAAAATATGGTCCTAGAGGCTGCCTTTGGCACATGCCTGTTAATTTTTTTTGTTTTGTTTTTACTTCTAGCTCTGACTTTTGAATCTTTGGGTTTATTGATCAAGAATGTAGATTTTTTTTTTTTAATTTTAGTCTGATGTTTATATGCATGTGTTCTAATTTATCTGGTCATATATTTAAAATATTGCAACTTTTAAATAATTAAAGCTAGTGTATAATTTTAGTACAACCATCTTAAACTGGCTTTAATGCTCATTAGTCTATTTTAATGCACAAACCCCATAATTTAGTTAATACACATTAAAATAGGCTAATACACTTGAAGTGCCACTAAAAAACTGCTCTTCAGTTAATGCACATTAAGATGGGCTAATGCACATTTTCCTAGTACCGCACAATGGAGGGCCCTCTTGCATATATGCTGTGGGGGGTGGGAGGGGATGGCACTTTAGAGTGGCTCCGAGTACTGCTGTGATTAAATTGCTGCTATGTCTCCTGTGCTTAAAAGTGGTGGCAGGGGTGTTTGAACTAAAGCCCATCTGGCGCTGGTAAATGAGACGCAAGAGGCTGCTGGAGCACAGCAATTGCCACGCTCCACCAGACTTTATTAATCGAGTCTTCTCTGACGCGCTGGAATTCCAGTGAATTGAAACAGGTTTGGCGCTTATGTGTAGGCACCTGGAGGTACTAGATATAAGGCGCCTTAACTAAAGCGTGCTAATGTATGTGTAAATGCGCGCGCTGTTTCTGTCGTATACGACCCGTTCTCCGTCAGTTAGCTGTTTCTATGGAAATCAGCACCTGTCCAGTTTCCTTTCCTTATTTGCATGTTTATATTTTTTATCTTACTATGCAAATCTAAATGCTCAGAGATTTAGATCAGATTTAATAAACTGAAATCCGTACAGTGCAGAGTCTTACTAACGTGCCAGAGAAGAACCAAATTAGTTGGCATTATGCAGTCTACTCTGATCTTTCTGCAGTGAAAACTGGTTACTTCATTTGCATTTTTCTTTTGTATGCTTCTCTGTGGAGGGCTCTTGACCAAGAGGTAGCACCTTAAGAATGGTTCAAATACTTCTCTTTAGAGAAGTTAAGATCACAGCATGTTACTTTAGAAATAATAGCAAGTCTTGTTCAAGTGTCACTGGTAACTTATAGTGTATAAATGGGACTTTGATTTAAGTAACTCTTGTGATGTATCGTGACTAACCTAAATCGCCTATGCGTGGGCAAAGTGACCTTTACTAAGTCTTAGGATTTAGTTATTGTCCCTTTCTTCTTAATAGTATCTAAAGCTGTGGGTCTTCTCTTTCTGAGTTGGCTAAGGGAGCTACTAAGCATATCAAGTCAACGTGCTTCATTGCTTTAAGATTTAAAACAAAATAACCTCAGGTGGGTGGCGGAGGTGAGGAGCTAAGAAATGCTTAAACAGTAAAGCTCTTTTTTGTTTGCTTGTTTTCAGAATCATCTTTCTCTCCTGGATGATGAGGATCATAGGCTGGAGTATCTGAAGATCAAAGATGAGCAGCACTTAGTAATAGAAGGTATAGAAGACAATAATGGAGGTTTACTGGCTTATACGTTTAAACCATCAAATAATTTGCCTACATATGAAACGTTTGGTAGAGAAACATACCCCATGTTACATTTTCCGTGCAAGGCAATATATATAATCCATGGTCCTGAATCTGCTGATTAACACATCAAAAAACACCCTGGAAAACATAGAAAAGTGTTGGGGGATTTAGGGTTTTTTTGTTTTTGCAAGCCTGAAGAAAGTAAAGGCTATAACATTTGCTAGAGTATAGTCAGAAAACAAAGGGTTATAAAAGGCCACTGAATGAGGCAGGGTCCTGAAATGAGAATACATTTGAATCTGTTGTTGCTCTGTAACTGAAAATTATCTTTTCGTCAATGAGAAACGTATTGTTTCTGAATGTAAATGAATTTGTTTAATTATGGCTTGGTGCCATTTAAAATATTAATACGCTAACCCCTGAAAAATGCAGTTTGCAAGTAGAAAGAAAGGTCAATATTAACCTTAATGTCTGGAAGAAGCAGAGTTAATGAATTAGAAACAGAACTGAAAATGAAAACCAATTTGAAGGTTAACAAGTTTCTAAGGTGTATTTTTATAAATATTTGGAAATAAAGTAACTTTTTTGCAACATAAGCTATCTGGAACAGGTTAAAAAATTAACCTTGTTGTATCTTATCTCTTTTTAGTTAGAAACAAAGACATGAGCTGGCCAGAAGAAATGTCATTTATAGCAAACAGTAGTAAAATAGACAGACATAAAGGTAAGTGTTTAAGTACAGAAACTAATTTATGATGAGAGGGGACAAATCAACTAAGTGTTCCATTTGAAGCTGTTTTGTTTTTTTTACACAAAGGCTGAAAATAGCAGAATAAGCCTTTTAGGATTTTGCTGCTTGTTTTGTTGTTTCTGTGTTGTAGACGTCCCTTATTTGAAGTTACAGAGATCCTTTTATCTTCAGCTGTACCATTAACAAACTGAACAGAGAGCATTCTGAGGCTGCATTAAGATCTTTTGAATACATTGTTGCTTCTTTTCCAGCTTGTTCAGAATGCAAGTTATGGATCTTTTACTTTTTCTCATTTTAAATGGAAGGGATGCTTAATGCATTTTTGCACAAAAATGGAAAATGCAAGGTCAGGTCTTTTTACCTAATTCAGAATGAGGATTGCATTGATTATCAGAGTCTTTTCTGTGAGTTATGTACAGGGATCTGGGTTTTCTGTTTGCCACGGAAAAACACGGGATTTTCTTATTTTATAGGAAAAAACCACACACTTTCTCTTTTCAAAGAAGAAAAACACAGGAAACAGAAGGTTTCCCCTTGCAGGCTGGCAGAACCCCAGCCTGCAGGGGGCTGGGGAAAGCGGGAGGAGGGCTATCAAGCAGGGGGTGCCAAGTATACATGTGTGTGCGTATGTGCACTTGGCAGCCAGGCAGCATGGAGAGCAGCTCCACACGGGCTACTCCTCTGGGGAGCTGGCTCCCCCCCCACTGTGCACACTCCTGGGTCGGGGGGTGAGAGGGACGTGGGCGTCCAGATTTGTACATGGGGTGGGTGATGGATGTGGACTGGCAGCTGCGGGTGTGGCGCTCCCCATTCTACTGCCCTCCTCCCTGGGGACCTCAGTGGCCTGGCGGGCAGGACCTAGCACGGCAGAGCGGGGTGGGGAGACTCAGTGCCGTTGCTGGGAGTCCTGCTTCCACCAGGTGTCCCCTACTCACGTAGAGGGGGTGGTGGTGTGGAGTTGTGGACCCTGCTACTGCCAAGCAGTCCTAGGGTACCTCACCATGGCAGTGCAGGGCTCCCCGCAGTACCAAGCCTCCCTGTCTCGCTTTGCCACGCTAGGTCCCACCTGCTGGGCTGTAGAGGCCTCTGAGGGGAGGGGAGCAGGGTGGGGAACCCCAAGTCCACAGCTGCCAGATCCTTGCATATAATTTCCCTGTTCTGCAGGTGCAAGACTTTGCCTTTGCATTTTTGTTCGCTTTGTGCAAAAATGCATTAAGCATCCCTTCCACTTAAAATGAAACCAACTATAATATCCATATTTTGCATTATGAACAAGGTAGAGAAGGAGCAACAATGTATTCAAAAGATGTTGGGATTCTCTCTATTCAGGGAGTACTGGCAGTGCTGGGGGGCTGTGGGTCGGGAGTGAGGGACATGGGCATTTCAGGGCTGCTCAGCACCACAGAGCAGTGGTGTGGAACAGCTGCAGCTGGACCCACATCCTGGTGAGCAAAGGGGGCAGGAGGAGCTCTGATTTTTTCCATGATAGAAAACCCAAAATCAAACACCAAAATATATAGGTATTTAGAATTTATTTTACTATAGTGGCACTGGTAGGCTTCCAAATTTGCTTTAAAATTGTAAATATATCAATAAAACATTGTGCTCACCTGATACCTATATATGTCCTGGCAGAAAAACATGGATTCAGGGTTTTTTAATCAGAGATTAGGGGCTTTTTTTTTTTTTTTTACCAGAGGATTTGCTATTTTTAAGCAGAGAAAACCAGGATCCCTGGTTATAGAGAACCCCTTCCAACAAGGTACTGATTGCTCTCAGTTCTGATCAACTTGAGTGAGATCTGGGTACAGTCTGCCTCGCAGAGGTTCTTTGTCCAGGTAGAAGGTATTGGAGTCCTGTTCACTCTAGCAAAATTTCCCTGTTGATCTAATTTTGCATGTTTTTTATGCATGGCACAGTTAAAATACACCAGTGTCAGATACTTGTATCCTTTTTTCTTTCCTCAGTTCCTACGGAAAAAGGTGCTACTGGATTAAGTAATTTGGGTAATACGTGCTTCATGAATTCTAGCATCCAGTGTGTCAGTAATACACAACCTCTAACACAGTATTTCATCTCAGGAAGACATCTTTATGAGCTCAACAGGTATTCCTCATGGCAGACCTTTGGCCTTTCAAATGTTATAATGTTTTAAGTTAATTTGGGCCTTCAAAAATAGACGGCATGGATAAATTATTTCAGTGACAATATCAGCAGCCCTCAGACACATGATGGTCACTAAACTACGCGCTGCTGAATAGGAAACTTCTGTTACTGAGTGAAAGTCTGTACTAACAAGAAGGTTGTCAACTCCATCCTCCATCCCTGCAACCTTAAAAGCACTGCTTGATTGGATACATAGTCAGTAATTAATTTACTTTATATATTCTAGGACAAACCCAATAGGAATGAAAGGACATATGGCCAAATGCTATGGGGATTTGGTTCAGGAGTTGTGGAGTGGAACTCAGAAGAACATCGCTCCATTAAAGTTACGGGTAAGATTGTAACACCCCTAACTCCGTGGTGAAAATTAATGTGGATCTATATATTTCTTGCGTTTAAAAGAAATTCCAGTTTTTTTCTGTTTCTATATAACAGTTTTATCTGGGGGGGAGAGGAAGAATCTCCTTAAGAACATTTCAGTCTGTTCGTTTTTAACTTTATCCTTGATTAAAAGCTACAGCTTCATGAACTTCTATTTCTGGCTATGGTAAATAAGTGTTCAAAACATATTCATACAGTCAATAAACATGTTGCTATCAGTGTCTTTTTATGTTGGGAATTTGATAGTGGATATACAGTCATCCTTCCAAATTTTCCTTAGGCGAATAAACTAGTTCTTTGTACTGACAAGGATCTTATTTCTCCAACAGTGATAATAAGTAAGTGTGTAGTCTTCCATTTGGATGGTAAGGTACTCACTTAGCAGCTACAAATTTATGCTTCGAATATGGCAAGTATCTGTATGTCATAAACATGATACACAGTGATCACTGTAGTACCTTTTTTGAGGAATACACTCACAATCCAGTGTACAAGCTACAGGTTTAGAACAGTCCCTAATGGCAGCTGAAGGAGTGACTTAATGGGCATGTCTGCACGTGCATTTACACTGGCTTCAATTTACTGCACAGTAAGCGGGATGAAGCCAGCATCTACACGTGCAGGCATTAAAGCTCATTAATGCTGTGGGACTGACTAGGGACTAAAGTTAGTTCCAAGTGAGTCCACACACGCACAGTGTTACTGCGCAGTAACTAATCGGGCATAAATTTGACACCTGCATGATGCAAGTATCAAATTTATGCTCAAGTCAGTGTAAGTCGCCACATTTACTGCTCAGTATAGGTGTGCATGTGTACTGCGCAGTAATTTTGGTTACTGTGTAGTAAATACACACATATAGATGTGCTCAATATGTGCATATCAGGTAGGTATTACATCCTTTTGTTATGGATAGAAGTCGTGCAGAACCTACAAGTGGCCTTTTTCCTGCCATGAAAACCTAGATGACTGTCTTTCTAACTGTTAAAACCTAAGGTTGCTATCCTGGTTACAGTCACGCATCTTCTCTGGGCTAATTTAATTTATTATTAAATTTCTGGTCCTCTCTGTTGCTTAATATCAAATGACTGGGTGTTTTTTTGTTATTATTCTTTTATAGTGGACAATAGCAAAATATGCTCCAAGATTTAATGGCTTCCAGCAGCAAGATTCCCAGGAGCTTCTGGCATTTCTCTTGGATGGTCTTCATGAAGACCTGAACAGAGTTCATGATAAGCCATATGTTGAGCTGAAAGATAGCGATGGTCGACCAGACTGGGAGGTAGCGGCAGAGGTATATCTAACCTTGTAATAGTTATCATTAGGACACAGGAATCTGCAGTGATGCATAAAATTTCCGATAAAAGTACAGGATCAGGGAAATGAGCAGATTTTCTAAATATATCAATTTTATTAACTGTTAGAAATTACAGGATTCTGCAATATACTGGAAAGAGAGAATGATACTTCATCTATTTGGTTCAGTAAAACCAGTTAACTCCTGACCTACTGCAGCATGGATATTTACAGGCTCAGTAAAATAGCCAAAGAGTTGGGCTATTTCTGAAATGTTTTTCTTTCTGGTATAAAGATCTTTGCTTACCTTGCTCAAAGTTGAATTAAAAAGAAATTTTGCATTGCTACCTTCTGCAATAAAAAGGTTAAAAATGCAACCTCCAACCTAGAACTTCATCAAATGCCTCCAGAAAGTAATGTCTCTGCTTTTACCAGTGGTGATATTCTTGGTTTCCCACATTTTTAACCTGTGTTGCATTGTAAGGTGTCTTTGATTTTGTTTTTGTGAGAGAGTGAGTGATTGGAGCAGATTATTTTCCAAACTCTGGATAAATGAATCCCTGCATATACAGGAGACTGTACTTAGTGGCGTGACATGACTTTTCTAGTCCTATGTAATTTGTAAATTTGATTCCCATTTTTTGTTTTTTATCATTAATATCTATTCGGTTTTTTGAGTGTTTATACATATTGTAGGGTCATAGAAAATTTAAGGCTGGAAGGGACCTCAGGAGGTCAATTTAGTTCAGCCCTGTGCTCAAAGCAAGACCAGCCCCAACTATATCTTCATACCCAAGAGTTTCTTGCTGGGTCTTTAAACCTCCAAGGATGGAGATTCCACAACCTTTCTGTCAGGGTAACCTGTTCCAGCGCTTTACTACTCTTTTTCTTAACGACTAAGGTAAACGTTCCTTTCTGCAATTTGAGCCTGTTGTTCTTTTGTCTGTCATCTGCCACCACTGAGAACAGCTCCGTCCTCTTTGAAACCCCCCCTTCAGGTAGTTGTAGGCTGCAATTAAATCCCCCTCAGTCTTTTCTTCTCCAGACTAAATAAGCCCAGTTCCCTTAGCCCAGTGGTTGGCAATTACTTTTGCTGGAAGGCCAGTTAATTAGCTTTGGTGTCCTCTTGAGGGCTGTCTCTATCCGTCTCCCTGTCCCCAGAGCTGTAGCACATCCTGATCCTGTCTCACTCCCTCGCTGTAGCATGCCCCAGTCCTCTTTCTCTCTGTTGCCCTCCCCAAAGCTGTAGCCCCAATCCTGTTTTTCTGCCTCCCTGTTTCCCTCCCGCCCGGAGCTGTATCAAGTCCCAATCCTCATCCAGAACCTGCTGGCAAAACTGGAACACAGGGTGCCAGATGTGGCCTCATCGGTCCCGATAGAGGGGAGTAATTTACTTCCCTTGATCTGCTGGCAGTGCTCCTACTAGTGTAGCCCAGTATGCTGTTTGTCGTCTTGGCAACAAGGGCACAGTGTTGACTTGTATTCAGCTTATTGTGCACTATAAACCCCTGGTCCATTTCTGCAGAGCTGCTGCTTAGCTGGTCAGCCCCCAGTCTGTACTGATGCATGGGGTTGTTCTGCCCTAAGTGCAGGACTTTGCACTTGTCCTTATGGAACCTCATGAGATGTCTTTTTGTTCAGTCCTCCAATTTGTCTAGGTCTCTCTGAATCCTCATCCTACCTTCCAGCATATCTACTGCTCCCCCCCCTAGCTTGGTGTTATCTGCAAAACTGCTGAGGGTGCAATCCATCCCAGCTTCCAGATCATTGATGACCACATTGAACAAAACCTACCCCAGGACCAACCCCTGAGGCACTCTTCTTGATACCGGCTGCCAAATATACACCAAGCTATTGATTGCTGCCTTTTGAGCCTGATGATCCAGCCAGTTTTCCATCTACCTTATGGTCCATTCATCCAAACCATACTTCTTTAGCTTGCTTATGAGATTGTTGTAGAAGACCATATCAAAAGTCTTGCTAAAGTTAATCTGTCCTCATATTTCAATGTCAATGCAAGCTGAATTGTATAGTAAACCATATATTTTGCTATGAAGGCTAGAGCGTGTTTCTGGACTTCCTAGTACATATAATAACTTTTATCTGGATCTTAACAGCTTATTGAATAGCATTTTATATTTTTTGCACTCTAATACTGACCTTCTCTTTTGTCGGTAAACTTAAGATTTTGGTTTTAATTTCCACTGCAAACTCATTTTGCATGTAAGGAAATTGATCTGGCACCTGTGAATTGAAAAAAGTGATTGTATTTGCATCACTAAAAACTGCAAAATTTGGCCTGAAACATTTTTGTTAGGATCCTTTTATTCATATCCCTGAATTTTTTTCTTCCAAATCACTGGCCGAAGTATCAAACCTAATGATGCACCTTGTTCTCTAAGTTCTAAAAATGTCGTGATGCTTGATGTGTAATTCATATCCATAAAACATAGATACTGTAATAGGTTTAGAAAAAAAATGGGGCTGTAATTGAAGCAGGCTTTCCATTAACATGCTGCTGTCTGAATAAACAGAGCATCTGTTAAATTGAAGTAATAGAAGAGGTACTTGGTAGAAATGTCACCTTCCCATTAAGCCAACCTTCTCCTTCTGTGTTTCATCCTTTTCCCCTTTGTTACATAGATGAATTTTTATTCATGAGTTGTCTTAGTGCTACTAAAGAAGCAACTGAATTCTCTTCTGTATCATGCCTCAAGAAAATTGGTGGATAAATTCAGATGTCAAAATGTTTATTACTGGCAACGTTGTCAGTGGCAGAATAAACAGCCGCTTTTTAAAATCGCAAGTTGTATTTGCAGTTTTGGTAGCTAGAAGGGTCATTGGTTCTAAAAACCGAAGACATTTTATCTAGAAGTCATGGAAAGGACATAAAGATGGAACTTTGCAATATCATTTTAAAGCTGTTAGAATATCTAGATGGTTTTCAGAATTTTTACAGATATTCAATCACAGCGACGAGTTCTTAACAAAGCTGTTGCATCGTCTGATTGTCCTGAGGACAGAATCTTTCTGTAATGTTAAAAATAAATTCTTCTTGCTTATTGCAGCACTGATTTTTGTCTCTAGTAGAACATCTTTCAGGTCTGAAGGATTCCTTCAAGTTCTTGGGTTTTTGCAACAAACTTCCACTTCTTAGTTTCCTTTCTCACTTGGAAAACAACATCAGCAGAATCTCTCTATGCCTGAAGAAAGGCACTTGTGCCTGAAAGCTTGCAAAGAACATTTTGTCCAACTATTTAGTTGGTCTAATAAAAGGCATCGCATCTACCCAAAGAACCTTGTCTGCCTGTGTCTTTAGATCAACACGACTACAACCAACAACACTCTTAGTCCGAGCAATTAAGCTTGAGCTACTAATGTGCTTTTTTTCATATTTTTTTTTTCAGGCCTGGGAAAATCATCTGAGAAGGAACCGTTCAATTGTAGTGGATTTATTTCATGGGCAGCTAAAATCCCAAGTAAAATGTAAAACATGTGGACACATAAGCGTTAGATTTGACCCTTTTAATTTTTTATCCTTGCCTCTGCCAATGGACAGCTACATGCACTTAGAAATTACAGGTGGGTAACAGGATTTAAGTTCCTATGCTTAAATTTGTCCAGAATGAAATTGTACACATACCACAGCTTTACAGTAAAGCTGTCAGTCCTGTGTACATTCACACTTGGCACCTGTGTAGTGGAATAGTTCTTGAACATAAAGTAAAATTTTCTCATATAAATATGCACTCTTAAAACTGGATTAATTTACACTGGGATCAATACGGATTTAGCAGTATGAATTCCCATGTAGCAGTGATCCTAGTTCAGTTTGCAAAAGAAACACCTGCAACATTTCTTTTCCTATACTGGGACAGTTTATGGAGGTTCTCTGCCACTTGTCTAGAAAAAGCCTTTTGCCTTTGAAAGGTAGAAAACTGACTGGGATATGGTTAAAAGATAAAGTCTTAGCATGAAAGAAAATTGCTTTTAATAAGCGGGTAAATGTCATGCATTGTGCTTACTAAAATGTTACCATTTCCCTGACTAACTTGAGTTTCATTCCCTTAAAGTAATTAAACTAGATGGTACTACTCCTGTTCGATATGGTCTGAGACTGAATATGGATGAAAAATATACAGGTTTGAAAAAGCAGTTAAGTGAGCTTTGTGGGCTGAAACCAGAACAGATTCTCCTTGCAGAAGTACATGGCTCCAACATAAAGGTAAAAAGCTTTCATTGCTATCAGCATCCATTCAGTACTTACAATTGGAGTCTGCACATCAGCAAGTCTAAAATTTCTTCACTGCTCTTGAAGCTAAGCACTTGTGTGCATGAAAAAGATGCAGCTGTTTAACTAAATATGAGATTTTTAAATCCATTTAGTTAAACCCCTATAAGATGCTTGCTTTGGTTTATAAAACCTAGCTTAATTTGATTTAGCTTAAGTCAGTTAGGACTTGGAGGGCCCCTGCCACATGTTAATGAAGCTGTGCAATTAACTGGTTAATTGCATAATAAATTGGGACTAGCTATGTACACAGAGTAATTATCGCTCCCTAAAAATATCCATCCAGCTATAAAAAGAACCAACCAGCTACCAAGTTAGTGCTTGAAAATGTAGAACAACTTTATAGGTGGTTTCAGTCCAGCTTTCATTTGAGATGTAGCAGAGCCCTTCGTTTTATCTGAACCAAAATAAGGGATTTTTAAATCAAAGTAGATGTCCACCCAGGAGCTTGCATCGGTTTAGCTAAATCTATATACAAACCAATTTTTAACTAAGGGTGCAGTTTATCTTTGATTAAGGGCTGCTTTACATGAGAGAGTGATTTAATGGTTATAAAGATTGTTAAATATGTTGGGGATGGAAATCTAAAAAATATCCTCTTAATTATGTCTCTAGTATATATATTAAAGCTAACGTCATTGTCACACTATTTTTAAAAGCTCTGTTTTATATGCTTACAGGCTCTAGGGGTTCTCAGCTTGGCCAGTAGATCATTAGTAGTTCCCCAGAGCACTTCCTGGTAATTTCAAACATGAAAAGTGTGATTCTGCTGAGAATCTCCAACCAGGTGCAACAGAGCAGATGGGAAAGAGAATTGAAATGAAGAGCAGAAGCAGACAATGCTGCTAATGTTGTTTTTAAAAGAAAACATACCTGTTTCAAACCTGCAAGTAAATAAATGCTTTTCTTATACTCCTTTTCATTTCGTTTTTTCTCTCAAGAACTTTCCCCAAGATAACCAGAAAGTCCGATTATCAGTGAGCGGGTTTTTGTGTGCATTTGAGATACCGGTCCCAGGATCCCCTACGTCTGCTTCTAGTCCTGTGCAAACAGGTAAAACAAAACATACATTCTGTTTTCTCCTTGTTTACAAAGACCTGTGAGGATTGATCAGGTAGAAAAGGAGATGTGCAGGAGAAAAGCAGTGCTTCTCCAAGTAGAAGGTTAAGGAGTAGGAGTGTGGAAATGGGGTTAAAGGAAGAGTAGATGAAAGCCCACTTGTCAAGAGAGAGGAGGCCAAGCAGCCTCAGTTCATATTGATTTTTGGTGATCCTCTTAAGATTACACTCAGAATATGGAAGTAGGGCAGGATCACGTACATCAAAATAATAAGAAATGTAAGAACCATGTTAAGTGCTTGTGTGTTGGGTTGATAGGACTTCTAAATAAACCTCTGAGCAGAGTTCAGATAGCAATCGGTGGATAGTCATCTTCAGTTTTGTATAGGATTTGCATAACATTTTCCAGTTTTGCTTTTGCACTTACTGTTAAATGTGTGGATTGCAATTCTCTCTCTTGCCTGCATACAAAGCTATGTGCAGACCAAGATAATAGAGTGTAGAAAAGTGAAAATTTCCAGAACCGGAAATATTAAAACTGTACTTGGTTTTACCAATTCTGGTTGTTGATGATGAACTGATGAATTTATAGTTAAATTTGGCAACTATGCTAGAACAATAATAACCGTATTGTTCATTTCCTTGAAGCATTTCAGAATGTTTTATAAATTAAGCATGCTTTTCAGTACTTCTCAGGTAGATAATTTTTATATTTACCCATTTTACCAAGAGCATAACAAGCATAGAAAATTGCCCTTCAGCAAATCACTTAGTAAACCTTTGTGAGAACTAGGAATAGAATCTGATTCAGTTTCTTGTTTTGACCAGTAGACAATGCTGCCAGCGGCAGGCTGTTTAATGAGAGCAGAGCTGCAGCGTCTGCTTCTCAAAGTCACAATTGTTTTTAGGATGTGTATTCAAATATTCTGAATTTGTCAGCGTGCACTGTAGCAGCGTATATTCTTGGAACTCAGTAAATGATGTGGATCACTGCTATGCAAGACTGCATTTAATAAGCAAGATTTGAGCAGAGAGGTGTATAACTGAAGCCATTCAATCATACTTTATAAATATTAAGAGTTCAAGTAGCAGAAGTTATTAATCACGTGTTTGTATCTCAATTCAGATTTCTCGACTGGGCCATCAACTAATGGAATGCTCAACATAATGATGAATGGAGATCTTCCCCGACCAACACTAATTCCAAACGGGATGCCAAATACTGTAGTGCCATGTGGAACGGAAAATAACCTTGCCAATTGGATGTTGAATGGTCACGTGTCCTTGCTTCCTGATAGTCCGTTTATAGGATACATAATAGCAGTCCACAGGAAAATGGTTGGTAGTTTTTGCACTGATAACAAATGTTCCTATTTACAAAAAGGCAGTGGGCTTGTGGACAACTCTGCGGTTATTGAACCTGTATTTATACTCCTAGAAAAGAAGCGCACTGCTACCAGGTTGTGTGCCGTTGCCTGTTCTGCATGTGTATATGCGAAGTTTTGTGAACACACATGTTGCGTTCTTCAAAATTTTAGCTTCAGTGTCTAACCTAGAAGTGTATTGCTTTTCTCACTGCCCGCATACTTCCTAGTTCCTTAGCACTAAGATGCTTCTTTGTTGTTGTCATATCCATTTCCCTGATTTCCAGGCTTCTATTCTGAGCAGCAGAAATCTGATTTGAGAAGCTACTTGAAAGTCTCTTCATTTCTCTCATCTGGATTACCCATGCCCCCTTAACAGAAATAGTATAGAGTTAAGGTATACAGTATTTTCAAGGGTCATCCTGTTAAGGTCAGGTGCTCTTTGTAAATAAATGCATCTCTAGCCAAGTTAAACTATAAATGTCAAGGATGGATGGATGACTGATTGTCACAGATGCATTTGTTTTCAGGCATTAGAAACAGTTGACATTTACAACTAGTGCTTGTGGGCTGGAAGACTGTTTAACTTTGCTCTTAACTGTGTATTTTCATGGGGCTGTTTCCAGTAATACCACCACCGTTCTCATTCAGAAGTTCACAAGATCTCTCAGGGAATTTGTGAAATGCCCTTGAGCAGATACAAACTCTTAATTACAAAACCTGTAAAGCAGTGAAGTAGCCTGTTGAGTCTATAGCAAGAGTAGATGCTTAGAACATACTCTTTCCAGTACCATGATTAATGGAGTGGATCAGCTGGCTAATAATTCATTCTTTGTATCCAAGGCTTAAAATGTTACTTACAAAACCCCAATGTCTGCTAGGTAGGATGTATTGTTTTGAAGAGAATGAGAGAGACCACTTAATTAATGTGCCAAACTTTTACTTCTTGTCACATATCTGTCACAATACCATCTTTTTGTCGAGGTATAAAAAAAAAAGCTTGCATTATTAGGCAGAGCTTGTTCTTGAGCATGGATATTATGGATATTAGTATCATCAGGTGCTAGTCTACATTTCTTAAAGTTACTGCTTGGTGTGGAACGTTATGAGATGTATGTATGTATATCTATATGTATGTATGTTAATAGTCATGCAAAAAGAGAAGTTTAATTGAAAATGGCTTATGTTGTATGACTGACAGAGCTTTAACACTAGCAGTCTGTATGATATTTCCACAGTACAATAAAACTGAGCGGGAGAGCTCTTGGTTTAGCTCAGCGCTCAACCTGTTATTATTATTAGTGCTGTATCATTTAAGGAAATTCTGAGATTCTCCCAGTAATTTTTCACAGCATTATTAGGCTGTTTCAAAATCATACTTGGCACAGGAAAAAGTAAAGTAACAAGTGGGAAGAGTCAGGTATCTAATGATCACAGTAACCCATGTGCATGCAGCCACAAATATATCACGGTCATTTTTTAATATGTGTACGCAGATGCGGACAGAACTGTATTTCCTCTCATCTCAGAAGAATCGTCCCAGTCTCTTTGGAATGCCTCTAATTGTCCCATGTACTGTCCATACTCGGAAAAAAGACTTGTATGATGCAGTATGGATTCAGGTTTCCCGACTTGCCAGCCCTCTCCCTCCCCAGGAAGCTAGTAATCATGCACAAGACTGGTGAGTTTGACATGCAAGCCTGTGACTTGTTATCCACTACAACCCTCCCTTCCTACACTTCTGCAGCCCACTGCAATCCTTCCTTAATAAGGATTAACTGATATTAATGTGTAACCTCACTTTTTGTCAATTTTAACTGCTGACAAGAAATACTTGATCAGATGAGCATATGGTCTTAGAGCACAATTAAACTCTAAATGTCAACAGTTTTAGAAACCATTGCATGCATTTTTACCTCCGACACTTTGTTGCCTGCAGGTTCCATATGGTGAGTTATTTCTGTAGCAAGTCATTGGCAAGTACAGCAAATTGAAAAATGATGCTACATATGCTATTAAGATACTTACCCATATTTTGCTTTCTGGTGAAGCTATGCTTAATATACTGCTCTCTTGAATCAGCAATTAATAATTCATTCTACAGCCTGATGCATGAGAAAATAAGAAAATACACTCATTTGTCTGCTGAAGGGCTGGAAGGGACCTTGAAAGATCATCAATACCTTGATTAGTATTATCCTTGATCATAAAATTAAGAGCAAGTTTAATTGTAATACAAGCATAGTGTTAAGCCACTTTCTGTGCCCTATCGTTTTTGTATGCTAGAGGAAGCTTTGATTAAAAAGATTTACACAAAATTAAGTTTGTTTATTAGAGATAATAGACTAAGATGAGAGAACTTTCTCTGAACTAGATTTGAATAGTACCACACAGGGTGCATCTACAAGAGATGTTTCTTGCGGAGTTGCCTAATTGGCTCCGCAGTAAATGTCTTGGCTGGTGTCTACGCGTATGGCCTTATTAGGCTGCTCGAAACAACTAATAAACTCCACAGCAGGGTAGTACTTGTAAACACAGGTACTACCTGCTGCGGAGTTTTTTACTCTGCAGTGACATGCATGTGGATAATAGACTATTATCTACTATTCTTTCATCTTATAGTCTATTATCTACATCTGCAGTCCCGGGCGCACGTTCAAATGGCACGCAGGAGTTTATTGCTTTGAATTAATTTCACGTGTAGATGTGCCTGCAGGGTAATATGTTTGGTTATTAGCATAGCTTTCCTAACTGAGTTGGCTTCCAGTACTTCATATGACTTGAGATAAGCGTTGGTAAAGAGTCTAAGACTTCTAAACAGTTTTCCTCTCGCTGTCTGCACTCTTCACAGTTGTGCCCATTTGTGAATTTGTGTCCACAAAAGCACGGTTGACAAACTGTGTGCAAATCTTTTGTGGGCACAATTTAAACCTGGCTTTATCACTTTAGCTTACAAACTCAACTGATACAAGGCTGCTTTAAATGGAATTCAATTTGTCCAACAAAGTTTTTTTTTTAAATAAATAATAAATGTAGTGAATATTAATGTTAGTGAATATTAATGTTAAGAACATTCTTTTGGTTGAATGTTTGCAACTTTCATATGTAGACTGGTCCTCTCAGATATCATGCTGTGTCCCTATTTAAGTCTGTTAGTGGTGTGAATCAAGTCTCCTTTATCTTTTAATAATTAAAATTAAGTGTTTCTTTTTTTTCTGTGTAAAGCATTTCATGAGATGAGTAAGCATTTTCCAGTCAGTCTGTTGTTTTGAATCCCTGGTAATGTGGACCATTGTGTAACTGCCTAGCCTGTGCTGAGAGCCTTCTGCTGTTACAGACTTATGTGAGATTTCTCACCTCAAAGTATTTATGAATTGCCACCTCCCATAGTTTTATTACCGTCCTGTCACAGAAATGGTCCAATAGCTTCATTTTACCTTATGATAGAATGATTGTCTTCTGATAGTATGATTGATTTGTGTTGTAATTATGCCTGCTGCTCCTCGGATGCTCTAAAAATGTTGCAGCTTAATGCGACGCTCCCACTGAGCAGATGTTGACGCAAGTGCTACTGCGTGTGTGTGTATTCAGAATTTAGATGACACAAGGAGGTAGTATCTTGTTTTGTTAAGCAACTCTTGATGGGCTGGAATGGGCTCTGTTAAGCAGTGATCTCATGCACCATCAAGCTTACTTGCTGTATTTAAAGCATCTTGCTTTCCCCTCAAAGCAGAAAAAAAGCAAAAAGCGGGGAAAGTGAGGTGCTGTCCACAGGTGCATGGAGAGAAACTCAGTGGACTAGATCAATGCTCATGTTTTTTGCTGTTTTCTGTTCTGTTTCAGTGATGACAGCATGGGGTATCAGTATCCATTCACACTAAGGGTTGTGCAGAAGGATGGAAATTCTTGTGCTTGGTGTCCATGGTACAGGTAACTTGCCTTTCCAGGAGTTGAGCTGGGGGGTAACTTCAGTAGCAACTGCATTTATGATAATGGATTTGTGACTTTCTCGTCACCTGAGATTACCTCTGATCTGGAATTTGTTTGACCAAATCACTCAGGATTTCAGAATGTTTTTTTTTGTTTGTTTGTTTTGTTTTGTTTTTTTGGGTTTTTTTTATCACTTAGAGCTGACATGCATGCTTCAGATTAGAAGTGGGTCTAGGTTTCCATTATTTCTTAACCCTTACCAGTCCTCAGGACGGGTATCTCAGTGATGAAGAGTTTAACCCCTCTCCTCTCGTCTGTAAAAGAAGCCCTTTCCAAGCTCAGTGCTCGTTTTCCTGTGACTCAGATGTCCTGTTGCTACCAGGCTGCTTCCTCTCTGTGCTAATTTCTTTTCATTCCAGCTCTATCTACCCATTGTAAATAGTCTCTTACCAGCTGCTTGTTCTTGACTCTGTGTATGGGTAGGAACTGACAACAACAGTAGGCGCACTACCTTGAGAGGGCATACAGGAGCTGGGGCCTGTTCACATTACCAGTATGACTTTGCATCTGAAGCTGGACTAGGTCTCTGCTTGTTATCTTTGGGCACAAAGCATTTTAAAAAAAAGCAGTGGTACACGTACATCTCTTATTGCAGAAGACAATGAGGCTAAGTTAGTACATGGCTCTGTCTAATGCAGATGAGTCTTTAAAGTCTTTTGAACTGGAGGATAATCAGTGACTTTGCACTAGACTGTCTTAAGATTGGCTTGAGAGGCTGCCTTTTGATGTAAACCTCTCATGAGGCCTCCAGACTTAATTCATCTGCACTAAAAAGAAGAGACTAAAGAAAAAATGAAACCCCCCCCTCCTTTTGTAACATATAATATTCTCATCTAACCTAAGGAACATTCTCAAAGCACAACAAGAGTGTCACCCTAATAATATAATGCAGCACAGAATAAATAAATGCAAAAGTCCTCATAAAACTTTATCTTGTGAGGTGAAGGGGAAGCAGAGAGAATGGGGGAGGGAGCCACCTGAGACATGTTTGTCACATTGTGCTGTTGGAAGGGGTTCAGCCCATGTCTTTGCTGCAAAAAAGGGTCTCTGTTGCAGTGGGACAAGTAATAATCATGATCTATTACACTGTAAAATCCTAGTGGAGCCAAGGCACTGAAGTTTCACCATGTTAAGCAAGGTCAGTCACAGTTGGGATACAGCGTTGAGCTCAGCGAAGTACTGTGCAATAGGAACTAGATTATCTTGTTAATATCAAGAAGTTACAGCTGGGTAGCGAGCACGCATCCAGTTGTCCCACTGAAAAATAGCACCCTTTCTGCTGACAGAGAGAGCCTCAAAAACTTTGACTGGCAGTCTATAAAAGCAAGAATAGAATTAGAGAATAAAGTATTGTTCTGATTAACAGGAATGTATGTTGTTAGACGATTCATTTGTCACTACTGACTCGGATCTTTTCATTTTAGATTTTGTCGAGGCTGTAAAATTGAGTGCACAGAAGACAGAGCTTGTGTTGGAAATGCTTACATAGCTGTAGACTGGGATCCTACAGCTCTCCATCTCCGCTACCAGACATCACAGGAACGGGTAAAATTACAGAATAAACCAAGCCATACATCACAAGTCTGCAGTTTTTACTTGGCTCTTACAAGCTCTGAAATGCAATCCATTTTAATGCTGCTTTTCTGTTTCTCTGCCCACTATTAGTCCATCTCGGCAGGGGAAAAAATGAGAAAATCCTTCTCCTCCGTTATTTAGGCACTTAATGCTGCTGCTGTTCATTCTCTACTGAAATTTAAAAAAAAATCAATAATAAGAAAAGCTAAAACAAAGGTTATCTTTAAAGAGCACTTTTGGTGACAGTGATATATTCAGGACATAGCATTTATTGGGTGAGGAAATGAATGTGTAGGCTTTGATAATCACAGAGGAATGGATTGCCAGCATAACATTATGCAGTGATTTTTTTTGACCCAGACCTCACAAATGTAGTGCAGTCATTTTCTAAAAGATAAAGGCCCCAGTCTTGCATTTGTGAGGTAAAGCTTTTATGCGCATGAGTACATTTGTTGCTTTAATTAGGATTAGTTATCTGAGTGAAGAGAAAAGTAGGGCTGGAAAGGACCCCAAGAAATCATCTAGTCCATCTCCCTGCCCAAGGCCAGGATCGTTCCCATCACACACATGAAGTGATTTTGGTATTATGATTAAGTTGCACTCTTTAAAGCAAAAATAATTAGATGGATGTGCAAATTACTATTTGTCTGCACCTAGCTATAAAAATTATTTACCGCACTTGGGTGACCATTTATATTTCTAATCTTAGATCCGTTAAAATGTTTTGTCTGTAAGATTTTAAAAGCAACCTTTCTATGAGCAGCCTGGGCACATTCCCAATCATGGAATATTTTGGCCTGGAGTTTGGATGGTGCTTTGTTTCATAGTAGTGCCCATGGAGCACTGTGCACATACCTTACCCTTCCCTTTGCTGTTCCTGACCTCCGAGGTCTGAGTTATAGATGCAACAAAATGGGATAAGTGTTGGTCTCTCTTTATAGAGCTGCTTCTAATGGGGAGCATCGCTTCAGATGGGATACTTCCACTTCTGGATAAAAGTAGAGATCAAAATATGGCTTCTGTTAGCAAAGTAAAGCACTGCCCCAAGTCTCCCTGATTCCTCAGGGTCATTATCTAAGACACGTAAGTCAAATAGTTATAGCCACAGTGCAAATCAGGTACCCAAAGGAGGACTATGCCCTCGGTGCAATGAGGATAGTGATTCCAGGTGGCAGAAGGCACTGAGGAGTTAGAATGACATCTTCTGTAATGGTGGTAGACAAGTTTTCACCACTTGGATTGACAATTAGAATTGAACCTGAAAGTTATAGATTTCTCCATCTTCTAGGCAGAGCAATAAGGGGAACAAAAGAGAAGACTTGGGGCTATTTCCTGCTCTAACTCCTTTAACAGGAAAAGAGAGAAAATAACTGAGCAAATCCCTTTCCCCAGATTTTTTATAGCCACCCTGGAACATCTACAGCATCACCAGCGAGTTTTGTTTCCCTACCCATTTTCCGTTTTAAAGACTGCCAAGGCTGTGGGCAGTTTCTCCTTGGCTTATTGTCTCACATCTGAGATCAAATCTATAACTTCGACATTGAATTGGATCACAACAATTAAATTTACTGCAGTGGCTCTATTCCTGTCATCTGGAAAGTGAGGCTAGCACTACACAAATGTTCCACACAGTTCGTATAGAGATAATGTATCTTTACCTCAGACACAAGAGTGGAGCTCCATGCTGTACTGGAGAAAATTGCACACTTCTGTCCATTGGTTCAAGTTCAGAATGGTGATTGTCACTAATCCCCATCATAGATCTCAGTTGGTTGTTTCATCTTCAGGGGACTTATTTGCACTTTATTTTCTGGATTGTGTCTGGCTTAATTTAGAGAATCTCTCAATATAGTAATTCTTTAAGTAGTTCTTTCCACTTAGCAGCATTAAGAAAAATTGAAAGAAGTAGTAGTAGACCCCTGAGCCAGAAGTGTTGCAAGCATTCATGATGGACACACCCTACACTGCATGCCATGAGGACAAGAGAGAGTTTTAGGGTTTCATCTGAACCTGATGTTGTGTTTTACTGGTTTCTTTCACTATCCTGATTTGACCCAACCAAAACCCAGCCTGCATATTGAAGATGTCCTTAAAGCCCTATCTTTTTTTTTTAATCTGAAAAGAACAAAATCACTGCATCTCTCTAAGCTTGTTTGTTGCCAAGAAGACAGCTTGCACCATCTAAGAGTTTGTCCCAGTGGACTTCTCATCTAGCTAACAGACAGCAATGCTTAATGTGATCAGAACTCCCTGGACATACTGGAATGCTCTGTATTAGAGAGCAAGCAATCTCTATAGCTTCATTTAGAAGCACCGAAGTTCCTGAAGTTTGAATTCCAATGTAATTTTGAAAATATATTTTAAAAATATATATATATTTTACTAAATGCTGTTCTTTAGTAAAAGCAACTAGAATTGAAGCCCAATTTGGCAGAACAGCATGGCTATCTTTATACAAATATTGTGCAGTAGACATGCCCCCTTCCTGTCCATTTAGGGCAGGGGTGGGCAAAATGCGGCCTGGGAGCCGGATGGGGCCCACCAGACCATTCTATCCGGCCTGCGGGGCCCCTAAAAAAATTTATTATTTCTCTGCCGTGAGCTGCCTTTCATGTGGTCTTTGATGGCTTGCCAAAACTCAGAAAACAGCTTTCTGCCCAAAATAATTGCCCGCCTCTGATTCAGGGGCTCGTATGTAAGCAGTCAGTTGTCTTTCTTTAAATTACCTGTCCACAGAAATGTGGATTTTCATGTGATCAGATGCCTGTAAATATTTACCAGCACGCTCGGAAGGCCACCGAGAAATTGTCTCGTGCTGTCACACTTGATAAGAGGGAAATTCAATCCTGAACCTCAAAAAAATTATATGTATATAAAAATCAAACAGGACAAAAAGATGTAGAGTTAACCACCTTTGCCAAGAACAGTTTATTCCTGCTTTGGCACATGAAAGTAGCCTGGCTGCTGCCTTCAGCCACAATTATGGGGAGTAGTTGATGTACTGGAAGGCATTAGTGTAATGGTCAGATCATGCCCCAGTGGACATAACTCCAAGTTTCTCATTACATGGTATGAGACTAAGGATGTGGAGGTTAATAGGAGATCATATGCTGATTTAAAGTGAGGAACATGAGTTAACTCGGTATAGGAAGTATTCATCTAATACTTTGAACAGGATTGAAAACCTAGCTCAAAAGAAAAATTCTGGGAACCAATTGGAGCAGTAGTTAGAAGGTAACTGAACAACTTAGTTTTCAGTAGGAGTAAATTCTAAAGGGAACACTTTAAAAACTGCATCTAAATAAGGATCCTTACTGTTATAAGTACAGTGTATTAATGTGAGAGGGAAAATTAATGACCTGTTAAGAGAAAAGATGCAAAAGCTATTAGCCTGTACTATAATTTTTTTAAAGTATCTCCTAAATTTATCCTGGCTCTTCCTAACATCCCTGATACTAAGACTCCATCACCTTTTAACCCGAATATCCAGAATTTGACACTGGTCAAAAAGATGCAGGCTCTGAAAAATCCTTTTTTAAAGAAATATAGATAAGGTGAAGTATCTGGAAAAGAAAGCACAGCTCCAAGCTGTTTGTAGAAGTCTTTTGAAATGTTTTAGCTTCTTCTGTCTGACTTCCTTAATGTCCCCAAGTAGAAAAACTTGCTGTCAATATTTCTATCAATATTTTTATCTATTTACCGTTCCGAGTTTCCCAAAAAGCCACGTGTCCGCAGTGTCATTAATCATGCAGAATTGCATCTGAAGTTCTTTGCAAACAAGTTAGATCTGTTACTGCCTAGTAAATTTGCAAGGTTCTTAAAAACCCCAGGGATGACTTTTGAAATGGACAGCATATTTCTGAGATATTAGAAAAGTTGTCAAGATGCAGTATTGATCTCGCCTCTTCAGATTGTAGAAGAGCATGAAAGTGTTGAACAAAGCCGGCGAGCTCAAGCAGAGCCCATCAATCTGGATAGCTGTCTGAGAGCTTTTACCAGTGAGGAGGAACTGGGTGAAGATGAGATGTATTACTGTTCCAAGTGCAAGACTCATTGTCTAGCCACCAAAAAGCTGGATCTTTGGAGGCTTCCCCCTATCCTGGTATAACTTCCTATAATTTTCTTTGTTTCTGTAACTGAAAAGAAAAAGTTGTTCCTCACAATGTTTTGAATGACTTGTTTCCTAGAACAAAGATGGTTTAGCTCGCTCGCTCTGTTCTGTTCTCTCTCCAGTGAACCACACGTATGGCTCCTGACCCATTCTAACCTGGCTTGTCACACGTGTTATCAGTTTTCTATATTGTAAGCAAAACAATATTTACCATGCGTCTGCTTAAATGAGCTGATGTCCTGCAGCAGCTGATTAATATTTACATTACATTGGCTCTCATGCCTGCACTGCAGCATAAGCTCCTTGTTTAAGTAGTCTTAGTGACAGCCTAGCTTTTATCTTTTCTGTAATTGCAAAACATCTGCCTTTGCTGCCTTTGAGTCGAGCAAGTTTTCAGAAACACCCCAAGTTGATGAGCAACTGGATGCAATTCTCTCCATCACTTTCCCATTGAAGCAGTGGATAAAAGTTGCCCACAGCACGTGATATATGCTTGGAAGTTGATTCAGGCCATGATAATGCACATGCACATCAAAATAAATAAATAAACATTTAAATTACTGATTGGTCATTCTCTGTAATGTGTTTCATACTAGATAATTCACCTGAAAAGATTTCAATTTGTAAATGGTCGCTGGATAAAATCTCAGAAAATTGTTAAATTTCCTCGAGAGAATTTTGACCCGAGTGCCTTTCTGGTGCAAAAGGATCCAAGTCTTTGTCAGCGAAAGCAGCTAACGCCCCAGGTTGATGATCTCTCTGAGCCACGGATTCTGCAAGGGGAGTCTAGAAAAGCAGATCTTCAAAACACGTGCCCAGCAGGCGAAGGGGATGTGCTGAACAGAAGTCCTTCCTCGCTCAACACTACTAGCATCTTGAATAATATCAAAGGTAGGCAACAAGTAAAGGAGACCAGAGGCTTCCTGAGGTGGAAGTCAGCAGTTATACTTTAGTGCAAAGTATGATAGTTTCTCCTTCAAAATCACTTTACCTTGAAGTAGTGGAGTATGTGCCAGCTGAAAAGTGCATGCTCTTAGCAAAATCTTATTAGTACGTATTAATAAGAAGCTGAGTTACTTGGTCATGATAGATACATATGCATTTCTAACTTTGTGACTCAAGGCTTGTACCATTGTTGTTTGTGCCGTTGTGGATGTTGGAAAAGAGTAAATGACTCGTTCTTGTACAGCAAACCTGACATCTGATCCATGCAAAACTAACAGTTTTAAATTGTAGTCCTTTTCGTACATGGTGTTGGCTGAAGTGAGGCTGGAATGTGTGTTTAATATCTCTAATTACTGGAAAAATTCTTCCGTGCAGAAATTTAAGGCTTTCATCTTACAGGGTTTTATCCTTTTTATGTTCCAGCATCGCCATCACCAGGAAGGCGAGGTGGAACCAGCTGTCCTTCATGTAAAACCAGTAGCCCAAATAGTAGCCCAAGGACTTTAGGAAGAGGTAAAGGGCGGCTTCGGCTACCACAGCTAGGCAAAAACAAACTGTCAAGTAGCAAAGAAAACTTGGATGCAAGTAAAGACAATGGTACTGACCCTGAGCAGAAATTCACTTCTGACCAAGGAGATGCCTTTAGCAGAGGGCATATTTTGGGTGGTAGCCAGAATGAGCTCTTTACTGCTCAGGACAATGAGATGACTGTAGCCAATGGATACGTTTGTGAGCAGAACGCGTATAGTAATGGCAGTATCAATGGTCAGATGGATAACCACAGCGAGGAGGATATTACGGATGACCAAAGAGAAGAAGTTGGTGTCAACCCTATTTACAATCTATATGCAATTTCGGTAAGTTGATGTTTTTAAAGCGCATCTAAATGGCAGTGCCAAGGTCCTTTTAAGGGTGCCGTGCAGTATTAACACTGTTAAGTGTGTGAACAACCCATGATTCATGGGAGAAACCCAAGGTTTCTAACAAGTATCTGTAGCGTCAAAAATATTCTGACTGGTGATCTTCTCGAGTTCCTTTTAGTAGCAGAATTACTTTTTCTCCATGGTCAAGAAATGAGTGACTGCTAAAACCTGACATTTTTTCCAAGGGTGCCTGGAATCTAGCGAGGGGTACCGTGAGTCTTAAAAAACTAAGAACAGCTGTTCTAAGTCTTCAGGACAACCTTGAAGGCACGTGACACGTGTGAGAGAAACAGAGTGCGAGAGTGATGTTGTAGCCATGATGGGCCAGAGATTATGCAAGGAGCAAGGATTTATAGATTCATAGATGCTAGGGTCAGAAGGGACCCTGACAGATAATTGAGTCTGACCCCTGCCTAGGCAGGAAAGAGCGCTGGGGTCAGGTGACCCCAGGCAGATTTCTTAGAGTTACCTTTTTATTGGAGCGACTAAGCCGTTGGAAAAGAGTTAGGTAAGCTTTTGAATGCAAGACATTCTTCTTCAGGTGACCCGAGGTATCCTCAGAAAGGATATCAGTGTTGGTATGGGGGAACAGAGAAAATCCTAGCCCTGTTTAAGTTGTTGGAAAATTTATCTTTGACATCAGTGGTTCCAGAACTTTGCAGGCTTTAAAGATGGAGATAAGAAGAGGTAGGCAGAAGGAAGGTAGTGGGGAAGGGCTGGAAGATGCAGCTGATCTGTCAACAGAATAGGCAGAGAAAATAATCTTTTTGTAATTACTGTTTTAGATGTCTGGAAGAAGACACATGGGCACCAGTGGTTGCAGCAATCAAGGGATTAGACGATCACATTGTAAACAAGTTTCTCCTAGCTGTGCTGACCAAAAAAAAAAAAAATTACAAAACCAACTTACTAAATCTTGTACAAGACCAGATTGGTAATATTTGTTAACAGCATGGGGAAGAGAGGAACTGCATGTCTTCAGGGTTAGGAGGGATAGCCAAATAGTAACGTGTGTAGGAGAAAAAGGGAAGAGGGCAGAAGAGAAAAATTTAAGCTTGGGCTGTCCATGTTGAACTGGAATTGCTAGCATCCACGAGACGTGGAGGTTCTGTGGTCTTTAATACCTTTTCATCTCTCTGAGTAATTGTATCCCGGTTTTAAACTGCAACTCTGCGCTGACACTTTGGCCAGGAAGGGGTTTGATCTGAGAGCCTAAACAATTGACCCATTCAGTAGATGAATATTTTAGGATTTGTTGATTCCTTTTTCTTTTCTGTCTTGCGTGGTGTTATGGTGAGGGCCCTTCGCACACATTTTCCAAACATAGATTTCACTGCGTTCTCCTACAAATGCTGGTTCATGTTGTCTCTTTCCTTTTTTAGTGCCATTCAGGAATTATGGGAGGGGGTCATTATGTTACTTATGCCAAAAACCCAAATAACAAGTGGTACTGCTATAACGACAGTAGCTGCAAGGTATGTATTTAATTCTTGTAAAGAAATTATGAGGTCAGGAGGGTGTTTAAGTAAACTCTTGAGAAGAAATGTAAATGTTGTAAGACCTGGTCTCTGGAAATATAACTACCTAACATGAACATTAAAATGAGCTGAAACCTCTTGAGAAGGTCTTAAAATTAAAATTGGCATGTTGGGTGTGAACACAGGTAAGGAAAGTGACTTGATTATTTAAAGCCAAAATGGAAAAGCTGGCCAAAAAGATAAGTCTAGGAGTATTCTGTACTTGTTGTTGGACGTTTTCCATTGCAGCTACTGGATAAATCAGGATTTTTAAACTTTCCCTTAGTAATCGCATTTCTCATGTATAGGAATCCTCTCATTTTTCAAGTAAATAGTTGAGCCTGTGGAATTAAAGAAGGGAAATGTGAGAATTTAACTGGTCTGGCTTTAGCCATCCACTTTGAAAACTTTTGTTTTTGTGGGGAATGCGCGTGTTTAAATTCAGCACTGGTAGCACTGTTGTATAAACTGTATATGACAGTACGCATTTATTCTTCTTCACAGGAATTACATCCTGATGAAATCGACACCGACTCTGCCTACATTCTTTTCTACGAGCAGCAGGGGGTAGACTATGCACAATTTCTGCCAAAGATAGATGGCAAAAAGATGGCAGACACGAGCAGCATGGATGAAGATTTTGAATCGGATTATAAAAAGTACTGTGTTTTACAATGAGCAAGCGATCTTCCATGGACAGTTTGAGAGCATGAGGGATACCACCTTGTAACTTATATTTTGCAAAAATGTTATCGAAGTGGACGAGCTTAATGTAGTTATCCAGTGATCTGAAAGCACAAAAAAGAAAACCCTAATTAAATAGCAGTTAACATAAAGGTAGTATTGTTTTTGTTCTAATATCTCACTACATGCTCTTAGCAATTCTGATGTTAAACATCAGACTAAGACTGCCATTGGCCTTTAAATAAAATGGTTTGACAAAAGCCAACTAGGACCAAATAAGAGCTAAATTCAGTAGTCCAAATAAGAGCTAAATAGAGTTGTGTAGAGTTTACCAGTTATTCTGACAAAACCCTAAGGCTCTTCTTAGATTTGAGATGATGGGAAAAGAAATTGTAGTGTTGTCTTTGGACAACATGATATTGCTACCTCCTTTTTCCTGAAGTTTTATTCCATTTTATTGGCAAGATGGGGAAAGCAGGAAAACGTAAAGTACACAAAACTCAGAGAATGGACATCAAAGCTAGGGGATTTTTTCCAGTTTTGCCACTACTTTTTCAGTTGCTTTCTTTCCCTCAGTTGGGAGCACAACCACATCATTTTTAATTTGGAAGCAGATTGAGTTCTACACTGGATCAGTGTATTAGAATTTGTTTTTTTTTCTTTACCTGTTGGCTGTGCAAATCCGCATGTTTCAGGATCAGCTTCCCATGTGAGGACTCGTATCTGTTAGACACTTGAAATGCCTCATAAAAACGCTTCAGGCTGGGGGCGGCACATTTGCGATTATATGCACTCTCTCTTAAGATGTGCAAAGTGTTCCCAGCTCTTTGAAGGGAAGATGCTTGAGCTTGTGTCATATGTCATGATTAGTGTTGCTTTTTAAATTTGCACTTTTAAAAATTCATACAGTTAAAATTCAAAAGTAGAATTTACTTTGTAAGGGCTCTGAAACGAATGAACATGACAACTGTCCTGTGTGTGTGCGTGCGCGTGTGAGTGTGTTTGGGTTTGGTTTTTTTAAGGTAAGAAATTATGGCGGTCAGGGAGCTGTGGCAAGATAAGAATTATTTTTATTATTCTTTTTATTGTTTTAAATGGGGGGTCTTTTGTTTTGTTTTTTCCAGCAAATAATTTGCATTTTCCACCTTTCTCACTAAAACAGGTTAAGCATTCAGTTACAGTTTAAAAAAACAAAGACACATCCCCAGCATTCATCACAATTTGCTACCACTTCTTTCACATTTTGTTACTTGCTGGCTACGTTCTGCTTTCCTTGCCCATTGAGCCTATTGCACGAGCAAGGAATGCAGGCCTGAGTCCTGCTCAAGACTGGAAGAAAACACTGTCTATCAGTCACTGTTGCTTTGACTAATTTTTCAGTATTAAATTGTTTGCATATCTGAATCTAACTAAATGTTTCGCTCTTTTTTTTTTTTTGTCCTCAGCCTTTTCTTCGAGCCTTAGCCAGTTACTGATTTGATCATTTTTTTCCTTTAGATTTGGCATAATTACTGATTACATTGACATTCACACTAAAATTAGTTAATACCCAGCTTCCTTTTAAAATGTCTTGCACCAATGCCAAACCTCCTGGTAAGTGTCTGCTTTTCAGAAGGGGACGGTTTTTATGTATTTGAGGACGTATAACTTGATCTGCTGTCCTTACTGAGGCAAAACCCCTGCTGTCTTGTTTTGGAAGTTGTGCTACTGTAAGAACTGCAGATTAGTTCCAAAATAAATATTGTCTTAGGTTTTTAAGTGTTGCTCCCTATTCTATGCACTCTTTCAACCTTTAGAGTAGTTTAACCGTTGATATTGAAGAAAAGGCAATGTTCTGAATTGTGAAACTTCTCTATGGATTTTTCAATATGCATTTGTCTAATCCTCCCTCAGCAAACTCCATGCAAAGTGAAAGGTTTTTCAAATGATTTACTTAAATTGTTTTATTTAAGCAGGTAGCACAATCTACTAATGTTATTTGCTCTTCTGTGTTTGTTATATTGGTTGTAATTATTTTTTTTTAAATAAATTAATTCATGAATTAATAGTAAATTTATTAAGTTAACTATTAACTACATTCACTTTGTAAATTATTGTATAAAACTTATTGACAATGCACTGACTTTAGAAAGGTGTTAATGTACATAAATACCTTGTAAATAAAATAGTGTTGATGTATTGGAATATGAGCTGTATAAAAAAAAAAAAAAAAAGTATCAGTAATTGTATATGGAGTGAACCTGTTTATCTGTAACTATATATTATTCAAACAAATTAAATACCGTGGATGCAACTAAAGTGTCATTTTTGGGTCAAAGTTAAGCTTTCATTTACGTTTATTTTTTTATTTTGAATATTTGCTCTCTCCCTCCAAATTGTTTAGGTATTTTAAACCCAAAGGACCGAATTATTTGAGCAGGCATATTGTGAGTTCTCTGCAGCACATTCAACACAGATGTTCCACCTGTTAAAGATCATCTTGCAACTTATTTTTAAATAAAGCTTTTTAATAGTACTAACTACTCCTCCAGATTAAGTGAATCTGATGATGTTCCTTTTATTTTTCAGAAGTTGCCAGGTAAATCTTATTTTTTAAAAAGCAGATCTGCGTTATCCTTTTAGAAATAACACCTTGGATTATTAAAATGCGCTAGTGTACTAATGTACCATTCTGTATCTGTTTCACTTTTTTTGGATTTGCTGCTTGGGCACTAAAAATCAATTCATTAGTTTGAAGTCACTTCAATTTCAGATTCTCTTGCACTAGCACATTGTGACGATGTTTGCCTTGCACACAAAAAATTGGAATGTTATTATTGGAGAAACTTGCATAGAAAATGTGAGATGGCAAATTGAACTTTAGGAAATCAAACAATTTTTCTGTCCGCTTAAGATTATGAACATTATGTTAAGAACTACGTTTGACCCGTCTTGCCTCTCTTTTTTGGGAAGCATAACAGTGCAATGAAGCTCGCATCCATGTGGTGGCATTGTTGCCTGCTGTTTTTCCAGAAGAGTGTATTCCAGAAACCTGCATTCAAAACGCATCATTGGGATTTTCACAATGGTCTTTTATTATTGAAAATTTTACGCAAAAACGAAACAAAAAAAAAAAAAAGAAAATAATCCTTTTGTTTCGCTCAGCCAGAACAAGTTTACCTTCTACTTAAATGTTCAGCTTCTGTTCCTTTGTTTAAAGTGTGTTGCTACTCTAACATGCACCAATGAACTGAAATCACACTTTTTCATATTAATGGCAGTTAGTAATAAATAGAACATGGTCATTTGCTCCCATTGGTCAGATTGTATCCTTATTATGACTGATAAAAGTATACACTTTTTGCTGTGCTAAGGAGCTTCATCAAATAATGAGTCTGCCACCAAGCAGGAGAAAAGATTGTAAAAGTTCTTCTGGATAGAAATGAAAGTTCATATTTCCTAGGAGAGTTAAATCTTTTTGTGCAATGCGAAACACCGTAACCAGAAGGAAATGTGACTGCATCCTGCTTACCACCAAACAGCTTTGAGGCAAACAGACTATTGCAATTTTTCTCTGAGCCTAATGTGCATATAAAATGAACTGTTCCAAACAGGAGATCTTACCACCTTCAAATCTCCTATGAAAATGTGAACTTCCATTTCTACCCAAGAGAACTTTTCCAATCTTTTCTCCGATGCCTGAAGAAGGGGGTACCTGTGCCCGAAAGCTTGCACATACATTTTTTTGCAAAACTCTAGTTGGTCTAAAATAAAGGATATCACCTCTACCACGAGTTCTGATCCTTTTATACTATTGCTTTTACTCTGAAGATCTCAACGTGCGTTAAGTGCAGTCTTTGCTGTCTGGAGATGCTAGGCTCATCAGGAATGCTTCAGCATAGATTTTGCTTGAATATGGTATTTAGAGAGTTTTGTCAGGTTTGGATGCGAGTGACTGGAGAACGAACCACTGAGGCTCCATGTCATTGTTCCAGAAGAGAAGTAAGTGTAGTGATATTCGCAGCCAGACCGAGGTCTGTAAGGCCGTTGGTTTGACGGGAGGCACATGCTGCATGGTGCTGTTTGCTTTGGATGGTCTCAAAAGCAGAGTAGCTGTGTTTTGCTGGAAATGAATCTGTTGTTTGTAGTTTGCACCTTGAAGAGGGCTGAACGGATTTGCAGCCAAGGATCGGGGTGCATCAGCATGGCTGCAGTTTCTAAAGGTGGTGCCAGAGAGGCTTGTGTATTAATGAGCACTTTGGGACCCTTCTGTTCATTCCACCACTGAAAAAAAACGTGCAGGGAAGCACAGATACCCTTCTACCATAAAAAATTTTAAAAAATTTGGCTCCCTATGAGTGTCTGCTCTTAAGCCTGGCACATCCAGAGTAGACTGAAAATAATCATAACAAAAAAGTCTATATTTAAAAGCCAAAACATTTTAATTATGGCAATATTTCAACAATACAGAAACAGGAAATTTATTTATTTCCAAAACTGCTAAGTGTTTCTATGTCCACTCTAATTCATTTGGGAAGTCGCATTGTGCTACCAGTTTCTTTGTGCTGTTTATGTTTCTATGGACAATATTCCCGCTCATTCAGTAGTAAAAGCATACTTGGTCATAAATTCATTGTTGCTCTACCCCAAAACCCAAGCTACAAACTGCTCAGAAAGCTTCGCTACTCCTAACCATTCACTCTGATAAAGACCCTCAGCCGAGAGATTTTATTGATCGGTGCTGACTGTCTCTTACTTTTGATTTCCAGGTTTGAAAAGGGGAACAGGACAAAGCAGGGTAAGGAATGAAGTAGACTTACAGGAGTTAAATGAGTGCTTCAAATTAAAAATGCACACGACCAATGTCTAGTAATAACACGAGCGGAGGCTCCCACGTGCTCCTGGCTTCAGACAGCAGCATTTATTCTCCTTGGAGGGATGTCTGTGCATGTTGCACCCCCTTGGGTTACAGTTTCCTGAAGGATCCCAACCATCTCCAGAGATCTCTGTTCCTGTCAACCTTGGCTCACGCCAGGTAAGCCTGTTGCCACAGATCAATGGATCCCATTGATGAAAATGGCCTTTTCCCATCCTTCCGTCCTCAGGGAGAAAGAGAAGGGGAAAAGCTCAGACAGCTGATTCCTGCGCCCGTATGCAGGGATGCATCTACATGATGCCCGAGATGCAGACGCGAAAGGTCAGTCTAAGGTAAGCAAATGCCTTCTGTTACAGGCTAGGGCGGTTGAATATAGATTGCCGTTCACTCTGCATTTCACAAGTGCCGGGCACGATGGGGCTCTGGGTGGCTGGTTGCTAAAAATCCTGCAAAACGAAGCATTAACTGGCCTCTGGCTAGGTGTGAGAAGCAGCGGTGCAGGGCTGTGCTGCTTTAGAAGCATAACTGGGATTTTGGGTAGCATCCCAGGCACTTAAAAGGGCCTTAAATGTCAGGAAACCACGTCATGGAGACCGCGCTGGTGAGAGGGGCCTGCTGTGCCAAATTCGGCCCGAATCCAAGTCGGCCGCCGGCTGAACGTGCAGCCCTGAAATTCCCGCCGTGTCTCCTGAGGAAGCTGGCCGAGCGTGCGAGTAGCACACCGGGGAGCCGAGCCTGTATCTCCAGAGCGCGACACCTTTCCGCGGTAGCCTGATGTTTCCAAGGAGAGCCTGGTGCCCCCAAATCTTCCCTCCTGCCAGGGGTCTTGTCCACGGCTGCACCCCCTGAGCTGAAAGCCTTTCTTCGTCCTATTTGGAGCCGCGAGGCAGGGCTTGGGGCTGCTTTCCTGCCTGCCTGGCACCCGTGGGGCCCTTGACTTGTGACCTCCCTCCCAGGGGCCTGCTGAGGGAAAGCCCCAGGCTCGCTCCCCTCAGACGGCTGCACCGTTTCAGCCGGGGCTTAGCCCGAACCCTCTGCCCCTGTGAAGCCTCGCCCCGCTTTGGAGGCGCCTCTGGCCCGCGTTTCGAAGGGCTGGCAGTCCACAGGGCCCTTCCTGCCGCCCCCTCCGCCCCGTGGGGAAAGGCTCGGGGGCGCCCCAGCACGAGGAGGAAGCCGTGAGGTACAGCGGTGCGCTCAGCCCAGGTGAGAGGAGGCATCCCTGGAGCCAGGCCCTTGTCCACATCAGTTTGGGAGCCAATTCGCCTCCCTTGTAGAGCATTTCTGGGACTTCTGAGGGAAAAGTGCAAAGTAGGATTTTTAAGGTTTGTGGAGAGAGACCTTCCCATGTTTGCCACTGCGGGATTTTGGTCAAATCACTTCCCCTTGCTGTCCGTGAAGTGAGGACAATGCCATGCTCGCTGAAGGCCAGGCTACGTGACGGAGGTTGAGAGCCTGACTCCCCTGAGGTGTGCAAGCATCGCAGGAGGCACGCCCAACGTTACAGTATTTTTGTATTCATTCATTTCGACCAAGTGTTCGCGTGCGGCTGTCACAAATACGCATTCATTGCTGATCCCAGGGGGAGCCAAGCACCTTTCTTTCTTTTAATGATTTGTTTCCACAGGACTTACTGTCTTCTGACTGCGTTGTGTAGTGTGGCACAGACATCTCCTACCTAGCTGTGTTTAAAGAAGAATTTCCCTTTGTTTTACTGTCTGTATCATGTTGCCTTTTCTTTCCAAAGCGTAATACTTTTTAGCTTGGTCTGCATACCTGCTTTCATGGTGTAAAGCTAGTAAATGCAATACAGAGTCGCAGCAGTGTCCAGCGTGAAGTGTGTGGCGGTAACTGCAGAAAGCCTTGTGGCCGCCTGGGCTCGGGACAGAAATTGCAGACAAACTGGTAGAAGTGATGGGAAACCGGTTCAAGTCCCATCAGACGACAGAAGCTGATAGTGCAGGTGACTAGGCCTGCGCGAAGCGGCTGGTATTCGCTTGGGATGCGGCCGCTTCAGGCTGGGGGCGGTACGTTTGCGATTACATGCACTCTCCCTTAAAATGTGCCAAGTGTTCCCAGCTCTTTGAAGGGAAGAGGTTACACGCTTGAAATGCCTCATAAAAACGCTTCAGGGGACAGTGATTCGGTTCAGTAATTCGGTTTATCGAACTTCTGTCCCAGATCCCCTCAGTGTTCAAGTTAACTCTGTCCCCCAGCATCCCAGGATGCTTTGCATCCCGCAGACCCCCTGGCAGAGTGGGCAGACTAGGGTTGGCCCAAGCTGTGTGCTCCAGCCAAGCAGCAGGGTGTGCTCTAGCGCCCCCCAGCTTCTGGCTTGGGCCACTGCAGGCCTGTGGCTGCATTTCCAGAGTCAAAAGCAAATGTCTGTTCACTTGCTTATCAGCTCAAGCTACGCAGCTGAGACTGACCTGCAAAGGTTGAATCGGTTCAGCCTCGGGCTTTTCAGCTGTCTGTACTTAGCCCCGGGGAGGAAATCTTCTCCGGACCCAGTTGCGTGCGTGGGCAAATAGAAGCATAGTTCCCACTGGGACCGCTAGAGAGGAGGCGGCAAGCACCTGCTCAGCAGGGACCACAATCACTTTGTTATCACTTGGGCGTGGCCTCTGGACCCCGCAAAGCCCCCATCTGGAAAGAAGGAAAAAATAAGGCCATTTCAACCCATCCAAATACTCGTGTGAAAGCTGCATTCTGCGTACCTGAACTTCTGTTTGGCAGCATCCACTAATATCTGTAAGGAAGTGACCAATGCAACAACGCCGGGAACAAGTTCCTTTCCAAAACGTCTTGCAGATGACGCTCGGTGGGGAATGTAAATACATGCCATGTGCATCTCATCTAGCTCCTTAGTCTCTCTCTGCTTCCTGAACCGCTGTGACCCAGAGGAATGTAGACTGCATTGACAGTTGTCTGCAGGGGGTCTGCCCTGAAGACTTGACTTCATTTGGTTATCAAGTACTATTACCTTAGATGTTAAATCTTAGAGGAAGATCTAATTTAGTATCTCAGATTTGCCTTCCAGGCTTCCAAAATTATGGAGACGTGGCAGTTCCAGATGCCTGGACTCAAATCAAGGTTTTATCCACACTTGGAAGAAGGCTGATTCCTGAATTCATAATTATATCTCTATCCATGTGCCCTGTGTGTGTATGCATGTATCCTCCAGTTAAAGCTTCCAGTGTATCGAGGTGGGGGGGACTCTGTGGAGGCCACCTGAGACCGAGTGGCTGTGTGCATCTCTCATTACATGTGCACTGAAGGGCCACCACACTGAATGCAATCATATAAAGGTCTAAATAGGAATTATTTGGTTGTAGTGTGAACATGCCAGAGAGATCATTTAATCTTTTAGGAATCTTCCAGGCCAAGATTTTTCTAGCACACCTTGCGAGTGCATATGGTGCTATTTTAACCTAATATTAGCCCCAGTTTGCTCTTTAATCCAGATGCTAAGCCTCCCTGCCCTGTTCTGAATTCATATTTATATTCATTCCCCTAGATGCTATGTTTGTCATCCTTTAAAATCCCCTTAATTGCAATTAATCCTTTAAGGGAGAGAGGATATTTTCTTACTGATCCTGCTTTGAATGGTTGCATGCCTTTTACTTACGTCAGGCTGTACGATCACAGTTCGGCTATTAGTGCAGTAGGGGCGTCTCTACATCTGTCTCGTCCTTGCAGTGCCAGCAGATGCACTCATTTAGTTAACTACAGAAACCGAGATGTTAGGCAATAAACAGATGTGCAAGTACCAATCTTGAGGAGCTGCAGTTGAATGAGAGGCCTGCAGAATAGGTCATTTCTGTCTAAATGTAGTTATGAAAGAATAACAGCCAGAAGCCTGTCTTTTAATGTTTTTTTTTTTTTTTTAAATCAAATAGCCTTTGCTGTAACTCTCCTTTGATTTATCAAAGAGCTAAGGTGTATCCCTGTAACTAAGGCATTCAGACACAATAGCTATCAGAAAAGGTGACAGGCTGCTTTCACAGTGGTGGAAAGAGTGTATTAGGCCAGATTATCAATTGACGTAAATCAACAGTCAATGAGTGTAACTCTGTTCTGCAGGTGGCACTGACTTCAGGTTTGTTCCAGATACAATTCAGACTATTGATTTTTATCCCAAGCTTTTTATGGGTTGGAGATCAAGCGTCTTATCACCACCGTCCCCTATTCCCATGACATATGGTGGCTAAGGTGAGCTGGCATGTGGCCATCTCTGAGAGCACCTGGATTTGTATGTGTGGGAGCTGAAGTCAGCGAAGGGGGTTTCCCCCCGAGATTATTTCCCTGGCTCTTGGTCTCTCAGATCCTGCTTTTATGACCTTCAGTGCATGTGTTGTAAGACACAAATATTCACGGAGTGGGTTTTTTCCCCTTTTGGGTTGGGGAGAGATTGCTTGGATTTTGTTCATTTTTAAACGACATCGTGTTAACTGCTGTTCAGCATTGTGCACGTTCAGCACTGAGCTTACATGCATCTAAACGTCAGCAAATGTACATCGCACAAATGAGAAAAGAGCGATTGAGCTTTAATATTTTATGAAACAGAAAAACCATATGCTGCAGTGTTGGGCCGGGGCAGGCAACATGAGAAAAATCAAACATTTTACTGGGAAGAGAACAGGACATCTCTGAGCTGGCACTGAATGCGGATGCACTGAATCAGCACCTTGCCTGGCAGCTGATGCTGCATGTGGTGAAAAATTTATTCTTTATGTAGGTTGTACTGAAGATGATGAGGACGGATTCACCTTACAGCAGAGGACACGCACAAATCTCAAGGCTGTATTTAAGCCCAGGTTTAAGAGCTTGATGTGTGACTTTTTTTTTTTTAAACTCTGAGATATGACTTCAAACATTGCAATGTCGTATTCCATAGGCCTCCGATTGCTGAGTCCTATCCGCTTATGTGCATTACTTAACATTTACTCTCTTTATTTCCTACTTATTTCAGAGCCAACGTACCCTGGCAAGGAGGAGCTGGTTTCTGTTCTGTCACTGCCACCTTGAATAAAACTGCTCGTTTTTGGAACTGGAAAACCATTTCAGTTGGTGACCCATGAAATGGGAAGAACCAGGTATGAATCTTGGTATAAGATGAACTGGTGGCTAAACAGTTTTTCATTTAGAAGATTAACTCTGCAGGTGATCTGGGCTCCTTAAGTGGATACTTTGCCATGCTTTATGCCCCAATTCAGCAAAGAACACTTCTACCTGCCTGGAGTCCCTTGCACAAATGGGACTTTACTCCTTAGAGAAGAATTATAGCTTAGGCCCCCTCTACATGTTACAGGTATTACACAATTAACTGGTTAACTGAGACCAGCTACATGTGCAAAGTACCTATCATAGCATAAAGAGATCCAACCAGCTATTAGGTTAGACCTAAAAAATGTATACCGATTTTTTTTTTTTTTTATAGCTTGTTGCTATCCAGCTTTCATTGGCATGTATAGCAGGGTCTCCTTTTTGGCTGGGAGCCTAGTCATCTGACCAGGCTCCCAGGCACAGGTTGCACCATGTCCACCCAGGGGTGGGCATCCCACAGCTGAAGGGACCCTTAGCCCTGGCAGCTGTGGACCATGGGTCCCAACAGCACCCCAGGGTGCCTGGACTCAGCTGCGATCTCTTAGCCCTGCAGCTGCTGTAATCTCCCAGCACCATACACTCCCACGACTGGGAGACTGACTGAGATCAGGCTCCCCTGTACCAGCAGTCAAGTAGGATTAGGATCTAATGTGCAATCCCACATCGCACCACCTGCCTGCACGTGCAGCATGGCGGGAGGCGTGATTTTGTGGAACGTGCATTAGATCCCATCATGCCTTTACCTGCACATGTAGAGGGGCCCTTAAGCGATGTAAAGGGCCTGCCAACCCCAATCTCCACCACGTTTAATTTCAGCCATGTCAAAGGAGAACATGGCTGAACTGCAAGGCTTGAACCCTTCCACATTAAAGCTTATAGCAACTGACTTTTGGTTTCATGCTCTTGGCCAGCCACGGAGGCGTCTGAGGGTAAATAGGGGCTGTCTCCCTCGCAGAAGCTCACTTTCTCCTACCACTTGCTACTGTAGTGCAACTTTGCCCTCTCATGGTTCATTTCATCTGAGTATCTCAACCTGATTTGCAGGTAATGAAATCATTCTCACAAACCTTTGAGGTAGCTGGGATTACTCCCATTTTGCAAATGAGCAGAGGCATAGAAATGAGATGCACCTTGCCCAAGGTCACGCAGCGAGTGAGCAGCAGCTGAAAACAGGATCCTAGGAGTCCTGAATCCCAGGACTATGCTCTGGATCTTCCTGCAGTTTATAAGAGCCTGTCCTACTGCAGACATGGGGGCGTGATTTTATAAATTCACTGCAGTGATTTCAGGGACGAGGGTTGACTACAACTTAAACACCTTCTCATAAGATGCGGGAGTCTCATCTCTAGAACAAGGCGCTATTGTGGGAGGAAACAGCCTGAGGAGCAATCACCTTGCTGAAGACTTAAAAAACTGAAGCTGCTGGTGTTTACCTGACTTTTACACAGGATTCAATTGTTTATGGGGCATAAAAGCTTCAAGGAGCAATAAAACGTGAGCCTTTCAAAATACTGCGTGTTATAAAACAGCCACAAAGCAAAGTGTCTGGTTTTAGCTTCTCCGTTCTCTCCCCCATTGTAGGAAGCAGCAGAACAAATAGTTTAGATGGATGGTTAGCACGGCAGTGTCGTATTAAATAAATAGCTAGGTGTCTGTGTTGGGATGAAGGCCTACAGGGTGACCCTGTGGGACCATTTTCACCCTTCTGAGCCACCTGCAACATGCTCCGAGTCGATGGGAGTGGGACAGTGCGCTCCATCTTACATCAGGCCCCCAATAATTTCAGCGTGGGGCTTCCTATGTGGATCCCTTACAGTGAAGACTGAGAGCAAAAAATCAGTGCAGGTCCATTCAGTCACAATCCTTTATTTACAGCCACTTCTCAGAATCTCTTAAATAATATAAAAATACAATTAAAGTCTTGGATATTCTCCTTAAATGTATAAATATCAACCTGCTTTTCCATTCTGCTTTTCAATGTTTTATAATTAGACTGTTAAATAGATACAGCGTATAAGAAAAATAATGTCCCAGCCTGCTGTTTCTAGGCAGCCTTACACATTTTTCATATGCATGACCAGATGGATACACTATAGTTTCACATCCAAGAATATATAGCCCTAAAGGGGGGGTGGGGAAAACAAGGCAAGAAACGGCAGTGCTCAGTACAAAGTCCCGTTATAAAATGGCCCAAATTTAACATTTCTAAAGGGGCTACAGCATGTTGTGTTACATGGGTTCAAAAGAGTGGATCATCTGCATCTCTCTTCAAAAATATGATCAGGATTCAATAGGAGAAACTCATCCTCACAGTGTTATTGGGGGTGTGATTGGATCTGGTCTTCAAGAAAAAAGCCCACCGCCACCGGTCACGGTGCAACCCCCTTTCCATAGTTCAAGATTTCACTTATCACAGTGTACGAGTATTTTAAAGAGATGCTTTTTTCCATTTGCTGAGAGAAGCATTTCAATAGCATGTTCATAAAAATGTCAATTTTAAACTGATTTTTTTTCGGGGGTGCGGATTTGATAAAAACTTAAAGGAGGTAGAGGCAGAAGGGAAACTTCAAAGTAGTTTCCCAAATGGGAAAAGCCCCTTCTAGTCTGTCGTTATTCAAAGGAGGCTCATCAAATCTCATTCTTCAAATGCAAGTGTCTTGTGGGACTCGGGAAGGAAATTTTTTAGGGGTGTACAGCTTGGTATACCAGCTGGAGGTTTTTCTTTTCCTCTGTAGTGTCAGATACTGGCAAGAGCAGGGCATTGGACTAGACTAGGCAAATATTCTGACCTAATGGGTTAAGGGCTACTTTCCTTCATGCCAAACAGTGGGTTCAAAAGAAAGCAAACAAACAAAAAAACTCCCCCAAAAAAGTTCACTAAAAATTAATGTTAAGGAGACTCAAGAAACTAGAAGGAACAAAATATACCCGTATGAACAAAACAGTGCATAGGATGAACCCTGCATTGCTTTTTAAATAGACTGTCTTGTCCCTTTGGACTGGAGGACAGAAGGGACGTATACATCCCTGGAAAGCGTTTCATGTCCCCGATTGGTAGCACACCATGTAAACCTATTGCAAACCAAACTCCTCTTTGGCACTCAGACTACAGATTCCTATAGGGGCTCTGTATGGCTCATTGATTACGCTTGCAGTGTTGTGCTAAAAAAAACAGGATTGCAGTTAAGACCTTGTTTTGTTTCAAAAGAAAAGCCTTAAGCAATTTAGAAAAGAAAAAGGGAATCTCCATAGCTTGTTGATTAACTGTCCTGATGACTTGCGAAACCCATTGCCACTGATTTCATTGGATATCAGACGAGGAACAAAAACGCCATTATAAATCCCTACATACGCATCAGGAAATAACTCCACGGTTACATTCTGGAAAGAGCTGTAGTTCAGGGCTTGGTTATGACAGGAAAGAAACATTAAACAAAAAATAAAACCCTGCAACCTTGAAATGGGTGACAAGCCTTCACTGGAAAAGAGTCACCATGAGGTAGGCAATTGTGATCACCAGCAAAGCCTTTGCAGGAGGTAGGATGGCACCGGCGCTGGATTTGTACACGGTCCTGTTGCCCAGGGGCTGGATGGGGCGGAAATTGTCCATCATGGGCAACGAAAGATTAGTGCTGAAGAAGACGGTGGTCGGGAAGGCCTGCACCTGTGAACAGCCGTCCAAACAGAGTTGGTTACTTTTCTTCATGGGGAAGGGGATTTGTGATACCTGGAGTCAGCAGTCCCTCACCCTGGGATGTAGCTTTTAGCTATAAGGAAATGCAGCCTTGTATGGAGCTTAGCCCCCGAGTCTTGTCCCGCGGGTCACAAACAGTGCTTGCTCAATCCAGGATTGACCGGGAAGTTCACCTAGGCGCTGTTCCAGGCTCTGCCTCCGAGTTGCGGGGCGGCCTTGGGCACGTCGGTCAATCCCTCCGTGCCTCGGGTTCCTCGCCTTTACAGTATGCGAGAGCACCTTTTGAGATCCGCAGAAGAAGAGTGTTTTTTTGCACGAGACATGTGCTCCCTCTTTTCTGAGTGGAAATGGGACCTGAGGTTGTGCGAGGGGAATGAGCTCGGCGTGTGCAGATTTAGGCGCATGACCAAAATAGAGGATGTACGTTCAAGCCTGGTGATGTTCACTGGGGGTCTCGAGAGGAGTGGAGAAGAGGGGGCGATCCTGCATCAGCCTGCCTGTGCATGTGAGGGGAACAGAAGGGGTATCCCGGAGGGCAGTCGGTCAGTATTTCTGAGTTACCTGCTGTTGGCCAAGTTCAATCGGTTCCTCAAACACCGTCCAGACGACAGCCTCGTTGCAGCCTGGAGTGGTCAGGGAGCCAGCGTATCGATAATAGCGTGTGAGATTCTTCTCATGGGGGATGAGAGATTTCAGGGCCAAAGGCTCCATCTGCACCTTTTTCCCTAGAAAAACAAGCAAGGAAGAGCGATCTGGAACAGGTGTGGGTACAGGCTTATTGCTCACAGCTCCTTCCACCTACCAAGGCTGCCCCAGCCAACACAGTTGCAAGCTGCACCCACTCAGCCATGTATTACGAGAGAGCCTTTGCGAGTGGTATTGCTGTCCCTGCCTATCCTGAGAGCTAGCAGAGCATAGCTTTATGGCACGCAAAGCTTTTCACACTCTGCTTCTCCCTGCACCAGCAGAGATGCATCCTTTTCTGTGCTCAGGGTTTTCCATGTCTGCAGGGTCTGCATTTGCCCCCAGCGAACATGCCAGGAAGGATGCGAGAGAGCTTGCATTCCTCGTGCAGCGCAGAGCTGCGTGCTGTGCCCGTCCCTCAGCATTGGGGCGAATCTCACCTTGCTGTTTCTTTTAAACATCCATCTTTGTTGGCCTTCCTGCCTCTGAATTTCATGGGGCTGATCTGGCTCTTGCTTGCCTAGTTGTACAGAGCTATACATAAATGTAGATGCCCTTTGCTAAGTCCCAGTGTCTTACCTTTGGCCTTAATGTATTGCAACTGGTCTATCAGAGGCTTGTAGTTGGTATTCTTTCTGCCAACCTGAAATGAAAACATTTGAACTCCTAAAATGCAGTTCACTTGCCACCCCATGCCTATTACTTTGAATTTACTCTGTTCCTGGCCAGATCTAGATGCAATTCCAAAAACTTGGGCTGATCTTTGGGAGATTTTGGTTTCTGTCAGGCAGCGAAGAAACCCGGCTCCTTACCTTGATAAAGAAGCCCAGCACAGCCAGCCCATCCTTGTGTTTCACTGCTTCTGCATCAGAGGAGAGATCCTCCCTCCTGTGGACTATGTGAAGCTGTAATGCAATCAGGAAAGACCTGTCATTAGCAAACCCCCCCCCCCTTTTTTTTTTTTGTTTCTTTTTGGTTGCTTTGTCTGGAGCAATTCCTGGCCCCTCTGCTGTTTTGTGTGGCTGGGGACTGAATCTGGCGCTACAAACACCCAAAGGCAGTTGTCTTCCCTGCCTCCTCGGCTTCCTTGCAAGAGGCGCTCGAGGACTGTGGTACCAGCTACAGCCCTGATCCTGCAGCAGTAGCTGCTGAATAGGTCCCTGCTTCTCCCTGCCTGGAAATGGGGGGTGATTTCATCCCACCCAACTTAGGGAAGGAGCCTTCTGCTTCTGGCCCAGCTGCTATAAACCTTATAGCCTGAAGTCCTCCTTCCTCCTCTAAAAGCTGAATAATGTTGGAGTTTGCTACCTTGCCTTTGCCCGGATAGTTTTCCCTCTGTTCAACAAACAGGAATTTCCCAGCGTTTTATTTCCCCTGAGGGAGCCTTGCAGGAGAATCAGCCGCCTTTTTTCACGCAATGCTAGCTGTGACCCCAGCCAGAATCGCACTGACCTCCATAGCGTATCTTTCTCCATCGATGCTGTGTTCGGATCCAGGGCTGGATCCCCAGTTTCCGTGGCTGCCCCAGTGGAAGTGAAATTGGGTCGCCTTGTATTTACTGTTTAGACTTCCATCTGTAATCTTTGCTGACTCTTGAAGTGTCACTTTCACTGGTAGAAATGAATAGTTTAATAAGAACAAAATAAATGAAGTGTGTAGTTCCTGTTTTATTAACATGTGCAATTAGCCAGCAGAATGGATTGAGAGAATTGGTATCCAGAGTTTCTCAGCGATTCGGGGGGGTTGGGATGCTGTATCCTGGCTCAGCCTGGTATATGGAAAGGCTGTGTTCAGTGCAGGACTTGGATGAGAGGTCTGAGGTCCCTTTTCAGCTTGGCCGGCTCTTTGCTACGTGACCTGTGTGGCAAAGTGCCCCACACCTGTGACTGCAAATCAGGCCAGGTACCTTCTCCTGCTCTAAAAGCAGGGTAATGCTACTTCCTCCCCTCATAAACGTACACGGATGTATTCTGGAAGGTAAACTAGGTCCCAAGAGGCTTATTTTTAGGTTTCTATATGCCTCCTACTTTGTGTGTGGCAGTATTTATTTGTTCTGAGGGCCATGCTGGGTTTAAAGCTACAGGCTCTGTGACTGTGGTTTAACTGTGGGCCTCGTTCTGTACTAGCCTAGCTGTGGAGCAAAGCCATTTATGCCATTGTATATGCATGGTTTGCAGCCTGTGTGACAGCAGAAGTTTGATCCGGTATTAGTAACAGCTTGGCGGCATTTTTCCTTGGAGAAGGATAAAAACCTTTCCTAGTGATCGATCCCCAGCATTTTGCCTGCTTGAAAAGCTTGCGATGTATTTTAAAACTGGAATCTTTGTGTTCTCCTGGGAGTGTAAAATGGGTGGTACCCTTACCTGCGACCAGCTTGTGAATTTGGACTGTAATATCATTAGGCCAACAGTTGTCCTTTTTCTATGAAGATGTACAGCACCTTGCGCAATGATGTCCCAATCTCTGGTGCTGTTGTAACTTAAATAATCACTGGATCCAGCCTTATTAGCATTACATCGGGGAGCCTGCCCTCCACCCAACAAACCCTGTGTTGCGCTCTCATGGGAGAGCGCGAATTCAGAGCAAGTTTTGTGTAACGGGGGGTATTTTTTTGTGAGCAGCAGCAGCTGTGCTCCTAACTTGACATATTATCACATTGTACCTGAAAAGCCATCAACTTTGTCTGCGAAAGTAGGCTATCAGAGAGGTTTGTGTTTCTTGCAGCCTGTCAAACTAATTAATTCCAAAGGAAAACCTCATTTCCTTCCCCATCTGTAAAGCACTTGGTTTTTCATTGCAGCTGTCTTAGGTCTATTTTCTGTTGCAGCATCATAGGTGAGGGTCCCGGGTACAAGCAGCTTCAGCCTTCTCAAACAACGAATCGGCATTCAAAAAGTGCATATGATCGTTGTGGTGTTACAGCCTGACCTTTACGCACAATTGTCGCAGAACGTCACCAGCAATTTTCATGCCAGGTATACAGCTTGGAGGAATGCTAAACTTGAGTCGGTTCATACATAATGAATTGGTGCAAGCTACTTAACTATAGCATCGGAAGAAAATATATTCCACCATAAAAATGTTTCCTTTAGCAATCCACGAGCTAAAAGCCACCCCCACAGTGAACCGGCAAATCTTGCTTGGAGTAGAGTTGACGAAACTAACCTGAATGCCCGTCGTTCTCCAGAACCCATTTTGCTGTCTGTTTTTCGTATCCTTCAAACGTAAATGGTTTCAGATTCCAGTCCATCTTCACTTTGCTGGTGACAATATTGATGGGTGACTGACTGTCTTTTCCACACTCGGCAAACAGCTGTTTCCATTGGCGGGGCTCTGTTTATCAGGAAAAAGAAAGCTTTTGCTGTAGGACAAACAGACTTTGCCCCAGTACGGCTGGAGTACTCTGTTGTAGATCTCCTTTTGTTTCTGTGATGGGGGAGGATTTTCTGCGTGTTTTTAATGGTTGGTTTGTTTTAAAAGAAGTAGGAATATGTACAACCAGTGTGCTCGGAGGTACAACCCTAACCCCACGCACACGCACACCCACACCCTCGCACGGCTGTCAGTGGGGGCAGCAAGCCACAACCCTAACCCCACACACACGCACACCCACACCCTCGCACGACT
>NW_017728932.1:13495823-13501872 GCF_001723895.1 Crocodylus porosus | reverse complement strand
GCACGACTGTCAGTGGGGGCAGCAAGCCACAACCCTAACCCCACACACACGCACACCCACACCCTCGCACGGCTGTCAGTGGGGGCAGCAAGCCAATCCAAGCAGTGGCAGGAGGCATTGCAATGGCTGGGTGCCCTGGGGTTGTCTGGGGGGCAAGGAACTGCGTCGAGCCCTGCTTGCCTGGACTCGGGAGGGGTCCTGGGCTTCAACGTGGGCAGAATAGCGGTGGGAAGTGGCCACACCTTAATAAACAGGAAAAAATTTAAGCAGATTAGAGGTAATCCTGCCCTGGCGTGGTGCAACTTTAAACCAAATGGCTGCTTTAAGTTAGGATTTCTCAACCCGCAAGTCGCAACCCAAAAGTGGGTCACAAGAATAGGTGAAAGGGCTGTGAACGATGGCAGCAAAATGCAGAAAATAACTTTTTTTTACTCCTTTAAAGGAGAAAAACGTGGGAAACCACAGGGGTCCCGTTGCAGCTTGGCAGAGTTCCCGCCTGCGAGGGGGGCTGGGGGGAGCGGGAGATGGGCGATCAGGCACACACTTGCACGTGGCAGCCTGGCAATGCGGAGAGCAGCTCCTGCAGGTAAATCTATGTCGGGGCATTGAGGACATTATGGTGGGTTGGGGAGGCACAGGTGACATGTCGGGTACGTGTCCCCCAGATTTGTGCACCTACAGCGGGCATGGGGCTGCAGCCTGGCCAGACCGGCATGGGCAGGAGCTGCCTCCAACCCAGTAGACTGGACCCAGCACAGGAGAGCAGAGCAGGGTTGAAACCCAAACTAGGGGTTAAGAGCTCCAGAAGCTGCCTAACATTGCCATGTCATAAGGCCCTAATTGCAAATATTTATTTTGCAGGAAGAGATAGTCCAGATTTAAATTGCATATTCATCCCATGGCACGTGATGAATATGGCATCAGAAGCCAGAAATGCTGGACTGCTGTTGACAAGTTGTTGTATCGAGCACAGCTGGGCACTGTGATCGTCTTCTGGAGCAAAGGGGATGGCTAGAAGTAAAGTTGCAGTTAGACTGCAAAGACCTTTCTTAATCTAGTCCTTAGGCATCGAAGCCACGGCTTACCTGGGACTGGCAGTTTGCTGCAATGGTTACTTGTAGGTCACATTGTAATAGTCCTCCTATGTTGGCAGAGTTAGTCTTAGCCAAAAGGAAATTTGAGAGCCAAAACAAATATGGGAGTCTTTTAAAATATCTTCATATCTTTCTCTTTAAATCTCTGAATTCCCTTTGCGTTTCACTGGACTGGATTTTCTTCTTTCTGATTTGTTTGGGATCAGATTTACCGCTGTTGTAGGGCAACGTGCACCCACGTGCAGTGGCGATGAACTTAGGGAGGCACAAGATATGGAGGGGCCATTGCACATTGCAGCACTACCAGAGAGGCCCATTGTAAAACAGACAGCAGGCCATGCGCTACCAGTATTGCAGAAGTAAACTGCTTTGAGTTACCTGAACAGTTGGAGACCGCACACAGTTGTGACGTGTAGCACCATTTCCCTTTACCTGCAACAAATAAAATTAATGTTTTAAACCAATCAAGTAAAATTTGAATGAAGAGAAATTATACTTGATTCACTTCCATCTGGACAGACGTTGGTTCCCAAACTGTGATCTGTGGAAGGAGTCGGCTGGCCGCAGTTTTCATTCCCTCTTATTCCTAGCTGCCTAATCGCAATAAAAAAGCAAACTTGGATGTAAATACTTTCATGTGGAGATGAGCACTGTAGTTAACCGAAGTACCAGATGATGAGGGAGGAGAGACGCTCACAAGATAGTCTCCCTGTTAAAACAAGAGCCATGCTCCAAAACATGTAGTTATGTAATCATAGGCTGATGGCACGCATGGACACTGCAATTGTAAAAAGAGCCCAGTAAATGAATATTCCTAAATTGTAATATATATCAGGCTGAAAGCTACACAGGACGTGCCTTTTACCTGCAGGTACAAAACCAATGTATAGTCATATATAAATGTCCAGACTGGATCAGACCTGAGGTCTCTCTACCCAAATCAGCTGTCTCTTATCATAAAATCACACAAAATGAGAGTTGGGAGGGAGCTCAGGAGGCGCATCTAGTCCAGCTCCCTGCTCCAAGCAGGACCAGCCCCAACTACATCATCCCAGCCAACGCTTTGCCTAGCCAGGTCTTAAAAACCTCCAAGGATGGAGAGTCCAGCACCTCTCTAGATAACCCAGATAACTCCAGATGTGGCCTCCCCAGTGCAGAATAGAGGGGAATAATCACTTCCCTCGATCTGCTGGCAATGGTCCTGCCAGTGCAGTCCAGGATGCAATTAGCCTTCTTGGCAAAGACGGCATGCTGCTGGATTGTATCCAGCTTATTGTCCACTGTCACCCCCAGGTCCTTCTCTTAGAGTACCATGTGTTTCAGAGGAAGCTGTTAAGGACCTTGCAATAGGCAGATATAGGATACTCTGCCCTGGTATATGAGGTCTCATCCTAGTCTTAAATAGTTATGAGGTTGGCTTCACCCCTACGGGGTTAATATCTTTTCCAAAATCTCTGAGAACATGAACCATAATAACTCTGGAGAATCTGTGGATAGTCTTTTTGCATCTTAATAAATTCCTGGCTTCGGCAACCTCCTGCATCAGTGCATTTCATGGTTTAAATAGATGCTGTGTGAAAAGGCATATCCTTTGATAAGGTTTGTGCTTGCTGCCATTACATTTCAGTGAAAGTCTGCTTGTCCTGGGTACAGGAAGCCTCATATAAGGACGCTGGAATAAGGAATAAGCCACTGAAATAAGGGGTTTTCTTGAGAATTGAAGATTCTCCTCATTCTTGGTCAGCTGAATTTGATGCCATTCATTAACTTAAGTTTCTCCTTGCAGTGTCGTCATCTTCCTTTTTCAGTGTTAGGTTGGAGGTTGTGTGAAACCAAGAGGAAAAGAGTTGATTGAACTTCTCCTACATGTTATTCGATACGTCTGAAGTTGAAGGCTAATGTATTTTCAGCAGCGTGCTCCAGGGGTAGTTTTCTAAAGATCTTTTTTCAGTGTCACCACCACAAATAGCAAGAGAGTAACGTGACACGAGAGAACAACTCAGCTGTTTTCTCCCATTTTAGCGGCTACAAAGACAAGACTGGCAAATGAATCGATAAGTGACCTGAGACCTGTAGTCAGGGTAGTTTAATGTATGGCCATACTTGAATATTGTTTCCATTTCTAAAGGGTTAATAAATGATGGCCATTTAAATAAATGGTTAATCAATTATGATAGAGTCCAACAGTTCATTAGGTTGCTTATTACCACAGCTCGTAACCATTTACAAGACCCTCTGCTGATTATCTTTAATACCTCCTCCTCCTGCCTCTGCTTCACACTTGTAACACCTCCTAATCATTCACAAAGCCTTTATAAACTATTTATAAATGAAACTAATCTAAAGTATGACTAAAGACAACAATAAAAGGGAAGAGATTAGTGTAAGAATACTTAACACGTTTTCTCCCTCTCTCAAATGATGATAAATTGTTATTTCATCTCTTGTTTCTCACTAAGCTTATCCAAGACTGGAAACTGTCAGTAAAACTGACTCTTGCCTTTTAGTTGTACAAAAATTATAGTACTACATAACACAAAAAGTATGTGTGTTCATCTCACAAGAACTGGGATGACCTCTATTTCAGTTAAGTTTTTTTATTAAAGCTTTTATATTTTGCATTCATATTTTGTTGCAAAAAATATGGCTCTTGACGATCTCATTTTTTGGCAGGAAAACTTTCTGCATAAAAAATTTCAACCAGCTGTACTAAAAGTAAAAATGTTCTAACCCTTGCAAAGTTTGGCAGCAGGTCCTGGCAGTCCCCAAACTGATGGGGCTCTTGGTTCAACTCTGTCTATACTGAAACTGTTGCCAGACCTTTGCACTTGATACTGGCACATCATTTAGACAATGAAACTGTGGAACAGGAAAGTGAAGTACAGTATGTAATGATCAGCTAATGGAAGCAGCAAATGCTTCATAGGTAAGTGTCTCAAAAATGCTGGATGATCTGACCAGCATGGATGGCTCTTGACAATAATGTTTTTTAATACTTATTACAGTGGAAGCGATGAATAGAGAATAAGTGCCAAAGTATTTTTGGCATCTCCAGCCAGCAGAGCGGTTCAGCATGTGCTTTAACAATTACTGCACCAGTATTATATGATGCGGTGAACTCAGACACAATGAAGAGAGCTTCCTTTAAAGTTTATATGGCCATGAGCTGCTGACAGCTACAGCACACTCGGAGCAACCATGGTTTAGATGTTAATAGGCGATTGTTTTCCCCTGGGACCATGTAAAACGGCCTATCAGAAACCATTGCGTGTGTCAGAAGCAGGAAGGTCATTTGTCAGGCCGAAAGTGGGATCCTCTAGCACGCATCTCATCTGCATTTGGTAACCTTTTTGGAGCAGGGACCAAAAAGTGCAGCGCCAACATGATGGTGTCTCAGTCCAGGACTCGAGCACTTAGGCACGACCCCAGTGGAAATAACGTGGTCATACAGCCAAAAGGATTCGGAACAGAGGGGTACATTCAGCAAGTGCATTGCTTACTGGCTGGAAAAGGCAGAGGTTGCAATGTGGACCTTTGGGACCCTAGGGGTAAAGCCATGGGCACTGGGTGAGAAAGGAGATATGGAGAAATGTTTTGAGGGAGAGCAAATAAGCATCACCAAGACTGTTAATGATCATTATCCACCATTGGTAACTCTCTGTGGAAGGGGAGTGAACATCTCTGCAAAAATGGGTAGTGGAATATCGAGCCTCTCATCTCATTCAGTTGCCTGTTTGAATCCAGCCCATGTCCAGCAAAGTCACCAAATGTTACCATCTTACTGCTTTTCGGTGGCTTCCATCCCACAAATCACAGAAACCTTTGCTGCCCTTCAGGCCAGGCACCCTGTGCATCCAACCTGCTGCAAACCAGTTGCATGGGATGAAGGAAATATCAGACCTCAAGCAGGCCTGGCTGCTTCATCCAAGACATATAAGGATGCTTGTGTGCCGTTCCTAGGATGCATTGATGCCAAACATCAGCATCTGACCGTTTCGGCTTTTCTGGGAACCTTTTAAATGCCCACATTACTAACAGGGGTATCTACAGCCTTTCCCAAAGCGCCTCTCCCAGCACTTCCACTTATCACTCCAAATGTTGGATGGCGCTGATGAACGATTGCAGGATAAATATTTAGTAATCCCTAAGAAATGATTTCTCAGAACTGTTGCCCAGTGTGTTAGTTAAATTTTCCAGCATGCCTTCGTAAGCAGGGAGTCAGTATTTCCTGTGAATAAGATTTTCTCAAGAAAAATGTTTGAGAACAAAGGTGTTTAATGTACTTACAATGTGCTCAGAAACCTGTTCATTTAAACACAAGCATTTGCATCCTGAAGTGTTTGCTAAAGGTGTGGTTCTTTCTTGCATATGTAAAGCAAATTTAAAAAGCTTCCTTGGCCGCCAGGGCTTGGCTTTGGAAACTAGTTTGATACCGAGGTGGGTTATATCACGTCGGCTATTGCCTGCGGAGTAAGGGCATAGTTATGCCCTTGAATGCATTGACTTAGTGTAGTTGCAATTGTCCAAAGCAGCCAGGCTCCCCACACTTCCCTTGGGACAGACAGTTCCCCAGTCTATTAGCCTTCCTTGTCATGAAGCATTTCCTGTTTTATAGCTTATATTGTCCATTTGCTTATCACTCCTAGTAAGACTTTAGACTCCCCCTAAACAATTCCTCTCCCTCCCTGGTGTTTACAGCCTTCAAGTACTGTTCCCCCTGCCTCTTATGCCTGTCCCTGCTGAGGCCATCCCACCCTCTTTGTCTTTTGTGACACCCAGCCCGTCTTCCCCATCCATCTCCTTTCCTGGTTCCTCTTCTCTTAAATCCTTCTCTGCTCCTCCTTCACCCGTGTCCTGAGAGATTACTGGCCCCCCCCTTGGCCACGTGAAGCCTACATGCAGTCAGTCTCTCAGCCTTTTCCTCCATCCTCTGTCTTCTAGTCTCTTTTTCTGTT